>NC_053164.1:125802326-126154731 GCF_016835505.1 Polypterus senegalus | reverse complement strand
TAATTATTCAGAGAGCTGTAATATTTCGAATGTAATGGATTCTGTGTCCTGTTGGAGGAAGAGAAAGCCTGGAAGCACATAGTGATTCACACACATAGAGTAGACAGAGAGAGAGCGGATCAGCGAGCGGAAGCAGAGAGCGGATCAGCGAGCGGAAGCAGAGAGCGGATCAGCGAGCGGAAGCAGAGAGCGGATCAGCGAGCGGAAGCAGAGAGCGGATCAGCGAGCGGAAGCAGAGAGCGGCGGCGTCTCCCACAGGCACGTAGCCCTTTGAAAGCACACGAGCAAGTTCACCTGAGATAAAGCCGCAGCTGACCAGTAGAAATAACCGGCAGTGAGAAATTAAAGTCGATCGCTTAGCGGGTGGTGGAAACTTAAAGCGGCGGTGATTCAGCTCAACACGGAAAGCGCAGAAGCACCTATAAAAACGGCAAAGATGACTTCAACATTTAATGTAAGTTCTATCTGCTCTCTGCCCATCGAGGGCGCGTTTATATGTTGTGTGTCCTGCAGTATGTACAGCTCAGGTTTTCCGGCCGACAGTGCAGATAGCTTCACCTGCCAAAAATGTTTAGTTAATTTAGAGTTGGTCGGGAAAATATGCGAATTGGAGGACCGTTAGGAATCTGATAGCGATTAGGCAAACCGAAAATTGGATCGACTCGGTTTGTTTAGACAATTCGGCTACATCTGATTTGCTTCAGTCTCTCCAGGTCCCACTGTAGTCAGTGCGAGGCCGAAATCAGCAGCACCAATTCAGCCACAGGGCGAGTGGGTAACAGTAAGACGGGGGTCTAAGAATCCAAAATTTAGTCCCCCAGCACCCAGGTCACCAATTCGGACCCAGAACAGGTTCTCAGCTCTCCAGCGTCTGTGGAAACTGAGAATAATAAAGTGCTCATAATTGGCGATTCCATAGTGCGGAATGTTAGAATTCCAAACTATGTTAAACCAGCAGTTAATGTTAAGTGCCTTGCAGGGGCCAAGATTTCTGGCATAAAGGCCGCATTGGACCGTGTTGCCGACGATGAAGTATCTACCTTATTGCTGCATGTCGGCACTAATGATATTTATTTACAGCAATCTGAGGTATTAAAGCGAACTTCATCTCTCTATGCACCAAAGCTAAAACAAAATGTCGGAATTTAATTGTATCTGGTCCCTTACCAAGATTGTATAGAGGGATGTGATTTATAGCAGATTGCATTCCTTTCACTGCTGGCTAGAAACCTGGTGTGCAAATAAAAGCATAGCATTTGTGAACAATTGGGATGATTTTTGGGAAAGGCCTGGATTTTTCAGAAGAGATGGTCTTGATCCTAACTGGAGGGATCTTATGTATTATCCCAAAATATGGCAGCAAAACTGCCTGGTTGACTGATTAGAGCACCATCCAGGCCGCAGTCATGTGATCTTAAATCACAGGCTGTTGTTTATCCCACCTGTTATTTTCCTGAAGCTGTTACCCATAATCCCTGTTGTGGGGCATCCAGTAAATTTAGTCTTGAAACAAACCATAAATTAATTGATAACCAAAAAAATAAGGTGTATAATTAGACCAAGGGATAAAACCAGACACTCCACCAGGGGCATCTGTAATAGAAATTTAATTCAAATTAAAACAAAAATATATCAGCAGTTCAGAAAGAACCATGCAGTTTTAAATGCTGTTTATTGAACATTCGCTCTCTTGGCACTAAAGCTGTTTTGGTAAATGATATATATTAAGTACAAAATCTGATCTGTGTCTTCTTACTGAAACCTGGCTTAGTAAATGTGACACTGTTCCCTAGCTGAGGCGTCACCAGATGGATACTCGTTCCTTCATAAGTCTAGAGATTCTGGTCGAGGAGGAGGCCTTGGAATAATTCATTGTAACAAAATGCAAATCACTCCTAAAAATTTAGGCAACTTTACATCCTTTGAGGCATTCATTTTAAATATTAAAACAGATTCCAACACAATTATAGTGCTAGTCTACAGACCACCAGGGCCATATTCATTGTTCATGACTGAATTTGGCAACCTTCTGTCTGATTTGGCTATAAATTATGATCACGTAGTTCTGATGGGGGATTTTAATGTACACATTGATGTGGAAACTGACACTTTTAGCAAATGTTTTACTTATTTGTTAAATTCAGTAGGATTTTGTCAGATTGTCAAAGGTCCAACTCATAATCATAACCATACATTAGATTTAATTATAACTTACAAAGTTGAAATTCAAAATTTAAATATTACTCCATTAAATGTAGTTATTTCCGATCACTTCTTAATTACGTTTGATTTAGTTCTGCCCATGCCAGCGCACTCAGATTAAAACAAAGACAGTGCGACATCTAGATTGTAATTCTGCTTCAAAATTTATAGATACCTTGAGTAAGTCGAGTGTAATTGTGGAAAACCATTTAGATCAGTTAACATCAAATGTAAACGTGGAAAACAATTTAGATCAGCTAATATCACATTATAATGTGACCTTGAGAGATGCTCTGGACACAGTGGCTCCCCTAAAACAAAAGTGATCAAAGCACATAGAAACTCTCCCTGGTTTAATGAAAACACTCGAGCTCTTAAATTAGAGTGTCGAAAACTGGAGCGCAGATGGAGAACAACAAAGCTACATGTCTTTCAAATTGCATGGACAGAGAGTGTTAATAAATATAAAAAGGCCCTCTTTAAAGCTCGCTCAGAATACTATTCTACATTAATAGATAGCAATAATAAAAATCCTAGGGTACTTTTTAGAGCAGTGGCTAAATTAACAAATGGGAATTCAGATCAACAGTGCAAAATACCAACAGATATTAGCAGTACAGACTTTATGAACTTCTTCAATGAGAAAATTAAAAATATAAGATCCCAGATCTCAGCATCACAGTACAAACCAAATACTAGCTTAGCAGACCCTGTCTCACATTGCATTCAGCACTTTAATAATTTTAATCCTGTAACTGAGCAGGAAGTCTTAACTTTAATTTAAAATGAAGCCCACTACTTGTTCCCTAGATCCAGTGCCAACAAAACTAGTAAAAGTGCAATGGATGTTCTTGTAGCACCATTCTAAACATTATCAATAGTTCATTATTGCATGGCACAGTACCTGATGCACTAAAAGTGTCAGTCATTAAACCTTTACTTAAAAAGTCAGACCTAGACCCACACATACTAAATAACTATAGGCCTATTTCAAATTTACCATTTCTCTCTAAAATACTAGAGAAAGTAGTCGCCAGTCAGCTTCAGTCACACCTTACGCATTACAATTTATTTGAGAAATTCCAGTCTGGCTTTCGCACTGGTCATAGTACAGAAACGGCACTAACACGGGTTGTAAATGACATTCTGATATCCTCTGATGAAGGAAATTCCACTGTAATTATGTTGTTGGACTTAAGTGCAGCGTTTGACACCATTGACCATTCTATTTTACTGCACAGGCTAGAAAACGATGTTGGGCTTACAGGCCCGGTGCTCGCTTGGTTCAGTTCTTATTTATCAAATCGATTCCAGTATGTACAGAAATGTGCTGACAGTACTCCATCATTATGCACAGAAGTGTCAATATGGTGGTCCGCAGGGCTCAGTACTGGGACCTTTACTGTTTTCACTTTACATGCTTCCACTGGGATCTCTCATTAGGAAACATAATGTTAATTTTCACTCGTATGCAGATGACACCCAGTTATACCTTTCATTTAAATCAAATGAAGTTTCTCCGATGTTGTCTTTAATTAGTTGTGTTAGTGAATTAAAGGAATGGATGAATGAGAACTACTTGTCTTTAAATACAGATAAAACAGAGATGTTAATTGTTGGAGGGAATGACGCTGATCACAGCAATATTTTGTCGTCATTTAACTCAGTTGGAATCCCAATTAATTTTACTGAATCAGCCCGCAATCTAGGAGTTATCTTTGACTCTAGCATGTCATTTAAAGCATATTACAAAGTCGTCCAAAACATGTTTTTCCATCTTAAAAATATTAGGAAATTAAGGCGCTTTCTAAATAAACAGGATTGTGAGAAATTAATTCATGCATTTATCTCTAGTAGGATTGACTACTGCAATGCGGTGTTCACTGGCTGTTCAAACTGTTCTCTATACAGCCTCCAGTTAATCCAAAATGCGCTGCAAGAATTATTACAAGAACAAGAAAATATGAACACATAACCCCAGTTCTTAAATCTTTACACTGGCTCCCAGTTAAATTTAGGGCAGATTTCAAAATCCTCCTTTTAACATATAAAGCATTAAATGGCCAAGGTCCGCTTACTTGTCTGAACTTATCATGACTTACAAACCTGAGCACATTAAGATCTCAAGATGCCGGTCTGCTTAGGATTCCAAGGATTAATAAAATAACAGTGGGAGGTCGAGCTTTTAGTTACAGGGCCCCTAAACTGTGGAATGGTCTTCCTGCTTCCATAAGAGATGCCCCTCGGTCTCAGCCTTTAAATCCCGGCTGAAGACTCACTACTTCAGTTTAGCATATCCTGACTAGAGCTGCTGATTAACTGTACATACTGCATCTCTGTTGTTAGTCATTAGCACTATAACATAAGTAACATGATAATTATATTTGAATACTAACCCTCACCTATTCTGTTTCTTTTCTCGGTACCCAAATGTGGCCATTGGTGCCACGGCCCACCTGCCAAGTTGTTTGCCTGCCTATGGTAAAGTCATCCCTGATGGAGGATCACAGGAATCATGGGAAAGAGGGTCCTTTCATCGAGCAATGTTTCAGCCGTGGCATGGCCAAATGGAGATGCAGCTAGATGGATGAGGTCTCCAGGACTCTAAAAATATCGAAACCTAATTATGTCATATCATCTACTGTTAAACCGTAATTCTAAAATTTTTATTATGCTGTCTTAAGGAATTGTTCTGTTGTGTATATTGTATTGTATTGACCCCCTACTTTTGACACCTACTGCACGCCCAACCTACCTGGAAAGGGGTCTCTCTTTGAACTGCCTTTCCCGAGGTTTCTTCCATTTTCCTACAAGGTTTTATTGGGAGTTTTTCCTTGTCTTCTCAGAGAGTCAAGGCTGGGGGGCTGTCAAAAGGCAGGGCCTGTTAAAGCCCATTGCGGCACTTCCTGTGTGATTTTGGGCTATACAAAAATAAACTGTATTGTATTGTATTGTAAGATCAAATACAAGACAAAGCGTGTTTTTTCAACATGCTACTTAGTTACGATGGGATTTGAGAAACTAGTAAATTAAACGATTTTAAGATGAAGTTTATGATGTTCTACTTTAATGACAAAATAAACTACGTGATTAAAGTGGAAATTCTGAGATTAAAGTTGACATTTCATGTTTTTTTCCCCACTGTGTGCCTATTTTTTTTTTTCTGTACCCTAATAAGCTTTCATATGATACTCAGATGGTGGGTTATGACTCGCCTTTTCACGGCGACTTTGATATCTGACAGCTTCTTTTTTATTTCGGCCACTGTGCAACTTTGTGAACTTGAGCTTTCGAGTTTCTCCTACACTCTATGTCACTCGATAAACTTCCTTTTGTTGTTTCTAGCACTGTTTAAACCAACAAATAGTACGTTTTTCCTTACCTCCACTCGGTATTCGCTGAACTTCTTCTATTTCCCTCCATGCTTATGCCATTGGCTTTTCACAGAACACTGAGCTTAAGGGCTATTTATATTGATTTGCATATTCAAAGAGGTGTAATTCTGGGAGGAGACGGGGCGGGACAGCAGGCGCATGCATGTGCGCTACTTTTCACACTGACTGTGATTTATGAAGCAGAAGAAGTTGGAAGCTGGTGAACGCACAGATTTATGCATCTGCATTTTTTTGTGCATTTCCGCTTTTGTGCTTACTCCATGTTATAGTATGAATTCTACACACGGCGCTATGCATGAGGCCCCAGATTGTTAAAGCCAAATGACTGTATCAGAGTATTCCAAAAATGGCAAAAATTGTGGGGTGCTGGTTAGCCATAGTCAGTACCTACCAATCATGTTATGATGTGGGAAAAACCACAAACTGTCAAAAGGGTGTTGAATAGTCAAGACTCATCGATGTAAGAGGGCAATGAAGCTTATCCCACCTGGTAGAAACCAACAAAAGGGCTACTGTGGCACAAATCTGAGATAATTTTAATGATGGCTATGGAAGTAACATGTCACAACACACAGTGCACCCAACCCTGCTGCTTATGGGATTACATAGCTGCAAGCAATTTATCACGCCCATGTTAACCCCTGTCCACCATCGGAACGGCCTATAATGGACAGGTGAGCATTGGAACTGGACCTTGGATCAATGAGGAAAGGTTGCCTGGTTTAACGAATCCTGTTTCTTTTGGAACATGTGGATGGCTGGGTATATGTGCGTTGTTTACCTGCAGAAAAGATAGCATTAGGATGCACTGTTGGATGAAGACAAGCTGGTGAAGGGAGTGTAATGATTTTAGCAATGTTCTGCTGGAAAAACCTGGGTCTGAGCAATCACGTAGACATTATCGTGATGCGTACCACCTACCTAAACATTGTTGCAATCAAGTAAACCCTTTCATGTCAGTGGTATTTCCCTATGGAAGTTACATCTTTCAGTAGGAGAATGTGCCCAGCCACACTGGACAAAATGTTCAGAAATGGTTTGAGGAACATAAAAAAGAACTCAGGATGTAACCTTGGCTTATGGATTCCCTAGATCTCAATTCAACTGAGCATCTGTAGGATGTGTTGGAAGAACAAGTTCAGTCCATGGCAGAGGTAAAGGTTCTGCTGCTAATTTCTTGGTACCAGATACAGGACACCTTTAGAGGTCTTGTGCAGTCGTTGGTTCAGTGGGTCAGAGCTGTTTGTGAAAGGAGCAACAGCATATTAAACAGATAGTCATAATGTTTTGGCTTATCATTGTTAAAAAATGTGTTCAATTGTTGAATTTTTTTGGCTTTCATTTATTTATTTAGCTTTCATTTAATTGTTTAGAACTATGTGAACAACTAGCATTACATACTTTAAGATGACTTATGTTACATTGTCACTCAGAAGAACAACTATTAAAATTGCCAATACTATGGCATTAATTCATTTGTCCAAGCTTGCTAAAAGACTTGAGAAATAAAAAAAAATTGACTATGAATATTATAAAGGAACCATAACAAAACACTGGAATATAACAAAGGCATGCACACAATGAATAAAATAACAACAAAAAAAATTCTCACTCCCACTTATTTCAGTGCATCTAACAAAATATGTATGTTATGTTTATAACCACAATGGCATTTTTATTATAAAACTTACAGTTCTCTTTGCTTGATCTTCGAGTTAAGAACCACACAGACAGACACATTTCAAATTACATAATAAATACTGTGATCAGAAGGAGGCACTCATAGTTTGCCTCAGTCCCAGTATGTTCTCAGGCAGGTCTCAGGCTGGTGTGTTCATTTGCTTACCACAGTTACCTCTAATAGGTCTGGGCTTCTTTTCACGTCTCCTCCCTTACCAGTCAAGTGCTTGTCAACAACCACCCTCCAGACTTCACATTTTCTGAAAATGGCTTTTTTTCTGCCACTGATAGAAAAAGACTGAAGCAGAATATAAACAGACCAGGAGATGGATGATACAAATATCCATCATAGGTCAAAAACCTAGTAAAGAGTCTGAGTCAAAGTCAAAAATACCAAAAATAATTAAGCCCATTACACAGTATTAAAAACGAAGTTGAAGATGCACCGAGAAATTCTCAAGACCTTTAATCAATTAACACATCACTAATAGTGGGAATAGTTTCTTTGTTTTTAATTTCCCTTGGGGTTAAGAAAGTATATCAAAATCAGAAAAAAAAAAGTGTACAACCAGGAAGTTCCTGACATCAATCCTTGTATCACATTGCAATTTCCAGTTGTCATACTATAATAGTACACAAACCTTGAACAAAATGGCAAGCTAGGACAGCTTTTAAGCTTAGGCTATGGACCACTACTAGGGACATCTCACTTACGTCTGGACACAGGAGGGACCTGAACTCCTACTTAAGCCCCAATTCACTTTTAAAGTACCTCGTAACTTCCATAAAGTAGTCTTTTTGCTACAATGGCTAACAAATAGTCACTTATAAGAAAATGTTTTCCCTGCTGCCATCTATTTAAGTGGAAGATCCTAGTATATTGCATGATATCTTCCATTGTCCTTCATCTATAGCTACACCCCAAAAATACATAAATAAGGGATTTTCTCTACCATCTGCTGGCAGCAAAGTCTTACTGGACAGAGGGTCAGCCAACCATGTTAAATATTAGGTTGACCCTCCACTAATGTACCAGTGGCCTCTGCTACTACCTGTTCTGGGTTATCCTACATAATTAGGGACCATAACCCCATCTAGCAGTGACAGTCCAGTCACACTGGTATGTCTATGTGAGTTGTCATTACGAGCGTTCACTCTTTTGGGGATTCTTATGGCTTGGCACCTGTTACAGTACCTGTCCAGCATGGTATAAACCCTTCTGCAGTCCCAGTCCTTACTGGATCCTATTTCATAATACTCAAAGGCAATATGTCAGTCAGTCAGTCAGTCATTGTCCAACCCGCCATATCCTAACAAAGGGTCACAGGGGTCTGCTGGAGGCAAGCCCAGCCAGCACAGGGCGCAAGGCAGGAACAAACCCTGGACAGGGCGCCAGCCAACCCAGGGCACACACACACACCAAGCACACACTAGGGTAAATTTAGGATCGCCAATGCACCTAACCTGCATGTCTTTGGACTGTGGGAGGAAACCGGAGCACCCAGAGGAAACCCATGCAGACACGGGGAGAACATGCAAACTCCACGCAGGGAGGACCCAGGAAGCGAACCCAGGTCTCCTTACTGTAAGGCAGCAGCGCTGCCACTATGTCACCGTGCTGCCCAAGGCAATATGTACAAATTAAGATATTTTCATTTCCATTTAACCTTTTTCTTAAAATACAGAATTGCAGGGATAGAGAACCAATCACAGCCAATTCTGATGCATGGCAGGTACCAATCTAGTAGAGAGAAGACACACACACTTGCTGACAACAATGATCCAGTACAGAAACTCCACTCATACACACATCACCACTCATGCTGGGTGTGGTAAGTTGCACTATGTTGAAGGTAATACTTGAGTTCATGTATCTATTTAGAGAATTTTCCTTTTGGTTAAATAGTAACAAGGGATGCTTGCTTACCTTGAAGGTGTTGCCAATGAGAGCTCTGTTGAAGGAAACGGCACCGCAGCTGCGAGTGTGTGCATGTGCTTGAGGCAGTGCATGTGCAAGTGGTGGAGAGCTACACCCGTCAACCAGGCCTGGACAGGAGGAGCCATCCTGGCATGAGGTACCAAACTGGGAGAAAAGGAATAAAAGCTGTTTCCAGTGTGTGTTAAAGGGCATGATAGAGAGTAGACATTACTTACCGGGGAGTAATAAAAGTTAGAGTGGCTGTGTGTGTGTGATTGGGGGTCATAGATTTTCGGGGTTCCTTCCAGATTACAGCTGGCAAAGCAAAGTGTATAAAGGTGTGCCAGGTAATTGATAGGGGCTGGATGAGGAGTCTGTCTGGATTGGAGGAAGGAGATACCATGGGCATAGAAAGTGGTAAGGTGGATGACAGAGTTCATCTTTGTTTATAGCCCTGAGTCTGTTGTTGGTGGAGATTGCATCATGGCACTCATGAGCTGCATGGGAGGAGGTGCAATTACCCTTTGAGTATCCGCTAGATCAGTGTTTCTTAAACTGCATTTCATAGAACCCTAGGGTTCTTACAGGCACACACTGTGGACTTATTGCTGCCATGATAGGAAACCTTTAACTGCATAAGCAGGTTACAAAATGGGTGGATGGAGAGGTAATTTTGTTATAACTCTAAAACTGGGGTTAAGTACATTGAGTAAATATTTTGATTTGCAAAATATGTACTAGAGATATTACTGGGAGACTAACTCAAATGGCATATGGTACTTTGATGGATGGAGCGCATAACAGTTAGAAACAGACATCCTCATCCCTATTCTCTTTTTTGCCTTTGCTCATTTCTTGCTCTTCCAAGGTCTTAGAAATTGTATTTGCTAGTTCTGTTATTATTACTAGTGGATAAAGATGAATATCTGTGAATAGGTAATAATGTACTGTGACATTTTTCACAGACAACATACATCTCATTAAAGATGCCAGACATTATCAGGCATTTCTGATGGTCTCTTGGAAGGATACGTCATGAACAATAAGATGGTAAAGTTAGCACAATGCATTATGATGCCTAAGGGAGCATACAGCCGCACTAACCCCGACACAGACAGGCAGGACACGAGTTTCCCACACAGGACACGGTTTATTTAAGTGGGGTTAGGGTTAGCGCTTTTCTTCACTCCCCAATACAGAGCACAGCACACAAGGGAAAGTGCAAAAGTGCCAAAGTACAAACAGTCCAGCCTAGAAACCTTTCCTTCTTCTACTACTTCTTCTCCTTGTCCTTTTGCCTCCAATCCTCCCCAGGCAAGCTTTGTCCTCCACTTCCTGACTCTCGCTCCTTGAATGGAGTGAGGTGGCCCCTTTTACTCAAGTCCTGGGAGTGTTCTGGGTGGCTTATCAGTATTACCTGGAATCACTCCCAGGTGTAGTGGAAGTTCTCTATAGCGCTATGCTGCTCCCCTGGTGGCCCCCACAGAACCCAACAGGGTTGTACCAAACTCTAGCTCCCAGCATGCTCTGCAGGAATCTGTGGTGCCACAGCCATCCAGGAGGACTGCCCTCTATTGTCCCAGGGGAGGTATTGCCTCCTCGATGCTCTCTCCCCCAGTCCTTTCATTCTGTTGGCGTCCCAGCCAGGCAACAGCCACGGCCACCCATCACAGTATATTGATGTGAACTTTTTAAAATGATTTTCTTTACTTAAAAATGATTAAATGCAATATATCAATAATGTTGTTTGCTCTATTTTATTTGCATGTGGCCCAAAAGCTACAAAGTACAGTAGATAGGTATAGTGTAAGTAAAAGAATCTTCAACTGGAATTAAAAATACATTAAATACAAAAAAACACAAGAAAGAAGCTTTACATCAACATTTTGCACTGTACAAAGAAATGGAAAACCCATAAATAAAATACGTTTTGAGCTTATCCCCAACAGCAAGAGCATAAACATGATGGGAAAGAGTTGACTGTGTACAACTGAACTGGAGTGAAACCATCTTGCTTAGATTTTGATATGTGGCTTAAAGCAAGTCCACCCAGTATCTAGCCTGTCTCTCTCTCAGTATTAGAATGGCATTTTGATGCTACTGCTGTCACATCAACCTAATGCGAACTGTACCTGCTTAACATTTCTCTGACATCTCTTTCTTTTGATGTTCTCCTCAGCACTGCCACTGGCAGTTTTTGGTTTTATAGAATGGAGACCTTCACAAGTTCATTGTTCTTTTCCGCTGACTAATCATCCAATGAATGTTACCTTCAAAGTGCAAAAGCTTTCCTGACCCCTGTGATTAGATGCTTTCTGCCCACAGTGCATCTTATTCCTAGTCTGTAAAAACTCGACACAACAAGCTGGCTGCATATTGAAAAAGTGAAACAGATGTATACCTTCCTAGGCAGCCAGAGAGGGGGATTCCCTGTCTTATCAGCCACTAGTCACAAGACCCAGCAGAAGTCTAGCTGCCCTGAACAAATGCAAGCAGTTATTCCCATAACACATGTCAACTGCAGTATGCCAGCTGTTTGCACAAAGTAGAAGTGAAGAAACAAAGACGAAACTTACTAGGCAGTGCTTATGAGAGGTGCGTGATCAGATGGGGGTAACATATAAGGCATGCTCTTTATCCAGTTCCACACTTTGTAAAGAAGTATCTTCTTAGTTCTTACTTCAACTCAGTCTCCACTAATGCTGACTGGGTCATGCCTTTCTGGTCAATTTACAAAGTCTGCTTTGGCTAAAAGAACATGTCATAATGCCACACAATCCCATGAGTGATGTGGAAAGCCTATTTTCTATGCATGAAGCACGAAGCAGAAGCCAGTCCACCGCAAGGCCTACTCATGCACACACCCGCATGGTTTCTTTGAGGAGGCGGGATAAAACAGCTGCAGAGCTGCAAAGGATGTGAAAACTCTAAGCAGACAACAACTGGGTATAGGATTCAAATCCAATATGCTTTATCGAAAAGGCAACTGTACTATCTACTGCACTACACTACTCAGAATTAAACATATTCAGTTTTTAATGGTTCATGTCTTGTTCTGCCTTGTTCTTTGAACCACCTACAGAACTATACGTCTCTTATAAAGAATGACAACTGGAAATGCCCCCAGTATTCTAGGGTTATGTGCATTGTTACATTTATCGACTTTCCTGGAGTTGAATTCAACATTTTTATCAGAAGCAGTGGTATCTTCCACAGTATAATCCCTTTCACGTCCCTCTTGTACATGTTTTCCAATGCAACAGTAGTAGCCTGGTGATCTCTAGCATGGTTTAGGGGTTCCTGAGGACCTCCAAAGCTGGGTAGTTTTGATTTAGAGTGAGCATTATTAAAGAGAAATCAAGCTGAGAAATTTCTTTCTAGACAAAAGTTGGAAAACAGGGGAGAATCTTGGCAAATGATATCAGCATAAAATTGATAGGATCTCTATTAGTTTAAGAACAAAAAGATAATACCTTTATCACTGACTGAGATGACCCATTCTTTTAATTGAAAAACAAATCCTACTATACTTATTTCAGTTTAATGTTTGAACAGTTTTAACTTTAAAGATCAGAAGTATCTTCCTCTTAGCAAGTTCATTTTTGACATGAACATTTTGATGAGACTGGTAAGACACCTTGTTTTTAAGCTCAAGTTTGAGACATAAGTGTGTGTCATTATGATTCCAAAAGTAGCAGTGCACTTCTCTGACATACATGAACCAACCCAAATTAGGCTTTCATCCTGAACAAGTCTGAGAATATCTGGAACCTATCCAGGCATCAATAGGTGTTGGTGAGACCGATGGCAGTTCAGAATAATCATGTCTTAATAAATACTCAAAGTCGCCGTCTGCTATTATTCATATATAACTAATCCACATACGTATATCTCACTTTGGCTAGGCTGTAAGGGAATGGGTGAGGTACAACCTGGACCAAACTATTCTAATATCCATTTCATTTAGGAAACACCTAATATTTTAATTCATATAATATTAGATGAGGCATCGTATCCAAAACAGTGTTAAAGTGAAAGTTGCACACTTTCTCCTAATGTAATTAATAAATCCTGTTCTTGATTTTTGAATAAACAATAATACACATTCATTTTTGAAGAGTATATATATGTGCAGTACATATACACCGTTCAGCTATAACATTAAAACCACTGACAGGAGAAGTAAATGACATTGAATATCTCATTTCAATGGCACCTGTCAAGGGGTGGAATATATTAGGTAGTAACTGAACAATCAGTTCTTGAAGGGGATGAGTTGGAAGCAGGAAAAATGGGCAAGCATAAGGATCTGAGCAACTTTAACAAGGAACAAATTGTTATGCTTAGATGACTGGGTCACTGTTTCAACAATGTTACCAGTACACTGTACAGTGGTTTGGAAATACCAAAATCGGTCCAAGGAAGCCTAGTTGGTGAACCTGCGATAGGATCATAGTTGCCCAAGGCTCATTGATGTGTGTGAGGAGTGAAGGCTAGACTGTCTTGTCTGATTTCACAGAAGGGCTACAGTAGCAGAGTCACTGAAAGAAAGGCCATGAGGTGTCAGAACACACAATGCATCGCATTGCATTGCAGCTGTGTAGCTGTAGACCGGTCAGAGTCCTCATGCTGACCCTTGTCTACCACCAAAAATGTCTACAATGGGCATGTGAGTGTTGAAATTGAACCATGGAGCAAATGAAGAAGTTGGCTGGGTCTGAGGCTCCACGTTTTCTTTTAGATTGTGTGGACAGCTAGGTGCATGTGCATCATTTACCTGAAGAAGAGATGTCAGCAAGATGCAGCATGGGAAGAAGGAAAGACAGCAGAGGCAATGTGATGCTCTGGGCAATGTTTCACTGGGAAACATTGGGTCTTGGCATTCATAGGAGTGTTACTTTGGCACATACCACCTACCTTAAGATTGTGGCAGACCTTGTACACCCCTTCATGGTAATGGCATTCCCTGATGGCAGGGGCCTCTTGCAGCAGAATAATGTGCTCTGCCAAAATGCAAAAAATGTTCATGAATAGTTTGAGGAACATAACAAAGAGTTCAAGGTATGGACTTGGGCACGAAACAGAGAAGACCTAGAGGACATATGCATACATGGTCTATTATTATTAGAGCTCAGGGAAGAGGTTACTGGAATGCCTTTGTGGCAATCTCTGGGAAGGTTTAAATGACTTCTTCTTGATCGGGTGCCAATGATTCTTCACCTTAGGGCAGACTAGAAGCAGGAAGAAGGTTTCCTAACCAAGTGAAAGACACAGAGTAGTAAGAGTAATGCAATGTGGCACTTTCTGTCTCTAATATTAGAGAAGATAGATAGATAGATAGATAGATAGATAGATAGATAGATAGATAGATAGATAGATAGATAGATAGATAGATAGATAGATAGATAGATAGATAGATAGATAGATAGATAGATAGATAGATAGATAGAAAAGTTAGGTACAGTATATCATTTTGGAGGTTAGTTCACAGGATGTTTTGTGCTGATTCAGAAAAATAAGGCCCTTATTCAGGTGCCAGCCAGCCAAGTAATGGTTTTGTCAACTTATTGTTGCTAGGAAAACAAAATCCACTTAAATCATTACAGCTGGTAAAGCAAATGAAAGTCCAATAATGCAAAGCTGAGAGTTCATGGTGGATCTCCCGTTATCTTCTCTTATAGCTATTGGAGTGATTTATTTCAAAAGCTTTTCACAAGACTATTAGTTTTATGCCATTAAAGAAGAGAGTTTGAGAGTTGTGTTTACTGTCATTGTAGTATGGTGATATTTGTGAATTAATTTTATGTACTTCTCACACCTTTGGATCCAAACATAAAAGATGGGAAGGGGGGGATTGAAAACTGGTCTTCTTTGATGCATGCGATAAGTGAAGCAGCAATGTTGACTACGCTTCTGGTGAAAGACCACAGAAGAATATAAAAACAAGATTTTTTATTCCTACAAATGTGTGCAAATTCATAAGATTCATTATATGATCAGGAAAAAAGAAGGCTATAATTTGTTATACATTATATCATGATTTTATTTGGTCATGTGAACCATATAAGGGGCATAGAGAACTGAACATTGTCAGGGTAAATAATTAGAATAAATTAAAGTGGAGCTGCCTTTCCTTCTCACTCTTCCTCACCTCTATTCTTTAACATGTTACAGTTTAACTTCTAGAGTGTTATAGAAAATTCTATGAAACTATCAGCAATAACTGTTCAATAAAACTTCATAAAACTGTTAGCACTGGTGCAGAAATAAGAGGGGACAGAGCAGGAGTAGTGGAGAATGGGATCTGGGGGTACAAAACTTTATACAGATGCTGCTCACCATTTAAGAAATGGATTTTAGGAACCAAACTGTTCACCCACTGCTAATACAAGTACTTGGCCCCATTTTAACTTCTCAAGTAATATTTAGGTTTAAGCAGCTCCTCTTGTTTAGCTTTTAAAACTTCATAGAAATACTTTGACCTTAGCTGCAAACCATAAGGAGAAACGACTGCTAAGAGCTTATGAATGGACTTGCTCTTATAATGTGAAGCATTTCCTTTCCTGTCCTTTAATTGCCTTACATTCTTCTTAAATATGTCATTTAAAGCTTATAATATGCAAACAGCAATTTGTTGCACGTATGTACTTGACAGAACTAACTACAATTTATATAATACTATGTTTACAGTAAAAATCATTCAACCATCTAGATCACTGTTAATTATTACTGTTAATTAGCATAAGGCATTAATTAAAAGACATACTAAACAGGTTTTAAATATTACTGGGAAAACATCTGTCAGTTAATTAACTGTTTGGGATATTGGATTAAGGCGGCACTCTAGGCAAGCCCTCCCTGGTTACAGTGCTTTAAAAAAAAAAAAGTACGAAGGCACACTTAATGTTTTATAAGGTCTAAATGTAAAGCCCCTTCTTATTTGCATTACATATGACCTTGATCTATTTCAGTGTAAAAATGCACAGGGTGAGTGTTCCGGCCTCCGCTGTCACCAGCTTTGACATTCTGTCTAACGAAACAAGAAATCCCCGAGTGCTAACACTGATAATACATGCCATAAGAAGGATGCACAGTGCCTTTTTTCCTTCCGTGTTCAAATGGGAATTTCCCTGTTCTTTATATGCCCTGTCACTCCGTACAGTACATAACAAATGCATGTGCAGTTACACACATATAAAAGGAAAGACAGACAGAAATGGACAAAGTCATCAATGCTATCCACACCAGGTCACGTCCACTGCAGAAAGGAGGTGGTCAGCTTTGCTTAGATGCTATGTTGGGTGTAACTTAAGGTACTCGTAATTTTGTTACATTAAGACAGAGAAAAGTGAAAGACACTATAAGGTGTTTTATAAGGCTACTGTAACAATAACACCATAAAGAGCATTGACTTCATAATTCCACTACACTCAAGATGCACAGTAAGCTTCTCCAAACTGCGACACTGCTGTAGTGTTTCCTTTGCAATCTCTATACAAACCAGGGAGCAGAACCTTTGGTAAAGGTAACAGGTAATAGAAACTCCTTTTTTACTGTACACTGCCTCTTTCTTCCACCCTTTTAAAAACCAACCATCCCCAAAAAAGACACTATTTTAATCGCTTAAAATTTTACATTTTTTAACTTAAAATAAAAATACAGTGTATTTAAAACGATGGCAACAAAAGAGTGAAGGATTTAACCATCAAATCCATGATTTTGTGTGACAGTGGGGAGTGTTATGATTTGGCACTTGCAAGAAATTGCCTTCTCAGTAGGACAACATTGAAATCTGCAGGTTTTACACACTTTAGTCACTGCTAGCATTAAAATCACTAATATGAAATACTATTAAACACTTTCCAGACAGCTTTTAAATTTATTCCATTTAGCCATCCATTATCAAACCCACATCTTATAGTTCAGCACTTTATTTCATATAATTTTTAATTTGTCTGATTTTTTAACTTGAGGAGGCACTGTAGTGTAGTGGGGAACATTGACATCTTTTGGGCAAGAGAAACTGAAGTAGCTGGAGGAGGAAAACCTGCCATTACCTGAAGAAACTATGCAGACTCCACACAGAGAGCAGATGGAAGCAGCACCCTTGATTGTTTAATCCATCTTTATCTGTATTACATAAAGAATTTAAGTAAATCTACATAACAAATGCTGTTTATCACAGTGTGCTGTTTACAAAAACAAAATATTACAATTTTCTTCCATCACTTCATCCATTTTCTGAACTCACACAAACCAGTAAGAGGCGATGAAGGGTGCACTGACCAGAAGACAGAACGTGGCCCTACAGACTATGTCACTTACACACACACACACACACACACACACACACACACACACACACACCAGTCAATCCAGAGGCACCAATTGAACTTGCTTGTGTTTGGAATGTGGTAGGAAAACCAGAGTACATGAAGAAAACGGGAAACACTTTGGAGCTCACACCAGTACCAAGAACTATAAAGGGAGAATAGCTAATCTCAACACCGCCATGCTGGCCAGACATCTTTTCAGCTTTGCTAAACTGAAAAGGCCTTTTTAGTTTGAACTTGAAAACCTTAATACAAATTGAGGATCATGAAAGATAACAATCATAATGAAGAATGTATATGACAGTGATTCTCAAACTGTGGGGCACGAAGATATGAAAAAAAGAAAACAAGAATCGAAAATATGAAAAATACATCTATTGAAACCAAAACAAATTAACGTAAACTACATTCTGATACTAGAAAAATAAATGTAGAGTTAGATAAATGTTGATAAAAGGTAAGTAGGTATAATAAAATATGCATCTATGATATATCATTAATTAAAAAAGAATAAATTGGTGGGCTCCTTTCAAAAAAACGTAATGGGGGGTGCGATTAAAACTGCTATGAAAACTCGGGTCGCAAATACGTAAAGGTTGAGAAATGCTGGCATATGACAGAAATACGGCTGTTACCCTACTACTTCTAGAGTAAAGCGGAGAAGGGGAGTGAAATAAAAGAGCAGCCAGGAGCATCATGTTCTGGAACCTTTACTTTAACCATTAAAACATGTGAGATTTGCATTATGATGTGAAATTGCCACTTGAAAGAGGTAAAATATTCAAGGACAAAAAATGGGACAGGGTAGGATCTGCAACCTACAAACTGGTTTAAGAAGATTCAGAAAAATGGATATCAATGAATGGAAGGATGGAATAAGAGCAATGGAGGTTGACTTCAGAGAAGAATAAATCCCAAAGACAATGATGGTATGTGGAGGTCAAAACATTTTAAAGGGCTTACATGTATTCATGTTTTTGTTGTATTTTGCTAAAATAAACACCATCTCAAACATTCATGATCAGAATGACCAGATCTGGAAACAACCTAGAGACATGGAACTCACATACAGAAGACCACATCTCTCCATGCCCTGTGGAATGGTGAGTGACAGGAATGGCAGTTTATCAAGGCCTATTGACAACATTGATACCCCTTTTGCACTCCAGTGGATTGGTGGGGGGTAAGGGGATTGGTAAATGATTGAACTGCCCTGAGAAAAACACAGCAGATTTTTTTGTTCCTTTAATTATTTAACAGGAAAATGAAGCATTTGTTAGAACATTTATTGGATTAAATATGTAAATTAAGGTATAGTTAATTAAAAAAAAAATGAGAGCAACACTATGCAACAGCCACGACAAGAGAAAATTTCAAACGGATGGGGAAAAATACATTTCTCGGTTCTTTTAAATTAAACAGACCTGATCATAATTAATGATACTTTTCTCCTTTGCCACTGAGTGAGCGTCTCAACGATAATAGCTGTGTAGCATGGCACAGGATCCTAATCCACAAAGCTTCACACTTCCCTTGAAATTTCAACAAATTGAGACTCGTTAAGCAATCCGCTCGCTGACTGAATTTCAGCGAAACAATCTCATTAGGAGTCCAATTACTCCCCACTTCTTTGACTCTAATAAATGAAGCAGAATTAGGAACAAGGAATTAAACAAAGTGCTTAATACCATGTTAACGGTGATGGTTTTCTTTCAAAAGACAATGGTTAGATCAAAGCTGTGTAAATATCCTTTCGAAATTGAATCGGCAATGGTGGATGACAAAAAAGAAATGTGTCTTCTCTTCAGTCAATATAAGCAGTAGAGGAACAAAAACAAATAAAGAAGTATTTTTCATTGGAAAAAATTTTAAAGAGAAGGTTTAATGCTGAAGTTGATATATTACAAAAGCCAAGCACTGGTGGTCAGAATATTTTAGTAACACAGAATGACTGCATTTGAAAATCCAATATAGCCAATGCATTCTGGGCTGTCTTGTGCTGGACAATAATGCTCATTAGTGAGGTGACTTCAAATTAACAACTTGTGAAGTACTTTGGAAGAGAAAGTGTTTTTCTTTCCTCTATGGTGGTAACCAGAAGAAAAACTACTAACGTTGTAAATGTGCCAGGGTCACTAGAATTTGGGAGCTTATGATTGTGAGTCTGCTCTGGAAAAGTGGGTTTGGAACATGAATAGATGGGTAGATGAATTTGGGAGAAAACCTGTGCTGACAAACATTTACTATGTTATCATTTAGGTAGATAATAACAGAATGATTTACAAGTTTTCTCATGTCATACCAACAAAGCCATCTTTAATTAATTTGCTGTTGCTTAAGGTCCTCTCACTCAGAAAATAACACAACATTCTCAAGTCCACTTAACCCTATTCAGGGTCCTGGGTGCAACCAGAGCCTATCCTGGCAGCACTGGCTTAAGGCCGGAAACATAAACTCACCATGTGCTTGCGTGGAGTGCTCAGTGAACAACTCACACAAACAGAAGGAGACTATTGAAACTCCACATGGATAACCCAGGACGCTGTATTCACAAGGAGGAAGTGCTACCCACTGTGCCCATTACTCACAATGTAGCTGTGCTGTATATATACTGTATATATTTCTAATTATTTTCTAGCTATGGTATTCTGTTAAATTCCAGAATTATGAGTTCACAATAAATCCAATGCTAAGTACAAGTAGAACTTATACTAGTTAATAAAACAAACAAAAGTAACCATGAAAATATCTGAGTGAAGTATTGAGTGAGGTATTTATATGTGCTAACAGCATTACACATACTCCAGGAAGGATAAAGGACACTCTATGTTTTTTAGGGTTATGTCTTATTGATAGTAATGGGTGCTAAATCTTAGTTCTGTATTTGATTCATCTTTGCTACCAGTAGTGCAGATGCAGATTCTAAGACATTTGCATCTGAAAGTATTTCCTTTGGGGATCTTCAAATGTTGACTTGTCAAAAAGCGTACAGTACATAAATTGTAAATAATGAGATATGTTGGGATGAATGACCTGTTCTTGTAGAAGAGTTTCTAATGATCTGAGAAAAAATATATCAACTAATGTCACTTTTGAAAACTGGCACTAAACCTACACAAAAATGTTTTGATGTATGCTCAAATCCCCTGTTAGGAGCTGTCAATATAAAGTACTGTATGTACAGTAGATCTTTTTCTTGGTCTTCTACTATATACTCAAATTGATATGTGTGTTTGTTCATGCAAATGTTACACAGCTTATATATATATATATATATATACACAGTGGTGTGAAAAACTATTTGCCCCCTTCCTGATTTCTTATTCTTTTGCATGTTTGTCACACAAAATGTTTCTGATCATCAAACACATTTAACCATTAGTCAAATATAACACAAGTAAACACAAAATGCAGTTTTTAAATGATGGTTTTCATTATTTAGGGAGAAAAAAAATCCAAACCTACATGGCCCTGTGTAAAAAAGTAATTGCCCCCTTGTTAAACAATAACCTAACTGTGGTGTATCACAGCTGAGTTCCATTTCCGTAGCCACCCCCAGGCCTGATTACTGCCACACCTATTTCAATCAAGAAATCACTTAAATAGGAGCTGCCTGACACAGAGAAGTAGACCAAAAGCACCTCAAAAGCTAGACATCATGCCAAGATCCAAAGAAATTCAGGAACAAATGAGAACAGAAGTAATTGAGATCTATCAGTCTGGTAAAGGTTATAAAGCCATTTCTAAAGCTTTGGGACTCCAGCGAACCACAGTGAGAGCAATTATCCACAAATGGCAAAAACATGGAACAGTGGTGAACCTTCCCAGGAGTGGCCGGCCGACCAAAATTACCCCAAGAGCGCAGAGACGACTCATCCGAGAGGTCACAAAAGACCCCAGGACAACGTCTAAAGAACTGCAGGCCTCACTTGTCTCAGTGTTCACGACTCCACCATAAGAAAGAGACTGGGCAAAAACGGCCTGCATGGCAAATTTCCAAGACGCAAACCACTGTTAAGCAAAAAGAGCATTAGGGCTCGTCTCAATTTTGCTAAGAAACATCTCAATGATTGCCAAGACTTTTGGGAAAATACCTTGTGGACTGATGAGACAAAAGTTGAACTTTTGGAAGGCAAATGTCCCGTTACATCTGGTAAAAGGAACACAGCATTTCAGAAAAAGAACATCATACCAACAGTAAAATATGGTGGTGGTACTGTGATAGTCTGGGGTTGTTTTGCTGCTTCAGGACCTGGAAGGCTTGCTGTGATAGATGGAACCATGAATTCTACTGTCTACCAAAAAATCCTGAAGGAGAATGTCCGGCCATCTGTTCGTCAACTCAAGCTGAAGCGATCTTGGGTGCTGCAACAAGACAATGACCCAAAACACACCAGCAAATCCACCTCTGAATGGCTGAAGAAAAACAAAATGAAGACTTTGGAGTGGCCTAGTCAAAGTCCTGACCTGAATCCAATTGAGATGCTATGGCATGACCTTAAAAAGGCGGTTCATGCTAGAAAACCCTCAAATAAAGCTGAATTACAACAATTCTGCAAAGATGAGTGGGACAAAATTCCTCCAGAGCGCAGTAAAAGACTCATTGCAAGTTATCGCAAACGCTTGATTGCAGTTATTGCTGCTAAGGGTGGCCCAACCAGTTATTAGGTTCAGGGGGCAATTACTTTTTCACACAGGGCCATGTAGGTTTGGATTTTTTTTTCTCCCTAAATAATAAAAACCATCATTTAAAAACTGTATTTTGTGTTTACTTGTGTTATATTTGACTAATGGTTAAATGTGTTTGATGATCAGAAACATTTTGTGTGACAAACATGCAAAAGAATAAGAAATCAGGAAGGGGGCAAATAGTTTTTCACACCACTGTATATATATATATATAAATATATATATTTTCCAAATGGGAGTAATAACTATATGACAGTCTTCTGAGTAAACTTCTTTATAAGAATAAACTTAACTGAACTGCAAAATAATAGAATTAGGAAAAATACTGTAATCCAGTGCTGCAGAAAATAACTTTGATTTAAGGTGCTATATACACGTTTTTTCAAAATTACTAGGGTTTTTTGTTTGAAAGCATGCAGCGCTTTGTTCCACAGTCAACAGTAGTTCCTTTAAAGTGGACATATTAACTTACTAGGAGCCATTATAGCAGAGGTGAAGGGGGCTGTGTCCACTCAAGCAGGGGTGGCACTCATTACCCCACTTCATTCCCCTACTGCAGTTGGTTCAAAACTCAATGGCAAGGAATCGCACAGAGGCTATTAGACAATTTTCTTTTTTTTTCACAAGCAAATTGTATAAAACCAAATTTATTTAAAAAAAATATTCCTGCAAATATATTTGAAGACTGTATCACACCCACAATACAGTCACATTCAACAATTGAGGTATTTTTTACCTTCTTTTCTGTGCCTGTGCTGTTTTGTGTTACTATGCTGGAGAGGAACACGCTTTGTTTTGTCCCCCTTTTTTTAAAACTGAGTCATGAGTTGAGTGATGACCCATCATATTAACTCCCAGCTAAAGATCTTTGCTGATGAGATAGCCAGCAGTGACACCCAATCCAAAGTACAAATGAATTGAGTATAAAATAGATGATGAAACGAAGGTTACTTTTATTTTATAATCCATCCATTTTTTTTTTTTGCTTACTTAGTTCTATGCAGAGTATTGTAGAACCTAAACCTACCCTGGTAGCATTTGGTGAAAGTTAGAAATAAATCCTGCATTGAACAGCAGTTCATTGCAAGCCACACTCAGAAACACACCTAGAGTCTCTCACACACAGTCAAATTAGAGACACTTGTTACCCTCACTTTGTCTTTGGGATATGAGTAGAAGAAAGAACATTCAGAGAAAACTCACTTAAACTCGGGAAGAATATGTAAATAGTGATTTACTAGGAATTAGCAACATTATCCATTCCACTACCATGACACTCATTCTGTTTTATTATGATGCAGCTGTTACCTGAATGTAAAAGTGGAAAGCACATAAAAAATAGAGTGAAATTTCACTTGTAATAAGAGAACAAATATCATCTGAGAAAGAACTTGCATTGTCTAGAACAAAGAATAGAGTGGTGGCCAAGTTAATTAGTACCTGCTTCTGATGATGCCAAACCCAGGGTTAATTCACTTTAGGGAGCTAAGGAGGTTCTGTCCTAATCAAAAACCCTACTCTTAGACACATACTGCCGGCTTTTAAAACCCTCAGAGGCATGCTACCCTAGTCTGAAGCCACTCTTCCCTAGAGTGAAATGTATGCCTGTGCCTTGAATAAAACAAAGTGTCTACACATGCATACAGTATACTGTACATTCATACAATGTGTCTGCTACCAACAGCCACACACCAGGCAACCAATCCACAGCAGCATGCAACCAGCCAGCTAGCCTCCCACCAGCGCCAGCCTCCGAAAACACAAATTGACTTAAAGTCAACAACAACCATTTAAGCATCCAGCATTTTTTGATGTCCAGACAGGATGCAAATATTGGCACCAACCCATACTTGCTACACTCCAAGTGACATTTAGTGACCCTGCCAGTGCGTTGCATGCATGCATGCCTGCTACAGCTGTTAAGTGAGGCTTTGGCAATTCTTATCTTTACCAGATTATTGCTAAAAAGCTCAAAACTCTAAACAAGGGATATAAAAAGCTATTTGTGACATGCATTTTCACACAGGGTCATCAGGATTGTGATATTGGATTAATCTGAACCTGATCAATTGATATTGGATTTCTGTGCTAGTTATGGAATGTTTACATTGAACACCCAGTTCAAACACCAGGGTGCAGATAATCAGCAACAGCAGTGCCTGAAGTGAATAACTGTGTGTGGCTGGAGTTTAGCGACAGTGGGGTCACCTCAAAAAGGTCCAAGACAAACCATTCAATGACTGAGTAAAGAGAAATGGGGTTTCAACCAGGTCATTCTCAGCAAAGGTGGGGAAACATTTGACCTCATATGATGACATTGTAGTCATTATTGAGAGGTGGAAGTACAACTTTTAGGAAATCTTAAACTTTCTAAAGTAATACCTCTGAGATGGAGACAGTGCTAGAAACGCTGGTTGGAGCTGGATACAACTCTGTGCCTCAGCCATAGAGTTGTGTCCAGCTCCAACCAGTGTTTCTGCAGTGATTAAAAGGCTACCGCTTGGTTTGGATAGCATGCATTTGGAAACTTAAGGGCTACATCTCTTCTGTTTACAAATTTAGTTGTCCTGCTGGCCTCATAAGAGTGTAATGTCCAGTGTACACTGGAATTGTGTGCCATACAGTGTGATGTGGAATGGGTTTGAATTAGAACTTCCTCACCCAGAAAACAATAATTTTTTTTTTAACTGGTAAGAGGTGAACAGATGCCTCAAGCTGAGGAGTTTAAACATCTGAAGGTCTGGTTCATTTATGAGGGCAGAAGTGAGACTAATGAATCAGTGCAAAGCAACAGGGCATTGTACCTTTGTGGTGGTGAAATGGAACCTAAGACATTGAGCTAGTTTTAGGTTTACTGGTCATCCCCATCCTCACCTGGAATAAGTGGTCAAACGGTCATTATGGTGGAGAGCTGCTGAGCTGCCTCTCTTTTCAATGGGATTAAGATGGGAAGGCCTCTTAGAACTGCTGCTTATCTCAATCAAGAGGAGTCAGTTGTGATGGTTTCAGCATATAATTAGGATATCCTCAATGTTTCCTTCCTTGAGTGTACCAAGTACTTCCTAATAGGATAAGAGTATTCCTAGGACACATTGGGAATTACATTTTGCTACTGAGCTTGGACTGTCTTGAGAACTTCCCAAGAGAACCTGGAAAAAATTTCCAAGGTAAAGGCAACATCCAATGACTTTGGAGTGTGACTCAACAACATTTAACCAAAAAAGCAAATTGAAAATGAAGATGACTGTGATACCAAAACAGGGTCTCCGCATCACCTTTTCAGATCTTACCTAATGACTTTTCTTCTTCTGGACTAAGTTGAAGAATCTTATCTGTAGGTTGGTCAAATACCAAAAACTGATATCGGTGAAAGCCAGTTCCTTGCTGTGGAGTTGGAGGTTTATAATCTGTTAAGTAAATGGTAAAGATAGAACATAACATGTTAGAATCTAAAAACTACAGCAATTATTAAAAACTAGAACAGGTTCAGTAAATGCTTAGACGTCTGTTACTTGGCATATCACTACATAATTAACACTACTTATGCTGATTCATCTTTTTTGCATACCTCTAGAACATCTTGCTCTGGAAGTTATGAAACTACCATATGCTCCTCTCACTGTCCACAACAAAAAGTAAAAACATGGCAAATATAAAAGTAATCTAAGCCAATCCATATTTTATCTTTTATAATGTGAACTCTTTCCTGTGTACTTTACAGTCCTTCTACATCTTTCTAAAACCAGCCTTTACCTTCTTAGCCTTAGAACATAGACAACGATACTCAATAGAATAACACAATCAAATGTGTGAAGATATTTTCACGAAGAGGCCACAGGACAGGGGCTATAATAATTATCACAAGCTCAGCATGAAATATTTTATAATGACTTAAGGACAGCAAATTCCTCCCACACCATTAGATCATCCATTCGTGTTCTGAAGTGAAAAGGACCCATGCCGATTTGATACTCAAATAAGTATAAAGAATAAACTTAATTTTAACAGTATTACTTTTTTTGGACCCCTTCAAGTAATTCCAGTTTGAATCAAATCAGCAGAAGAGACCCTCACTAAAAATATCAAATCTTATCCTCCACCATCACAAGAGCACAGTTAGAATGCCTTTTACTCT
Source organism: Polypterus senegalus (assembly GCF_016835505.1). Classification (NCBI taxonomy): domain Eukaryota; kingdom Metazoa; phylum Chordata; class Cladistia; order Polypteriformes; family Polypteridae; genus Polypterus; species Polypterus senegalus. Next base: position 126,128,379 of record NC_053164.1, on the reverse strand, counting down.
GACTCCTTGAAAGAGATTTACCCATGTATAAATGTTCAAATGTATTTATAGGTGAACTACAGATCCTAAAAACAGTCATGCTAATGAATATTGAGTTTAGCTTTTTTAGTTCAAATTTAAAGTAAAAGCCACTGATTGACTAAAATTAATGTGAACATCTAAAAAATGACATATAGCATAAAATAAACAATACCTGCACATGACTTTCATCTGGTTGTTAACACAAATAACAACATGCAATGCTTTTATGAGTAGAGTATATCTGTGGGGAAGTTTTTCAAACTCATGTTTTATCAATTTCATGTTCTCATATTAGTAGAAAATTAAATTCAGTACAAGCAGAATCATGTAGTTCAACTTGTACAGTACCTTTTTCACACAATATATATACACAATGTAATCAGCTGCTTTTCCTTTTATTACATCTCCTCAGATTGGTGACTCCATGTCATTTAACCATAGGCAGTTTGCAATTCTATTTGTGTACCCTTCCTTAGTTGCCTGAAGGATAAGTTTGTTATTTTTCAAGTCAAAGTTCTTTCTTTAAAATCATGGTATATAGTGCCATGCAAACGTTTGAGCAACTTTGCTTAAAATGTCTGTTACTGTGAATAGTTAAGTGAGCAGAAGATGAACAGATCGCCAAAAGCTGTAAAGTTAAAGATGACACATTTCTTTTAACCTTTTATGCATGATTAGTGTAATGTTTTTGTTTTGTACAATTGTACAGTGAAAAAAAGGAAAAGACCACCATGCAAAAGTTTGGGCACCCCAAGATATTTGAGATGTTCTCCAACCAGAATTGTCTCACTAGGGCTATGGTTTGTTCACAATCATTGTTAGAAAATTTGCAGAGCTCCTCAAACCTTGTGCCAAAAATCAGCAGCCATGGACCCCTAAAGATGAGGTCTGGAAGACAACACTTTCTGAAACAACTGCTCATTGGATTGTGTGGACTGGGACCCGGACACAGACAGACGGACAGCATATTTCCACCACACACCGTTTATTTACAATACTATCTATTATTTACAAGTTTAACAGGCACACAAACCCCAGTGCCTCTCGCACCGATTCCCCAAAGTCCAGGCCACACTCTCAGTCACTGTGCCTCTCTCTCGACCGCCTTCCGTCCTCTCCCACCCGACATCCACTAATGACTGGAGGGAGGCGGCCCCTTAAGTAGGAACCCGGATGGGCTCCAGCTGCTTCCCGGCACTCCCCCTTGGACACATCCCTGTGTGGTGGAAGTGCCGGCTGTGGAAACCGTCCGGGTGTCTCCTGTCTTCTTCCCCCCAGCACTTCCTGGTGTGGCTGAAGTGCTGGGCTCCAGGTTTCCTCAGGCACCGGGGCGCCGCCTGGCGGTGGCCACGGGTCCCTACAGGGCTGGGCTTCCAAGCCCTGTACCAGAGGCCCCCAACATAACCAGGACGGACGCCCCCTCGCGGTCTGGAGGAGGCACAAGCCCTCCTCTGGTCCTCCTGGGACCACAATTGCTAAAGAGGCAAATAAAAACCCCGATTTGACTGCAAAAGACCCTCAGGAAGATTTAGCAGACTCTAGGGTGGTGGTGCACTGTTCGACTGTGCAGTGACATCTGAACAAATATGACCCTTATGGCAGAGTCAGAAGAAGAAAACCTTTCCACCATCCTAGCCACAAAATTCAGCCCCTGAAGTTTGCAAATTAACATCTAAACAAGCCTGATGCATTTTGGAAACAAGTTCTGTTGAGTGATGAAGTCAAAATAGAACACGGTCCGCTACATCGCCGGTGGCTGAGAGCGAAATGGGGAGCGAATGTACAATTGTGAGTGAAGCAGGCCTCGATAGTTCGCCGATTGGAGAAGATCACCTGAAACTGGAAAAGGCCTTGCAGTCCGCGGTTTCAATTACTCCACGCGAGCCGGGGATAGCGGGGACACCGGCTACAATAGAGCCTGCCGCATCACCTACGGTGCAAGAAGCACAGTTGAACTGTCTGAACTGAAAGTGATGTTCGCTGAGGTCATGCAAGTGATAAAGAAAAGTGAGAAGGCAAATGAGAAGGCAAATGAGAAACTGCATCAGGAGCTGCAACAGGTAAATGAAAGGCTGCAACAGGAGCTGCAACAGATGTGGCAGCAGGATAATAAAGTCTTTAAAGATATGCTAGATAAAATTGAAGAGCACATTCAGGAAAACTCGGTTAAACTGAGCATGTTTGCTGATCAACTGGAGGATGTCAAGGAGACAGTCACAACTTGGTTTGAAACAGCCGAAAATTTAGCTGCCAGTGCCGAAGAAAAAGCAGTAAATGTCAGCTTTGAATGCAAAAAACTCGGAGACAGACTGGCTGCTTTGGAAGATGGAAGCAGAAGGAATAATGTCAGAATTGAAGGTCTGCCTGAGAATCGAGAAAGTCCAAACCCAGTGAAATTCGTAGCTGAACTTTTTTCTAAAATAATTGGGGAGGATTTTAAAGCAGATTCTGAGATAGCAGCGGTTTATCGCGTACGCAGATCAAATACTGTTAGACCCAGATCTTTTATTATTCGCTTTGAAAGATTATCATTTAAGCTAAAGGTGATGGCACTCCTCAGACACAAGAAAGAGATTATATATGAAAATAACCACATATCTTCCCTGACTTCTCTCCAGCAACAGCTACTAAGCACGCAGCCTTCTACCACATTAAACAGCGGTTATGGCAAGCCAACATCAAATACAGCCTCGTGTATCCGGCAAAACTTAAAAATTGGAATTGCAGGGTCAATTCTATATCTTCGCTAGCAAGGAAGAAGCAGAAAAGGAATTAAGAAAGCTGATCCCGGGACAATTCTGATACATAATAGTGAGTCATGGCTGTTAATGAAATGGCAAGGATTAATAATCTACTGTCTGATCTAATTGTTTAAAATACGGGTTTTTATCATTATATATTCTCATTATCACTAATTATTATCGCTATCTGTTTTATTGTGCTTTATTACTTTTTCTTTTTTTTATTTTTTATTATCTAATTATTTTCTCTCTACCCTAAACGAGACTGTTCAACATCATACCCTTGGTTTATTGTTATTGCTATTATTGCATTAAGACTTATTATGCTTATTCTGGACCACTTTCTAACACCATCCCGGTTTATTATCTGGGTGTATTATCTTAATGCACTAAGATTGCTGAAGATATATATATATTTTAAGTGCACAGTTTTTAGACTATATTGGTAATAGATATCTCTATTTTTAACCCTAAAGCCGCTGCATGGGGCTTGTTTTGCTTTGGACGTGCTCTGTCTCTGGGTATGTCAGAGGACTGGGACTGTGTGAAGTGGGTTTAGCCTCACTTGGGGAGGCAAAAAGGGAGGGTGGGGGGTTAAGAGGGGGAGAGAAAGAGAGCAGGCTTGATCTATACCTAATCTATCCTTTTAATCTTTATAATTATAACTACCAACGTAATAATAAGCTGCATGGCAACAACTCTTGGGGAAATAGGAAATTAAGGCCGAAGCTGTCTCACTTCCAGTTAAGACTATAAAATGACATCAAAAACTCAGAATCAGTGTCTCCATGATGGGACAGTTAACTTGTGAGCTGGAATGTTAAAGGCCTGAATCATGAATTAAAGAGAAAGAAAGTACTCTCTCACCTAACAGGTCTAAATGCTAAAATAGTATTTTTACAGGAGACCCACTTACTAAGCAAGGATCAGTTCCGCTGCAAAAGACTGGACTGGCCAAATGTTCCATTCTAGTTTTACAAAGAAAACTAGAGGTGGGAATTCTCATACATAGAACAGTCCCATTTGTAGCATCAGATGTAGTATTGGATCCTGAAGGGATATATGTAATGGTCATGGGAGACTTATCTAACTGTAAAATGATTTTGATAAATGTTTATGCACCTAATGTTGATGATAAGGAATTTATACAAAATTTATTTGCATCCATTCCCAATCTGAACACTCATAAAGTTATAATGGCTGGGGACTTTAATTGTGTTTAAATCCACTTTTGATAGGACTTCTCCACAGGGGAACGCATCTAACACCACAAAGATAATTACAAAGTTTATAACTGATCACAACTTATCAGACCCTGGAGGTTTTAAACCCAAATTCAAGAACATATTCTTTTTACTCACCAGTACATCATTGCTACTCAAGGATTGATTACTTCTTTATAGATAATAACTTCTTGCCTATGATTAAATCTTGCAAATACGATGCTATTGTTATTTCTGACCATGCACCTCTGATCTTGGAGCTAAATTACTAAGCCCCACACACTCACCCCGCAGATGGTGTCTCAACCCGCTTCTATTAGCGACGAGAATTGTACAGAATTTATATCCAAACAAATCAAATTCTTTCTAGAGACAAATACATCCTCAGAGATCTCTGCAGGAATACTCTGGGAAACTCTTAAGGCCTTCTTAAGAGGACAGATTATCTCATATCTTTCCCACAGAAATAAATTAGAAACCAAGAAAGTAGCAGAGATAAAAAGCAAATTACTAAAATAGATGAAGAACATGCCAGACTACCAAGCGAGACTCTACATAGGAAAAGGCAGGCTCTACATTCGGAATTAAACCTCTTGACAACTAAAGAAACTGAACAACTAATTTACAAATCCAGACATCATTACTATGAACATGGAGAGAAAGCTAATAAGCTTTTAGCTCAACAAATTCACAAGCAAGAAGTGTGCAATGCAATCTCAATAATCACCAACGCGAACGGAGATAAAATCATTGACCACAAAAATATAATGCACACTTTCAGAGACTACTATAAATCCCTATATACTACTGAGTTTAAAGAAGACAATACACAATCTAATGCATTTCTGGATACATTACAGATACCACAAATAGACACTTTTAGTGGAGGAACTTGATAAACCTCTGCGTTATCAGAATTACTAGATGCTATAAAGTCACTTCAAGGCGGGAAAGCAGCAGGCCCTGATGGCTACCCTGCAGAATTTTACAAGAAATTCTCCACTCAGCTAGCTCCCCTCCTATTAGCAACATTTACAGAAGCCAGAGATAACCAACTCTTCCTCAAACCTTTGCCAAGCACTAATCACTGTTTTCCAAAACAAAATAAGGACTTATTACAATGTGCATCATACAGACCTATTTCACTTCTGAATAACGACGTTAAAATACTCTCTAAAATCATAGCTAGAAGGATGGAGAAAGTGCTCCCTCGTAATATCACAAGACCAAACTGGATTTATTAGGGGCCACACTTATCTTCAAATCTTCTGTTTAATGTAATATACTCACCAACTAAATCAAACACCCCAGAAATATTATTATCATTGGATGCAGAAAAAGCATTGACATGATTGAATGGAAATACCTTTTACTACATTGGAGAAGTTTGGGTTTGGCCCGAACATTTGTGCATGGATTAAATTACTGTATACTAACCCAGAAGCTTCAGTTTGCATCAACAACATTTGCTCAGACTACTTTAAACTAGAACGTGGTACTAGACAAGGATGCCCCTTGTCACCGCTGTTTGCATGAACCACTGGCAATACATTGTCGAAATACTGATCAGATAAAGGGGATTAGCAGAGAAGGACTGGAACAGAAAATCTCATTATATGCAGATGACATGGTACTGTATATATCAGACCCAGAAAATTCTGTGCCTGCAGTCTTAACAGCACTCACAGAATTTCAAAAGATCTCTGGTCTCAGAATTAATCTGAATAAAAGTGTACTCTTTCCAGTGAATTCTCAAGCATATAATATTAGATTAGACACCCTACCTTTTATCATTGCAGAACAGTTTAAATACCTAGGGTAAACATCACAAGTAAACATAAAGCTCTTTATCAACAAAATTTCGCCTCTGCATGGAAAAAATTAAACAAGACTTGCATAGATGGTCAACCCTTCATCTCACACTAGCTGGAAGAATTAACACTGTTAAGATGAATATTCTTACCTAAGTTCCTTTTTTATTTCAAAACATCCAATATACATTAATAAATCATTTTTAAGCAATTAGATTCAACAATAACCTCATTTATTTGGAATTCAAAACATCCACGCATCAAAAGAGCGACCCTACAAAGACAAAAGGCAGAAGGCGGCATGGCTCTACCTAACTTCCAGTTTTATTACTGGGCAGCAAATATACAGGCGATAAGAACCTGGACACAAATAGAAGAACATACACAGGCTTGGACCGCAATAGAAGTAAAATCCTGCAGTACTTCTTTGTATTCCTTGCTCTGTGCTCCAATAAACACACGTTATCGGCAATATACTAATAACCCAATTGTGCTCCACTCACTTAGAATCTGGAACCAATGTAGAAAGCATTTTAAGATGGAGAAGCTTCTATCTGTGGCACCCTGCAAGAGAACCACCTCTTTCAACCTTCACAAACATATGCAGTTTTAATATCTGGAAAAATTTGGAATTAACTTGCTTAGAGATCTTTATATAGACAACGTCTTTGCATCCTATGAACAATTACATTCCAAATTTAACATTCCAGCTACACATTTCTTTCACTATCTTCAAATCAGGAACTTTGTTAAACAGAACCTTCCAGATTTTCCTCATCTTGCACCCTCATCCATGCTGGAAAAATATTGCTCAATCTCAAGGACTTAGACTCCATCTCTACAATATATAAAATCATTTTACAATCCCTCCCTTTCAAAGATCCAAGAGGACACTGGGAAAAAGATCTCTCAATTAATATATCAGAAAAGGAGTGGAAAGTAGCAATGCAGAGAATTCACTCGAGCTCCATATGCAAAGCATACAATTATACAACTCAAAATTATATATCGAGCACATCTGTCTCGACTAAAACTCTCAAAAATGTTCCCAGGGCAAGATCCTACCTGTGAACGTTGCAATCAAGTCCCAGCCTCACTGGGTCACATGTTCTGGGCCTGCACCAAATTAACATTATTCTGGACAAAAATTTTTAATTACCTTTCAGACAGCCTTGGACTCACAATCCCTCCTAACCCATTAACTGTTTGGGGTTCTTCCAGATGGGTTTAAAGTGGAGAAAGACAAACAAATTGTGATTGCATTCACTACACTGTTGGCACGCAGACTTATTCTGATAAACTGGAAGAACCCAAACTCTCCTCTTTTAAGTCAGTGGGAAACCGATGTGTTATATTATTTGAAATTGGAAAAATCAAATACTCAGTTAGAGGATTCGTACAGACTTTTTTCAAAACATGGCAGGATCTAATCAGTAATATTTTAAAATAAGCTCTTAAAGCACAGAGAAAGTAATTATTTCCGTATTTCTCTGTCTTATGCATCCATCTCATCAATTTATTAATTTAGGTATGTTTACAAGCCTTAACTTTCACTTGCCTTGCTCTCTCTCTCTCTCTCTCTCTCAGGGGTGGGGATCGATTTGTTCTTAACTCAATTTTACTTTTTGTAAAAAATTGATTGATTTGTATGGATTGCAATAAAATTAATAAAACTTCAAAAAAAAAAAGAAAAAACTTTTTGGCCAAAATCTACAAAGGTATGTTTGGAGAAAGGAGGGTGTCGAATTCCAGGAAAAGAACACCCCTCCAACTGTTAAGCACTGGAGTGGATCAGTTGTGCTTTGGGCTTGTGTTGCAGGCAGTGCCACAGGGAACATGTCTTTGGTAGAGGGAAGAACAGATTCAAATAAATAGCAGGAAATTCTGGAAACAAACATCACACCATCTGTAAAAAAGAGGATGGGTCCTACAACAAGATAATGATCTGAAACACACCTCAAAATCTATAATGGAATACCTCAAGAGACACAAGCTAACAGTTTTTGCCATGGTGGCAGTGGTGGCTCTGAGGCTATGGACCTGTGCCGGCAATCGGAAGGTTGCCGGTTCGAACTCTGTAAATGCCAGAAGTAACCCCACTCCAATGGTTCCTTGAGCAAGGCTCTTAATCTGCAATGGCTTTGTCCTGGGTATGATGTTAATATACTGTACGTCCAGCCCTACAAGCAGGTCCTCCAATTTACAGGGAAAAATTGGAGGTAGGATTGGCACTCCAGCCACCATAAAAAAAAACCTCACACGGTTCCACTGTGGTGCTGAGTGTCACCCACTGCACTTGGGTCTCAATCTTAGTGGTTAGTCGTGTGATGGGTGTGGCAACATGCTATCAGCACATGCTCCTAACAACTCTCACCTCAGGATCCCCCAGCCTAAATATCATTGAAAATCTGTGGATAGATCTCAAATGAGCAATGTATACAAGCCGGCCCAAGAATCTTGCAGAATTAGAAGACGTTTGCAATGCAGAATGGGAGAAAATACCCCAAATAAGAAGTGAAAGACTCTGAGCTGGCTACAAAAAGTGTTTACAAGTGGTGATACTTGCCAAAGGGAGTGTTACAAAGTACTGACCATGTCGGGTGCCCAAACTTTTGTTTCAGGTCCTTTTAATTTTTTTGGTATTATGTACCTGTGAATTATGGAAATAAAAATGTAATCTTGCTTACAATAGAGAAATATGTCATCTTTAACTTTATGCCTTTTGGAGATCAGTTAATCTTCTGCTCACTTAACTATTCACAATAACAGACATTTTAAACAAGGTGTATTAATTGCGGGCGGCACGGTGGTGCAGTGGGTAGCACTGCTGCCTTGCAGTATGGAGATCTGGGTTCGCCTCACGGGTCCTCCCTGCGAGGAGTTTCCATGTTCTCCCCGTGTCTGCATGGTTTTCCTCCGGGTGCTCCGGTTTCCTCTCACAGTCCAAAGACAAGCAGGTTAGGTGTATTGGCGATTCTAAATTGTCCCTAGTGTATGCTTGGTTTGTGTGTGTGCCCTGCCCAGGGTTTGTTTCCTGCCTTGTACCCTGTGTTGGCTGGGATTGGCTCCAGCAGACCCCTGTGACCCTGTAGTTAGGATATAGCGGGTTGGATAATGGATGGATGGATATATTAATTGCCACATGAACATTTTTTTTAAAGCTCTTGTCCTTTATGAATGGAGGTAAAAGACAACAAGGTTCAAGGTAAAAACAAAAGCATTAAAACTTACCAAATGTTTATTTTTCTAGCCAAGAATGTTATCAAATATTAATCTGCGCTTTGAGATTGTACATACAGTATCTTTCAAAATAGTGTATGCATGTCATTTTAGGAAGTAAAAAGCAAAAAGTTTTTGTGAGATTCAGTGATTTTTAAAGAAGGCCAGTTATTTGCATCAGCTCGCTACTTTTCTTCCTCCATTACACTCCTCAGGTCCAGGATGAGTTGTTTCCATGCACTGTTTTTGACATTATTAGTATTGACTGGCCCTGTGAATTTATCCTGAGTTCTTTTAGACATGCAGGAGGCTTGGCTGTTTCAAAAATCTAACACTTTTATAAAAAAAAAAAAAAGAAAAGCACAATTTCAAATGTATTTTTATGTGTACAAAGTACAGAGAAACCCTTATGCATGCTCTTCACCACCATACTGCCATTTGGCATAACTCTTGCTCATTATGCTATGTAAATTATCCATCCAGCCAATATCTAACCCGCTATATCCTAACTCACAGGTGTAGAACTCCGGTCCTGGAGGGCTGCAGTGGCTGCAGGTTTTCATTCTAACCGTCTTTTTAACTTGTGACCAGTTTTAGCTGCTAATTAACTTCTTTTACTTTAGTTTTAATTAACTTGACTCAGACCCCTTAGTTGTTTCTTTTTCCTTAATTAGCAGACAAACAATAATGAGACACAAAACAAGAATCCATATGACCAGCTCACCTGTGCCCATCACCAAATATATGAAAATAAAGAAAGGTGAATACCTCAGTAAAGTCTCTCAGGTCACCAAAACATTTTGAGGGTGTCCTTTAGCAAAAACAGAAAATCAATAGTTTTGTAATTGTCTGCTGTGGCAGAATGAAAGCATCAACAATCCATGAAGATAAATAATGGGTTTAAATAACAGCAAGAATTGACTTCTCATTAAGAAACTGGTTGGAGTGAAATTGGTTGGAGGTGGAAGCCACGGTTTAGCTGGTCATCTATTGGCTTGTTTCAGGTTTCATTTCTGTTTGGCTGCCATGTAATGAAGAAAAGAATCAATTAGGAGGACTGAATCCTTAAACACAGGGCTATTAAAATGAGGGGAAAAGAAAAGGGTTAGAATGAAAACATGTTGCCACTGAGGCCCTCCAGGCCCAGAGTTCGACACCGCTGTCTAACTACAGGGTCACGGGGGCTATGTAAAATAACAACACAAAATGTAATAGGCCAAAAGTACACACCATTTTGGAAGAAAAAAAAACATACAATTTGAGTGGATATGTCTGTTGTTACAAGCCACGGCAGAAAGTAACTGTTGAACAAACAGAATTGCAGAGACCAAGAGTAGCATAACACGCAGCTTGTAGCTTCCAAAATTTGGTGAATATGGCATGGGAAAAGTGGGTAAGGTGAAAAGTCCAGCCATGACACCTTCTGTGAGCAGATAAGGGAGGAACAAACTTATTTTTACCTCAAGAAAAATAGTTTCAAGAGTCTGTGATAAAAAGTATTTTTTCCAGTTTACTTTTGTTGTTGCAAGTATGGCTGTGAAACACAAAAGGCACATGTCTTAAAATGAAACCTATGTTGCTTCAAAATGGACGTATTTGGTAACTGTAAAAACTTCTTATAAAGCACATGAGCAGGCTAGGTATTTATTTATTCATATTTCTTTTTGTTTGTCCTAAAATTTTTGACTGCTACCATCTATGATCTAGAACTCAGCTTGCCCCTTCTTTTGTCCATTCTTCTCCCGAGTCTTTATCTACATTTTTTTCCCAGGGCACTCCCAAATCTCACAGTATCCATAACACGTTAGTAAATGCAAATGCTTCCATTAATTAACACTGAAAATGCTCAACATATCATAGTGATCTCTTTGTTTCATTAGCACTCCCCATTAGTAAATATAAACTAAATAGAAGCTGCTTCTCTTTAAAAGTACAAACTATGGAATTGAAACAGAGGGAAATCGAGCTTCAGAAGTGAAAGTGAAGTGAACTTATTTTTCTTTAAATTAGACTCCTTCCTCAATTAAGCAAGATTTTATTTCCTTATACAGATCCAGAAATTAAAAACTGCTTGTATTAAATTTATATTGAAGGAAGTTGAGCATTTATGTGTGATAAAAAAGAACTAATTCATCCTTGTATATGATAACTTGTGAAATTGGCCCCAGTGCACATGCGTGTTTACACTGGAACTTTGTCCAGGGATTGATCCTGCCTTGTGCCCTATGCTTTCTGGGTAAGGGTCCAGCCTCCCACACCTCTGCTCAGGATTAAGCAGGCTTAAAAAATGGTATGGTATATTATCTTGCTTTTATATACTTTAAAGTTACTTTACTGGCTACTTAATATACTGTATATTCACTAATAACCACATGTGGGTAACACTGATGTATCTGCTCCCTTTTACCATTCAATGGTGTTTGTTGTGCTCATCATTGATAGTTTGTACGAATGAAAGAATAGCTAAGCATTTATAGCTATGGCAAAGCATTTTCAATGTCTTATATATATATTGGTTGATTTCTAAAAAAACATAAACCTGCAGCCACAGGAGTCTAAGGATAGAACTTTTACTGGCATAAAATCAGCAAACAGTTATTCACTCAAAGAAAATTGAGAACTGTGACTACAGGCCAACTGATCAAAGCACTGAAGAGCTAGGAAATTTCTTATATCATAAAAGATTTAAAAATGTCCATGCAAAACATTTGCTTCTGTTCAACTTTAAAAAAGCCTGCTTTAATGTAGCTGTTTAGTTACAGATATATGTTATATAGAAAGATGTAAACAGATGAGAAAAGAATAAAACACTAAAAAGAACGGCAACTGTCACTTTACAACATGTAGTTTACAATCCCCCCACATCAGCCTGTCTACTAGTCCACAGTAAGAAGTCTGGACCACTCATATGCTTAGTTCAGATCTCACGTGATTTCTCTACACAATGGAGGAAAAGCAAATCTGTGGAAATGACTGTGAGAATGGTGGATGGCTACAAATATTACTGTTTCTAAGTTGAATAAGTGGTCAAGCCTTTCCCAAGAATTAGAAGAAGGACTCAGTGTCTGTTTAAATTCCAGAGTTTGGCAAGTTTGTAATTTTATTGTACATTATAGTTTTTTTTATGAGGGTTATACCTTTGCAAATTCATATGAAGAAGGTGTTATGTGGGTCTCATTTAAAAATGGAAACAAAAAGCAATTCCTCCTAACAAATCATTGTCAATGAACAGCAATAAGTGTGCATGTGTGTAATATTTAAAATATACAAAAAACACTTAATACACATATATAATCAATCACAGAACCTGTAGAAGAAGAAGAATCCCCACTCTTAAAATTAGAATCTCCCCTGTACAACATATGCCCTACTCACCAAAAAATGAGAAACAATTTACATCCTTGATTGTAAGTCTCAGCTGCTTGCACAGATCACAGTTATTTGCAAAACAAACATGGCAAATAAAAAAAGATATATTTAGTGTGGCAATATTAAATTGAGAAGCTGGGGAAATTATTCTCTGAGAAGGTCAGCAACAAGCTCGAGCGCGGGAGGTGTGAATGTGTGACTCAGATTTGTTGGCTTTCCATTGTAGAATACAATCTCTCATGCATTCTATTTACTTTAATAAAATGACACTTTAAAGAAAACGTTTTTACTTACACCGGAGACAGAGAAGGGAAATTATTTTAATATGGAAACACGATGAGCTTAAAACACTAAACCTCTCATAAGGTTAAAGGCAGCACTCTGCTCTTTTAGCTGCCAATGTGGCCAAGAAAAGTGTGTGGGTTTTGTTTAGACAATTAAACCAAACCAACAGGAAATTACTAGAGGGGCTGTTGACCACACAGAGTGAAACGTAGCTTGGGCCCAGGAAACCAAGATGGCTTGGAACATGGACCACATAAGTATATGAGAGAAAAAATGTGTAAACTAGCTGAGACACATAGGTAGCACCAGCCATTTTATTTTGACAAAGGCATGTATAGTAGCTACAACTATAGCATGCCTATTACCCACTATTACCCACCATGGACAAAATCACAAAATGTTCATTGGTCTCCCATCCACATATATAAATATAAATTTAAATATGTAAGTGGGTTATCCTTTCTAAAGTCCAATAGGCATTAAACCTTACTCTGGCAAGAATGGTCACTAGGTAGAAAATCATCAACACTGGTCATGTTCACACTTCAGCTGAAAGTATCTACATTCTCAATTTTGGCTCATTTCTAATTATTTTTTGCTTGACTGATCACATTAATTTTGCAAATGATCTAAATCTAATATAATGGTGTACAGATATCTAGTCTGAAATAAATGAAATTCATGAAAACAAATTTGTTTGTCAGAGAGATGCAACCTAATGGACCATCATGAACACCAACAGAATGGTTGCTGACATGCTACTTAGCAATGGTTTCTGTGCAGGATGTTTTTCAGCTCATAATGGCAAGGAAAGAAATATAAAACAAAAAAAATAATAATTAGCTATCACTTCTATATCTGTACATAAAACCTAGAAATGAAAGAAGAATGAAGACTGGTGGGACAAGATGTGTGTGTTTTGACTCAAAAGAGTGGTTTGAAAAGTTCAGAATGTCAAGAAGAATGTACAGTTGCATATTTCAAAGTTTGTCCTCAAGACATCTCTTGGAAAAAGTACAGTACATTTTCAATGTGTGCCCTTCTCTACTGAAAGGAAATGTCTAGCATAAGGACCCTAAATTCTAATTAAGTTCACCACTCTACTTTCTTTTCATTTGCACCCTGAATTGGTTCTGTCATTCAACTTGATTTTCAACACAGTGATATGACTATGGTTGTATAAACACTGAAGTAAAATTAGTTGTGGAGTGTACATTTCCAGGCAGTTTTGAATTCAGTGTTACCATAAAAGTCACATTCAAGGTACATGCTCCTGTATCAGATATAGTACCGCATGCAATCTGAAAAGTTCTGAGTCTATATGCTTGAACCTTTTAAAAAGAATTAATCTGAGACACACAAATAAAAAAATTCAAAGGACCTGCAGTGTGAACTTAATGCATTAATGTTCTCCTACCTCAGTTGTTCAGCTATATTTATCATATGTTTTAATTAACAATGCTATTTATTTATATCTACTGGTTATTAACACACTGCTGATATTTGGCAGTGACATTTTCATTCATAGCCAGTTGTCTCATAACCTATTTAACTTTATGTTTACCCATGGAAAAACAAGTCAAAGATGCTGAATATTTTTTCAACAATAAAAAAATGTTATTATGTGTAACAGAAACATGTAAATACCGAAATGTCATCACAATCAATGTAGGAAATTAGTGTGTGCTGCTGCACTGATGTAGGTTTAGTACAAAAGTTTGTGTGATTGTTTTTAAATAGTCATTACCACACATGGGCACTGTTCGAGCAGATGTGGAAAGACTTTTTTGTAATATTTCAGATGTATCCAGAGCTTGCTTCACACAGCATGTAGAACTTGATATCAAATTGTGCATATTTGGTTGTGATGTACTGCATCCTGACAGCCTTCCCTTGTAACCCATGAGACGTCAGTACACCTTCTACATATTCTTGATGATCACCTGATAAACATCCCACAGTTTGTACAGTTTTGGTTCTGGGTAATTGGCTTCATCATAATCATCACTATTAGTAAAATGTATTTATTTGAAAATGAATGAAACACAACACTCACTCATAACTTCACCAAAAATAGGCCTCAGCGACAACTGGTTTGTAGACTAGTACCATCTCTGGACTGGTTATAACTACTATGCCCTGCAGTATCAAAAGACCGAAAAACAAACAAATATCATCTATAGTAACAGGATGCCAGCGACTGCGACAACCAAATGGTTTATTCTGAATTTTCAGACACTGCTCAGCATAGTGGTTCATTTTAATAACCATTTTCCCCACCAAGACCATCTTTAACAAATTGTAAATAGTCCAGATAATCATGATCAACTGATATCTTTATATGAGTGTTACCTGTATATGGGCAACGAGGAGGTGCAGGATTTTAAGCAGGAGTATAAAGCCAACACCAAACACAAACATCACTGAAACTTGACAGGTTGGAATCTAGCAAAAAAATGTACATTGTCATCACTGTTGCTCAATTTGAGCAATTATTCATTTTCAGTTTGTTCTAAAACTGGCTTTATGGCTTTCTGTTTGTCATTGTGTTTTAGGTTGAGGGCTCCATCCCTCATGGATATTAAAGGGTTACCATATGAATCATAAAGTGCAGAACCTGTTGAAATATTAATGCTGTTTTGCAGAATTACATTAGTTTATCCACTACATGGCAGCAGAATACTGTACCAAGAGTTATTCGGGCTTAACATTGTAAAGCGGATCATTGCACATTACCCTGAGTCTGACTCAGGCTTAATCGTACTTACATAGCATTACAAGTTTGTCTCACACTTGCGGTTACCGTCAAGGAGGTTAAGACACAACTGTTCATGAACCCTGACCAACTAGATATGTCTTCTCAATCCAAAAGTCAATCCTTTGAGAGTCAATGAGTTTCCTTTTGCAGTCATGATAACTGTACTTGCAGGTAAAGATTATTCCGAATTTTAATATATTATCAATTGTATAAACTTGTAGAATGCTATCTGAACACTTCACAAGTCAATCAGAGGCATATGAGTGCCCCTGTTATGAGTGTTTTTCATTATCCACCTTTATCCATACATATTTTATGTTGTTGTCCACTATATGCAGTACATACTATATTGAGAAACTGAGAATACATTTAGTTCATGCAGTTTAATCTTAAGATTTGCTATTTGGAGAGAATATGGTATGTGTGGTGTTTTAGCTCTCAGTGATTATAGATTTTGTACGTGAATGTTATTTTGGAAAAACCCAGTCTCATGCCACAAGCTGCAGTCTCTTTGTGTTTATGCATTCATATTTAGTGAAAAGTAAAACGTTAATGTAAAGTCCATATGAATATATATCTCTCTGGTTGTTTCTATAAACAATTTCATGGTTGACAGTACTAAAAATTTTAAAAACAATGGTGTTCTTCTGGCATGGAATAAGAGAGAGAGAGCCCAGTAAGGACTGCAGAGAACATCTATATTATTTTATGCCTGTTCAGTACATCACTGATAGGCCCTCCACCTTTACATAAATTAGATTTTGGCAGCTTTTGTGAATTTTAGTTGAAAACCAGATATTCATAAACAACCTTTACCATTTGACATTACTAGTATCCTTGTGGTAATAAATGTAATTCTTAATTATCAATTAATAAACCACCTAAGTCAGGGGTCCTCAATCACGGTCCTGGAGAGCCGCAGTGGCTGCAGGTTTTTGCTCCAACCCAGTTGCTTAATAAAAAGCACTTATTGCTAAAGTAACACTTCTGCTTCACTTTAGTGATTTTGAGCCCTTATTGCTTAATTGTGTCTTAAACAGCTATTTTAATTGCTCCTTATTATCAATAACATGCAAATGACAAGAGAGAGCAGCATTTCTCCATTTAGCTTATTTACATTTACACCTGTGTGTATTTATCTGCACTATTGGGTTTAATTAAATACTTGGAAGAAAAATGAAGAGAAAAAAGTGAAGGACTGAGAATTACTCGTCCATTTTAGCCTTCAAATCATTTGCATGATAGAAAGGGAAAGAAAATCTAGGATATGAGAATGACCTGACATAGCAGAGTTAATTTAATTTCATAGCTTGCTAGTGCTTTATTGGCAAGAATTGCTTTCTAATTAAGCAACCAGGTCAGAACAAAAACCTGCAGCCACTGCGGCTCTCCAGGACTGGGATTGAGGACCCCTGATATATAGTGATAAAAGAGACCAAAGAGAAAAAGAGAAAGAAAGAGAAAAAGATCAAAATAAGAGAAACATTACATTTAAGCAGTCAAACTGGCCCCAGGCACATCCTTCATTCTACTGTAAGGCAACTGGAATTTTCAAGACAGCAGACAAGGATGGGAAGCACAGGAACAAGACCTCTTAGACTGCAATAAGAATATCTTGCCTAAAACAGATTTAACCTTACAGACCAATAACAGAGTATGGAATCTGGAAACTGCCATACTGATCCAGCCCTGAGAAGGTTATGGCTCATAGATAAAACTGTTAAAAGGTCAGTTAACATAAATACAGCTTGACAGCACCAAGACCAAGTCACTTTGGATAAAAGTGTCTGCTAAGCCCATAAATGTAAATATTTTCATAAATTAGATTGTGTATTATATGCTGTCAACATAATATTCAGTCTAGAGTTAGAGGAGTGAGCTAAACAAAAGTTTACTGAGGGACAGACAGCTGAGTGTTTTGAAGCACTGTCAGTGGGAAACGGAGAAAGGAAAGTCCACCAGCTCCCCTTGGAAAGACAGAAAACCATTTTATAGTCAAACCCAGTGGAAAAGCAGAATTTTGTTTTTTTTCTGCCTTATTGTGTTCTCCCTGTAATCGTCGTTGTCGTGTGTTTTTGGAAGAAGTAACACCACTTATTTTTGACACTGCTGAGCCCTTCTGATCTGGTGGAACCCCCTTTGACATAACAAGAAAAATGAGGCCTTAAGTCCCATTCAGCCACAGCAATAACATTTGGCAAAATCAGCAACATGCAAAAATTGCTCCAGGAAATTCTTCCTTTAAATCACTGCAGTTTTCACTAGTACACAATCAACCATATACTAAATGGTTGTAAACATTTTCCCAATTACATGCAACACCCAATATTATTCACAGAAAAGGTGGGTTGAGGTTCACAGTTTACTGTAAATAGCAGAGGAGGTTTAAGCAACATATTGACTTATACTGAAAGATACATTGTTCTTTACTTCTTCCTTTGGCTGCTCCCGTTAGGGGTCGCCACAGTGGATCATCTTCTTCCATATCTTTCTGTCCTCTGCATCTTGTTCTATTACACCCATCACCTGCATGTCCTCTGCCACCAAATCCATAAACCTTTGCTTAGGCCTTCCTCTTTTCCTCTTCCCTGGCAGCTCTATCCTTAGCATTTGTCTCCCAATATACTCAGCATCTCTCCTCTGCACATGTCCAAACCAACGCAATCTAGCCTCTCTGACTTTGTCTCCCAACCGTCCAACCTGAGCTGACCCTCTTATGTACTCATTTCTAATCCTATCCATCCTCTTCACACCCAATGCAAATCTTAGCATCTTTAACTCTGCCACCTCCACCTCTGTCTTCTGTTTTCTGGTCAGTGCCACCGTCTCTAACCCATATAACATAGCTGGTCTCACTACCATCCTGTAGACCTTCCCTTTCACTCTTGCTGATATCTGTCTGTCACAAATTACTCCTGACACTCTTCTTCACCCATTCCACCCTGCCTGCACTCTCTTTTTTACTTCTCTTCCACAATCCCCATTACTCTGCACTGTTTATCCCAAGTATTTAAACTCATCCACCTTCGCCAACTGCACTATATTTTATAAAATACAGTTTGAAAAATTACAACAACTGTATGCTTTATTATATGCCTTTCAAATGAATAACATTTTCAACAGTGGATATTATTTAAAATTCTGCATAATTAAGTAAAAGAAGTAATAAATAAAAAAAATGGATAAAATGGTCTTTATCCACCTTACTGTTTTATGAACCTTTATAAATATCTATTCTCAGAATAACCCATTTCCTAAACCTGCTTATTCCATGTGATGGTCATGGAAGACTGGAGCCGCTCCTCAGACGCATCAAGAAGAAAAAAGTCAGGCTGGGCCATCACAAACCCCCTTACATCACCCCATCTGCAAATCAACCTAAACCATGTCTTTGGCATGTGGGAAAGTGGAAGCGCCCAGAAAAAGACTCAGAGAATGTATAAAAACAGACAATATCTGGGCTAAAATCTGAACCCTAACACTAACCAGTGCATCATCAAGCTGACCTTCAACAGGAAATAAATATTCTGAATAAAATCAGGATAATACATAATCCCATGATAACATCTTAATCATTCACCATCTTTCTACAATTAACATTGCCTTTTGGCAGATTCCCAGCGCTGCAGCCCCCTCCATTCTTTAACAGCTTTTACCTTTAAAACCTACTCTTACCTGAAAGCGTTTTTCCTTCAGCCAAACCATTCAACAGACTGCTGCCCTGTTATGAAAATAAAAAACATCAAATTAGCAGGATGACATGGTTTTCGAGTTAAAGCAGAAACTGTACACTGTACATATTTAAAAACAATCATGTTGTAGTAATCATTCAAATACATTATCCATTCATTTTCTTAACCCATCCATGCATTTTCAAATTCAGGGCGTCAGGGTGCCACTGCCCATTCTTTATAGCAATGAACTCAAAAACAAGAACCAAATTCTAAAGGAATGCTAATCCATCACAGAGTATAACCCTACCTAACTGGCTAACTGAGACTCACTAATTCATTTAACCTGCTTGGCTTAGGGATGTGTTAGGCAACTGGTGTATCATAAAGACAGGAAGTCAACAAAGAGAGTGTGCCAACTGGGATCTGTACCCAACTTGGAATCCTAATACCCTCACAAAAAACATTACACCTGAATTACTGACCTATGAGGACATTTCTTTAACCTTAGAAAAACTGGCAATTAAGGATAGCAGTGTGATGTTCTGTGGTGTACTGTGTTCCTTGTTAAGAAGACATGCTTCCATTCTTTATATTCTGACCAACAAAATAACATGATGAAGAACATGAAGGAAGAGAAGTGTGATATAAAGTTCAGGCAAGCTGTTAGGAAGTGTGCCTACAAGTCAGAATATCTAGCTGTTCTCTCAAACTGACAGTGTGAGCAGTGAAGCTGCTGTATGTATTGGTTAGAGCCAGGACAGGCTCTAGAATTTTGGCAAACCAAGTAATGGCTTAGGACAGCAGAATTTGTGGGGCACCATTTTTCTAAACCTGACTTACAAATGCTTAGAATCAATATTACTGTCTGACTCCAATTTACCCGACAGCACAGTAACGATCATGGGGACAAAAGAGAAAGGCACACTCACACACACACACACACAGATAAAACACACAGAATGTGCAGGTGTGTGCCCTCGGAGAGTTGGGCATATTTTTCTATTATTTATTTACACCTAAACAAAAAAATTGGTAAAACTCCCCGCTATTAGGGGCCACAAGAAACAGCACCAAAAATAACAAATACACTGCTAAATGCACAGACAAGTCATGCTTCCCTTCATGTTGTCCCCTCTACATACATACTTTGATAGACTGTTATTCATGATGTGGACCTGTCAATTTGAGGCCACTTCTTCATGATGCTTTTTTCTGTTTCCTCATCTACTCCACCACACACAACATGCACTCCTCCATTCAGCTCCTGTCATCCATCAGGAGGTCCTTCTCAATCCAGAACTGCTGGACCAATCCAGCAATCCAGGTGGCTTGTCCACATCATGTCAAAATGCTCTCTCCCTACACTGGCCGCATGCAATTGATAAGTGCTTCAGTCTTATGGCTAACACAATATTGTTTTATAGTTCACATACTAGAAGTGATTGGTTTTAACGTCTGATGACCAACAAGAGCCCTTTACAGTTGGTCTTCTAAACCTTCAGTATGCTTTTTTTTTTTACTTTCTGCAGATGCAGGGTTGTGGTTGTACTTTTGTTTTAGTTTGGTTTCTATTTCAGGAAGTTTGTTCTTTATGTTATTTTTTCACCCTTATTTTTACATTGGGTTGATGCAGATTTTGAAATCACACCTATATTTTTTTTCTGTTCCATCCTTTATTTTAAAAGCACAGGGCACTGCCATTGTGATTGGTTTA
The DNA here is from genome assembly GCF_016835505.1 of Polypterus senegalus. Classification (NCBI taxonomy): domain Eukaryota; kingdom Metazoa; phylum Chordata; class Cladistia; order Polypteriformes; family Polypteridae; genus Polypterus; species Polypterus senegalus. The sequence continues at coordinate 126,107,564 of NC_053164.1, read as the reverse complement.
AGAAGAATTCCTTATGTGCCTCTTATGAATCCTCACAATATGAGGAACAAAAATAATTAAAGGGTGGAGTTCTGCCTAACCGTTGATCTAATCAGCATAATACACTTTACAACCTTGGCATTTTTTGAACTGTATATTTAATACTGTATACAGTGCATCCGGAAAGTATTCACAGCGCATCACTTTTCCACATTTTCTTATGTTACAGCCTTACTCCAAAATGGATTAAATTAATTTTTTTCCTCAGAATTCTACACACAACACCCCATAATGACAACGTGAAAAAAGTTTACTTGAGGTTTTTGCAAATTTATTAAAAATAAAAAACTGAGAAATCACATACTTTGTCAATGCACCTTTGGCAGCAATTACAGCCTCAAGTCTTTTTGAATATGATGCCACAAGCTTGGCACACCTGTCTTTGGCCAGTTTCGCCAATTCCTCTTTGCAGCACCTCTCAAGCTCCATCGGGTTGGATGGGAAGCGTCGGTGCACAGCCATTTTAAGATCTCTCCAGAGATGTTCAATCGGATTCAAGTCTGGGCTCTGGCTGGGCCACTCAAGGACATTCACAGAGTTGTCTTGAAGCCACTCCTTTGATATCTTGGCTGTGTGCTTAGGGTCGTTGTCCTGCTGAAAGATGAACCGTCGCCCCAGTCTGAGGTCAAAAGCGCTCTGGAGCAGGTTTTCATCCAGGATGTCTCTGTACATTGCTGCAGTCATCTCTACCTTTACCCTGACTAGTCTCCCAGTTCCTGCCGCTTAAAAACATCCCCACAGCATGATGCTGCCACCACCATGCTTCACTGTAGGGATGGTATTGGCCTGGCGATGAGCGGTGCCTGGTTTCCTCCAAATGTGACGCCTGGCATTCACACCAAAGAGTTCAATCTTTGTCTCATCAGACCAGAGAATTTTGTTTCTCATGGTCTGAGAGTCCTTCAGGTGCCTTTTGGCAAACTCCAGGCGGGTTGCCATGTGTCTTTTACTAAGGAGTGGCTTCTGTCTGGCCATGCTACCATACAGGCCTGATTGGTGGATTGCTGCAGAGATGGTTGTCCTTCTGGAAGGTTTTCCTCTCTCTACAGAGGACCTCTGGGGCTCTGACAGAGTGACCATCGGGTTCTTGGTCAACTCCCTGACTAAGGCCCTTCTCCCCCGATCGCTCAGTTTAGATGGCCGGCCAGCTCTAGGAAGAGTCCTGGTGGTTTCGAACTTCTTCCACTTACGGATGATGGAGGCCATTGTGCTTATTGAGACCTTCAAAGCAGCAGAAATTTTTCTGTAACCTTCCCCAGATTTGTGCCTCGAGACAATCCTGTCTCGGAGGTCTACAGACAATTCCTTTGACTTAATGCTTGGTTTGTGCTCTGACATGAACTGTCAACTGTGGGACCTTATATAGACAGGTGTGTGCCTTTCCAAATCATGTCCAATCAACTGAATCTACCACAGGCGGACTCAAATGAAGCTGCAGAAACATCTCAAGGATGATCAGGGGAAACAGTATGCACCTGAACTCAATTTTGAGCTTCATGGAAAAGGCTGTGAATACTTACAGTATGTACATGTGCTTTCTCAATTTTTTTATTTTTAATAAATTTGCAAAAATCTTAAGTAAACTTTTGTTGTCATTATGGGGTGTTGTGTGTAGAATTCTGAGGAAAAAAATGAATTTAATCCATTTTGGAATAAGGCTGTAACATAACAAAATGTGGAAAAAGTGATGCGCTGTGAATGCTTTCCAGATGCACTGTATGTGATCCCTGTTTTATATGACTGTAATTATTATTATTCTATTTAGTATTAACACAAATAATTTAGGGTATTAATGAAAAGTATAGAAAAACCCTATCATATATAATATAGAAGTCATTTGTGTGGATTATATATAGTAGTAGGGGGCTTAGCCCCTGTTCGCTTTGCTCGCCAATCCCCCAGGCCTGCGATATGTGCCAGCCACTTCACGTCTCTGCCACTCATGTTGTGAAGAGGGAGGCTGAACGCATCCCAAGGAGACGTGGTTGCTCCTCTGAAACCCCTTCTTAAATGGTGATACAATGGGAAACAAATACAGCTTTTTTGTTACCTCCTCTTTGCTTGGTCAGCTGCTGGCTTGCTGCTACCTCCGCCGCTGGTGCGGCTGCTGCTGCTGCTTAATGTACATTCTGCGCAGTGCTACGAACATTTAAAAGCCTGTACAGAAGCTGCCTTTGTCATCTACTCTTTGTCTTTTATTTACGACCCCAGGTGCGGTTAAATCTTTTGGCACAAAATCCCATCTCGTGAGATGCCTGTTCTTGATATTTTTTAGTTTATAATTTAAAAATGGAATAAGAATCTGAAAATCTAACCACATCACATTAAAGTTCAATAAATTCGGAAAAGAATGATATCAACCATATATATGTAGGTTTTAAAAAAAGCCATATTTAAAACATGACATAAAAATGTTGCACAAAATCATTGCACTTTTAGAATTTTATATATATAGAGTAGATATATGTGGCATTTGGACATGTGCAGAGGAGAGATACTGGGTATATTGGGAGAAAGGTGCTAAGGATAGAGCTGCCAGGCAAGAGAAAAAGAAGAAGGCCTAAGAGAAGATTTATGGAGAGTGAGGTGAAAGAGGACATGCAGGTGATGGTTGTAACAGAACAAGATACAGAGAACAGGAAGATATGGAAGAAGATGGTCCGCTGTGGCGACCCCTAATGGGAGCAGCCGAAAGAAGAAGATATATGTGGCATAGATATATACAGGGTATATGTATACAGTAATCCCTCGCTATATCGCGCTTCGACTTTCGCGGCTTCACTCTATCGCGGATTTTAAATGTAAGCACATCTAAATATATATCACGGATTTTTCGCTGGTTCGCGGATTTCTGCGGACAATGGGTCTTTTAATTTATGGTACATGCTTCCTCAGTTTGTTTGCCCAGTTGATTTCATACAAGGGACGCTATCGGCAGATTGCTTAGAAGCTACCCAATCAGAGCATGTATTACATATTAACTAAAACTCCTCAATGCTATAAGATATGCTTCCCGTGCGGTGCTCGATTGTTAGCTTGTCTCTGCCTCTATCTCACCCTGTCTAAAATTTTCTGCGCCTGACGGAGGGGCTGTGAGCAGAGGTGCTGATGGCACAGAAGCCGTTTGCCTAATGGATACGGACGCACCTCTAAGAAATGTCGTTTTATCGCGGTGCTTCCAAAAGCACACTTATTGATTTTTTGATGGTTTGCTTTAATTTCGCTCTCTCTCTCTCTCTCTGAGTTCTCTGCGCCTGACAGAGGAGATGTGAGCAGAGGGGCTGTTTGCACAGGGGCTGTTTGCTTAGAAGATACTGACGCTCCTCTAAAAAATGCCGCTTTATTGTGCTTCTAAAAAGCACACGTATTGATTTTTTGATTGTTTGCTTTTCTTTGCGAGCTCTCTCTCTCTCTCTCTCTCTGAAATTCTCTGCTCCTGAAGAGAAGATCTATTTGCATTCTTTTAATTGTGAGAAAGAACTGTCATCGCTGTCTTGTCATGGAGCACAGTTTAAACTTTTGACTAAAGGGTGTTATTTCATGTCTAGAGGGCTCTAATAATGTTAACAGTGTGGGAGAGTTTATAAGGGCTTAAAATATATAAAAATAACCATACAAACATATGGTTTCTACTTCGCGGATTTTCATCTATCGCGGGGGGTTCTGGAACACAACCCCCGCGATCGAGGAGGGATTACTGTATATAACCTTATGATGCATATAATTTTCAGCGACCTTATTAGTGGAGAGGGCAATAGGTCAAATAATTTATATAAAAGAAAATGTTTCAAAGTTCACAAAGCTGAAGTCAACTCCTAGTATTCTTTAACATTATTTATCTAGAACTTTGAACTTCATTAAAACATATATATCCCTATAGCCTACATTAAATGCATACATGAATGTTAATATATAGAATACAGTTAAATTAACAGATCACAGGCAAAATGTTCTATAGTTAATACTATATAAAAAAGAAAACAGCAATAATCCTACATTTATGAAACTTTTATGTCATATAAAGGCTCATATAATCTGTTTTCGGTTGTCTGTGGGTGTTTGGGTCAGATGCCATTTACAGTTTCACTAAGCGCAGCACAAATTCTGCAGCCATCCCTGGTTAGAGCATCCTGGTTTCATTTAGACTGACAAAAAAAGCCAGTGTCAGTAATTTCTCAGAGTTAAAATACTTATCCCCTGTCCTAGAATATTAGTCCATCCATGGATGAAAAGGGGATACGATCACTGGAAGCAGCATTTCAATATGGTTTTCTAGTAAGAAGATAAAATAATGCGCAATACATCACACTTACTAAATGTGAGAATATTAATATGGAGCCGAGTCCAGTGACAGGTACTGTTTTCAGCAGGTAGCTTCTTATTTGAGTGTTCATGCTGATGTGTCTCCTTAGTCTTTAATATGATCTCTTCAGGTTTTTTGTTTTCTCTCTCTGTCAAGTCCAAGCTGATTCTGTCTTAGTGAGCTTGGTTTTGAGTGTGCTTGTAATGGACTCATTTCCCTGAAAGGCTGGTGCTTAAATGTATTCTTTATTACATTATTTTTTCTAATAAACTATACTTAATACTAAGATTTGAAATCTTCACCCAGTATCAATTTTCTCTAGGTCTATTGCTTTGCACATCCCTCTTTAAAGTTTTATTTTGAAACAGATTTTGATTTTTAGATTTGTGTGGCTAACATTTGTCAAAAATATTTTAATGATCCTCCGGGTATCTGTCATTGCTGAATTTTTTTACATTTATTTGCTGTAATGATATCTTGTAATGATAATGTTTTCTACTTTCATTTGCTTTGTAAAGCATTTTTGGTGGAATATGCTGTAAATTGAGGTACTGTACATAAAATGAAAGAGAGATTAGCTCGGCCATCTCCTTTCTCCAGATCCACGGGTTCTCAACTCACATATGCACTCTGTTCATTTTGTATGTGAGTGATTCATAACACTCAACGACACAGCATGTTGTATACAAATGGCTTGTGTTTATGCATAATTATCAAATAAAAAATGGTCATCCTAGTTATAGCTTTTACTAAGTCAAAGGACAGTTGATTAAGGTTAAAGGGCAGATGCCTAAATGTTCTATTAGTAGTAGAAGAACAGTAAAGAGTATAAAAAAAAAAAGGATCATGCAAGTATCATACAATTGGTCTTATGTAACCCAAAAAAAGATCTTGGTAAACCTGACCTTGTGGTTTCATACCAGGTCTATTTGCAATTCTCTGTTGGCGTCAGCTGCTACTGAGTCACAACAGTGGGAGAAATGGTTACATCAAAAAATGGGCCAGGTGTCAAAATGGGGTGACAGGATAGAAAACAAAAAACTGAAAGAACATTTGCAGTGGATAAACTCCCACCTTCCACAGTGCAGTGATGAAAGATGATCTACTGAATGACTTGAACAATTCTTAGAACATAAATAAATAAATTCCATCCTGGAAGAAATTCCCCAGTTAAGATATAATTAAGGGGACATTAAAATGTTTATATAAAACTATGAGTGAAAGTGGTATTGTGTGTTTCTGCAGTGAGAAAATAAAAATAAACTCGTTGTGACAAGTATTTTTTTTAAGGCCATGAATTAATATGAAGTGTAGAGAACTGCTTATGAACCAAAGCAATGTAAGAAAAAAAACACAAACACCCACCACAGAGGTGGAAGGCATTGCGGCTTAATTTGATCTCAAACAGCTTACGTGTAAAGAATACAAAAGACAAACTTCTCATCAAAACTCAAAAATAAAAAGACCAGATTACAATTTAATAAAAAGTACAAAGAAAAGCCAGCAGAGTTTCAAAACAAATGAGCACAAGAGACAATACGAAACCACACTTTCTTCTACATACAAATCAGAAACTTTGACAAAAACAGCCTATCCAACTTCCCTCACCTTTCACCTATATCTATTGCTGAGTTGAGTCTAACAAATATGGATTATGATCCTAGCATCATCTTGAGTATACCGTAGCAATGAATTTTAAGGAATTCACCATTTGATAATCTATGGAAATGATGGGACAGGAATCTCCTAAATATATTTAAAAAAACAAATACAATTTTGTCATTCTTCAAAAGGATTCTAGTTCAATATGTGCCAAGCATGCCATAGTCCAACAAAACACTGTTCATCATTGTTATATGTATATCATCTAGAACTGTATAAAATGAACCCAAGGAAAATTTCAACCTGTAAGTGATGCCATCAAGTGTCTGCATTGCTGGGATGTGTTGGGAATGTTCTATGCTCAAAAAATTTTAAGCATTAAATTTTGTGCATCTCTCAGATAGTCTTCCATGAGAATTCACTCCTAACACCTTGTACGTCTGTAGTACTAGGGTGTTGTACTGTGTTAGACATTATGAATGTAGTAAGACGTCAAGCAAAATGACACCTTTTATTGGCTAACTATAAAGATTACAATATGCAAGCTTTCGAGGCAACTCAGGCCCCTTCTTCTTCTTCCCATTCTTTGATTACATCTTGCCCGAAGAAGGGGCCTGAGTTGCCTCGAAAGCTTGCATATTGTAATCTTTATAGTTAGCCAATAAAAGGTGTCATTTTGCTTGACTTCTTACTACACTCCTACTACACTCCTACACTCCTAAAACACCTTAATAGCAATATGTGGATTAATAACTGATGGTAAGGTACAGAGAAAATAGTGAAACACAGCTGCTGAAAGGGTTACTGCTTTGTCTTTGAAACATGGTAGCGTTACAAAGTGCCATGGCTAGGGCATATACAGGGTGGTCAAGATCTAATTATGCAATTTTTATTATGCTATAACTTATTAAGTTTATTACATAGAAAATCACCCGAAAAATCCTCGAAAGTGTTCGAACTGACGACATGAAGAATCACCTTCGTGCTGAACTGGAATTGTCCCTGCATAAATATATAGGTGCCTTGGGAAATAGCTCATTTTTCGTTATTAATTTCAAAATTGTACGGTGATTCAAAACACATTGCTAACTCAACTAAGAAGTTAATTTGGGCCTCAAAAAAATCTTAGCCTCCACTTAAATTTCACTTTGTGGAAAGGAGTCAAAAAATAAATAAAAAAGGCTGCAGTGAATGCTTGACAAAACACTTAAAAGAGAAAATTAAGAATTTATGCTGTGAATGTGAAAAGTCTGCTTTTATTTAGTGAAATGTCACATTTTCTTGGGATAAAAAACCGAAATCAAAACTCATCAAGTCAGACATTTTTAATTGGATTCAGTAAGCAAACACTTATAAATAGATAAATAAATTAAGTGCAATAATTTCATAAGCTTGCACAACCTTTATAATGGAGGCTGCCATTGTATTAACAGCTTTCCAGCCAGTTTCTAAATCATGTTTAAAGGTAATTTGCCTTTGGCTGCTTCGAACTAAATCAACTGAAGAGATTCTGATTAAGCCTCAAGAAAACCTGTTGTTCTGGTAGGATTTCTCTGAAGGTTCCCAGGCTGCATAGTACAGTGATAATCATCATGCAATCAATAAGCAGCAAGGGAACCTTCAGAGAAACCCTACCAGAACAGTAGATTTTATTCCTTAAATGGTAACAAAGATGTATGTCATCTTAATGTTGACAGGTATCTATCTATCTATCAATCTAATTATATACAGTTGTGCTTGAAAGTTTGTGAACCCTTTAGAATTTTCTATATTTCTACATGAATATGACCTAAAACATCATCAGATTTTCACTCAAGTCCTAAAAGTAGATAAAGAGAAACCAGTTAAACAAATAAGACAAAAATATTATATGTGGTCATTTCTTTATTAAGGAAAATGATCGAATATTACATAGTTGTCAATGGCAAAAGTATGTGAACCTTTGCTTTCAGTATCTCGTGTGACCCCCCTTTGCAGCAATAACTGCAACTAAACATTTTCGGTAACTTTTCATTATTCCTGCACACCGGCTTGGAGGAATTTTTGCCCAGCTTCAACTCTGGGATGTTGGTGGGCTTCCTTACATTAACTGCTTGCTTCAGGTCCTTCCACAACATTTCGATTGGATTAAGGTCAGGACTTTGAGTTGGCCATTCCAAAACATTAACTTTATTCTTCTTTAACCATTCTTTGGTAGAACGACTTGTGTGCTTAGGGTCGTTGTCTTGCTGCATGACCCACCTTCTCTTGAGATTCAGTTCATGGACAGATGTCCTGACATTTTCCTTTAGAATTCTCTGATATAATTCAGAATTCATTGTTCCATCAATGAAGACAAGCCGTCCTGGCCCAGATGCAGCAAAACAGGCCCAAACCATGATACCACCACAATGTTTCACAGATGGGAAAAGGTTCTTATACTGGAATGCAGTGTTTTCCTTTCTCCAAACATAACGCTTTTTACTTAAACCAAAAAGTTCTATTTTGGTCTCATCCGGCCACAAAAAATTCTTCCAATAGCCTTCTGGTTAGTCCACGTGATCTTAAGCAAACTGCAGACGAGCAGCAATTTTTTTTTGGAGAGCAGTGGCTTTCTCCTTGCAACCCTGTCATGTACACCATTGTAGTTCAGTGTTCTCCTGATGGTGGACTCATGAACATTAGCCAATGTGAGAGAGGCCTTCAGTTGCTTAGAAGTTACCCTGGGGTCCTTTGTGACCTCGCCGACTATTACACGCCTTGCTCTTGGAGTGATCTTTGTTGGTCGACCACTCCTGGGGAGGGTAATAATGGTCTTGAATTTCCTCCATTTGTACACAATCTGTCTGACTGTGGATTGGTGGAGTCCGAACTCTTCAGAGATGGTTGTGTAACCTTTTCCAGCCTGATGAGCATCAACAACTGTTTTTCTGAGGTCCTCAGAAATCTCCTTTGTTCGTGCCATGATACACTTCCACAAACATGTGTTGTGAAGAGCAGACTTTGATAGATCCTTGTTCTTTAAATAACACAGGGTGCCCACTCACACCTGATTGTCATCCCATTGATTAAAACACCTGACTCTAATTTCACCTTCAAACTAACTGCTAATCCTAGAGGTTCACATACTTTTGCCACTCAGAAATATGTAATATTCGATCATTTTCATCAATAAATAAATGACCAAGTATAATATGTTTGTCTCATTTGTTTAACTGGTTTCTCTTTATCTACTTTTAGGACTTGAGTGAAAATCTGATGATGTTTTAGATCATATTTATGCAGAAATACAGAAAATTCTAAAGAGTTCACAAACTTTCAAATACAACTGTATGTTATGGTCTGATAGAACAAATGTATAACTTTAGTCAATCATTCACAAACCCAATCTGTCATGGTCACAGGGTTAAAACCTATCTTGGCCACACTGTGTGCAAGAAACAGCTCTGGATAGGGCACTAGACCATTAAAAGGCCCACTATCACACCAACCCAATATGGAGTTGCTAGTTGATCCAGGATTCATGTATTTTGGGATGTGGGAGGAAAACCTGAACAGCAGAAAATACAACATGCAAACTAAACACTGATGACTGCAAGACCCAAAATTTGAACTCATGATGCTGGATTTGTGAGGTAGTTGTGGTAACCAATGCACTACCGTGTGACACTTGGGACTTTTAGCTGATGAAAAAAGTAAATGTATTTTTAAAATGTTATTTTACTACGCAGGGGCAGTCCCACACTGGTAGTCAAATCCACCTACAAGCACACACATACACACTTGCGCATGAATAGAAAACCAATGAATTTCTGTGAAACATCAGTATACTACTGGGCTGTATCTTATACCATCAAAACCAATATGAATTGTTATTCTGTTCAGTGGTATGCAAATTATGTACAGTCTTAGAACACATAAACAATATCAAATAATTTGGGAGTTAAAAGTGTTAAAGTGATAATTTCTAAGTTAAAAATAAAATCACACATAATCATACGCATTTGAAGCCTCTGATACTGACAACATATCTGTAAAATTATAGGTGTTTTGTCTGCCCCCTTCAGGCAAAGTCTTGGATGTGCACATCATAAGCCATAATTCTGACAAAATACAAGTCGTGGATTGCACTTGAATGTTGTCTCTGTGAACTCCCATGATGCTCATAAAGATGGCATAATGAAGAAGTCGTTTGGAAATGCAAAATCCACTTAATCACATATTCACTTGGTAAAAAAAGTTTTTTAAAAAGGTTAATAATATATTTTAAAAACTAATCATATGCAGTGCAGTCCATTTGAATGAAGTTTAAAAATATTTACAGGTTTCATGTAAACATGGAATGAGAAGTCTCGCAAAATTACACCTTTTACTGGCTAACTGAACCAATTACAATACGCAAGCTTTCGAGGTTGGTAAGACCCCTTCTTCAGACTTAAAAGCTTGCATATTGGAATCGGTTCAGTTAGCCAATAAAAGGTGTAATTTTGCGGGACTTCTCATTGCATCCATAATGGCTAACATTTGATGTATTGCATCTTAACAATAAATTCACAAAAAAGTGGTGTGCATTAAAAAGCTAAATATTGACACTATTAATAAGATAAACAAAGAGAAAATAAAATGCATCTTTTCTTAAAGATAGGAAATACAGCCCAATACTCAGCCTAAAGGTACTTCTTAGTTAATGTTTCTTTTCCACAAGAAAAAATATATACATAAATGTAAAAAGCGTTACTTAATTTTAATAATAGTGACATTCACAACACATGCGTACATGATGATACCGATGGCAACTTGCAATATTGTAGAAAAATAATGCCATTTTTTTTTGGTGTGGGGAGAACAAGCGTCTGTATAGTATAGTGAAAGATTTGCTTATTTTCAATGATCGTTGTCTTGACATGTACAGAACAGACAGAGCGATTAACATCTGGGCATCAACGTTCAATAATTTCACAGTGCATTGAGACAACTCCACAAGGTGAAAAGAACATTTGGAGGAAAGCGCCCCTGGGGCTCATGGGTACTGCAGAGGAAGATGAGCAGTGAGGGGAAACACAGAGCCGGTCTCGTTTCAAAATGGTAGAATCTCACAACAATGGTTTGCTTTTTGCTTTTGTCTTTCATAAAATGACATGGATACGTTGTTTTATATTATGGGTGCAGTCTCACAAAATAGATAAATACTCGATTACACTCTTAGCTTGAAACATTGCTTCATGTTGAGACCCCTGTACCCTTAATCTCCATTATAAACATAAGTACAAGCTAGGCATTTTGTTAAATTTATAAAAAAAAATACTCCACTTTAGAATACAGTTTCATATGGCAAATTATTATATATCATGATTGTGAAAAAATTATTTGACTTGAAAAACACCCAGCGTATCCTGTAACCATTTATAATGTATCTATTGCAATTACATGTTATGAAAGATTCATTTTTTTAACTGTTTTTCATTTGCTTATAAACATGAGTGTTTTATTTTCAATCTTCATTTTGTACAATTATATTAAAGAAAAAAATCATTGTTTGAAATTTGATTAAAACATTACCTGGAGTTCCTTACAAGCATACTGAATTGAGTCAAGGTTAATGACTTATTTTGGCATGTGAGTTTTCTCAAATAAAGGACAACTGCACTTTGGCATAGAGTTCTACTGGTCTTTCATTACATTTACATTTATGTTATACTCAATTTCCAGTTTATCACCATACTGAAATTTTGAAACTTTATATGCATTCCTGATCTTGTTCCTACATTTCTTCTACTATTAAACATGGTGGTGGGGGTGTTATGACTTGGGCATGTGTGGCTTCCACAGGTTTTGGCACACTTATCTTCTTATCTGATAATGTAACCGCTGATGGTAGCTGCACAATGGATTCTGAGGTGTATAACAACATCTTATCTGATCAAGTTCCAGTTAATGCCTCCAAACACATTGGACAGTGCTTCATTCTGCAAGAAGATACCAATTCCAAATATATTCTACAGGTCCATCAAATCAAGAACGAACAAATTCAGGGACAGCTTCTTTCCCAGAGCCATAAATACACTGAATCTCAATATGTACTGAACATCTCTCTCTGTGTCTCTGCCTCTCTCTATTTTCTTCTCTCTTCAATGTGTAGTATTTTTAAATTGATGGTGTAAATGAACGATTGTTCCCCTGAAGGGGTAGCTGCTCTGTAATTTCGTTATACATGGTATAATGACAGGAAAGGCTTCAAATTCCATTTCAAAGAATAGAAACTTTTCAAAGCTAAAAATTGGAAAATTCTGGAATACCTTAGCCAGTCGCTCATTTTAAATCCAATTGACCATGCCTTCCATATGCCTAAGAGGGAACTTAAAGGGGCCAGGACCCAGACAAGCAGGAGATGAAGATGGCTGCATTAGAAGCTTGGATGAGCATCACCAGCGAAGATCCTCAGCACCTGCTGATGTCTATGAATCGCAGATTTCAAGCAGTCATTGCATGTAAGGGAAATGCAACAAAGTATTGAACATGACAGCTTTAATGTATCTACTATTACTATGTGCCAAACATTATAGTGCCCTGAAATTGTGGTACTATGTAGAAAAAGTGTTGTCATTTCTACATGGTGTGACCAAAATGAATGCAGATACCCTTAAATTTAAGTCTGCAATGTCCTCTTCAATCATGTCTGAATTGTAATTGTAAACTGTGTAGAAGAGGAGCAAATCAAGAAAAAATATGTCTTTGTCCGACACATTATAGACAGCACTATATATTGTTCAGACACATGCTGTTGTTGCATAAAGAGTGAAGGAATATTAACAGTAATCAGAGAAACACTGGATGACCCTCTGGAAAGGTAAAACAGGCAGCGAGTTTTCAGGCAATGTGCTATGCTTTGTTTACAATAAAATACGCCCAAGCTCCTCTGATTTTACCCAATGATTCAATATGGTTTATATTACAGACTGAAAAACTGCCTAGTGGCATTGCTGTTTTTGAGTGTTAGTCATGTGTCTGAGAAAAGCACAACACGGCAGTCTCTATTGTTTCATTGTAATCCATCTTTGCTAGAATTGTATTTAATTTGTTATCTAATATTTGATCATTGAGTGAAAAAATACTCTGGCCAGAGGAGTCTAGCTGTGTTTTGTCCTGGATGCCTCTCCTTCATCACCGTCATCCTGTTTATTCAGTTGCTCCTAGTTGAGTCAGGTCAGCTGTGCTAGCTCTAGGTAACTGATGAGAGAAGCTCTTATTTGAATGGCTAAAAACTGAACCCTGTACACTTGCTACAAAATTCTAATTGGTTTATTGAACATAAATAATAACCATGAAAATGAAGTGCACAAATAGATCATATGCAAAAATCAGTCTGTGATCACCAACGCATAACTTGTCGCGACTCTCCGGTGCTATGATGAATTACTCTGTACCCCATGTGGAAAAAAAACTCGATCCCCTCATATTTAACACCTCTTTATGCTACCTTTAGTCGCAATATTTTCCTCCACAATTCTCCTTTACATGCATATCAATTCTTCTCAGTGCAGTGGAAGAATTTTGGCCTACTACACTTTGAATAGCTACTTCTCTCAAATTCTTCTCCAACATTTCCATGGGGTTTATTTTATTTGTCTTGTGCTATCCTGGTGTAGATTTATTTATGTGTTTTGGATTATTGTGTTGCTGCATGACCCCACTACTCTTCAATTGCATCTCATGGATGGGCAGCATGCCATTGCTCTGATGATTTTTTTATTAAAAGAAAAGAGTACTATTACTATCATCATGAAGTGCTTTGAGTGGTCAGTCATGACACATATCAGGTACAGCATACCACACATACAGGTCTCATATCAGTTTCACTATCTTGTAAAGAGAAGTCAAGCAAAATGACACATTTTATTGGCTAACTAAGATTACAATATGCAAGCTTCTGAGGCAACTCAGGCCCCTTCTTCAGGCAAGCAAAGGATGCAAGTTTTGAGTACCAAGAATTGTCCCTAGGACCATGGAGCTGTAAAGGAGAAGCATTGAAAAAAGCATCGCACAATTACCTTTTCTATAAATGGGATTATATTAAATATTTGATAGTATGATTTCTAAAATACTAGTTAAGACACCTCCTTGGTCTTCACTGGATCTCAGGAACACCTACACAAGACAAGACCTGTTATGGCAAGGCATCCTCTTTAGAATAAGGACAATTCAGAAATGACCTATACCTTCTAACATTAAATTCCAAAATCAAAACTGCAGCAAAAGACATACTCTTATAAAGAGAAAGAAAGCTGGGAAATCTACATTTTAAGTTGGACAAGACTATACATAACAAGTGATGTTTTATTTTTTTAATTGAAAATTCCAAGTATGTAGCTAATCTTATTCACTGTAAAAGTGTAAAGAGTTTCTGTGAAAAATCTGTTTCGGAAATGTTCCTAAAACTGTTGTTTTGCCATTTACGGCTCACTGAATAGATCTGCATGTCTTCAACATGTGCTGAATGCTTGTGTAGATAATCTTGCTTCTTAATCTAAAGTACTGGTCTGTAACATTTGAGAAGAGAAATAAATTAAATGTGTCCTACCGACTACACCAAATTAATAAGTATTTCGTTTTGACATGTATTGTTTAATCCTTCAAATATTAGTGTGAACATCAGAGCTATAATATACAAGACCTTTAAAAGTATTTGTTCAAATACTGTGGGTCCCAGCTCCTTCCTGGCCTCCATTTGTGTTTCACTTTCAGGCTGCATACATAATACTTGAATAGCTATATCTACATATATCATTGGTACAAGTCAGATTTGGCACAACTTAGCACACAAAAATTATATGTTATGTAGGTCTCAAAGATAAGCATGGGATTAAGTATTTTCATTGCAGGAATGCAAAAGGTAATTTAAAAAGAAATTAACAATTAGAGGAAAAAATATTACAGGCATTGTCCTTCTCAAAAAGCTGCATTTTTTTATAATGTAAAAAAACAAGAAAAAAATTAAGCAAAAGAGTTTAAGGTATAATTAACAAACACAGTGTCTAAAATGTCTTGGGTGTAATTCACTTCACTTTTGCAGTATTACAGTTTAGTCAGCTTTGTCCCTGGCTCATGTTATTTTTATGTTTTGTTTCATATTTTGTATATTATATGTTGAATATTGTTTTGTGCCCTTAAAATTGGAGGCTGAGGCCACATTAATACCCAGCTAGGGGACCACTCCCTGCCTATAAAAGCCCAACCAGAAATTCAGGACTTTCAGATTGGTATTTATCGAGAGTTTAATTGTAAGGACTTTGTTTTGTGGATTTTTCTGGTTTTTGACTTTTTCTGACTCTGTTTTATGATTTCTGATTTTGGATCGTGGATCTGGCTTCATTTATTGCTGGATTGCCTTTTTAGGCATATGCTTATTGCCACTTTAATATTTTTGGGTTTATTTAGTCTTTATAAATCTTTATTATTTTTGAAGGAGCCACATTTTTTACATGGTTTCTCTCTCTAAATTAATCTTTGGATTTTTCTAAAGATAAATGACTGCCTTGTTGCTGGGATTTCCCCTTTTAAAACTGTGGAGACATCCCTTTTTAAACAGCAAGCCTGAGCCCAGATTTGAGAGGCATGGGTGTCCATTTTTACAATTTTTAGGAAAGAGAGAGCGCACAACATGCAGTCTGAAGTGCACACTACTGTAATGTACATCTGTCTATCAATCAGTCTTTCAATCATAAGTATCTGAAGGCCCCATTTTCAACTTGACCTGACTTCACAGATAATTCTTAAATGGTATCTATGGATCCAAACTCCATTAAGTGTCTTCAACCTCTACATATTCTTTGAGCGCTGCATCATCTGACATGAAAATTAAACAGCTTAGATTTTAATTGATATACGTATGGGTAATATTAGCTGCCCTTAATATCTTATCACACTGCCCAAACATTCTCAAGAAAAGACTTACCCTTCGCATATTAGCAAGCAGTGCACTGTTGGAGTAATTAACACTCTGGGAATCTGGATTACATTCCAATATGCTTTACTATCTATGGCACCTTCTTCCTGTTCTGTCTGCAGTTTTCCCCAGACGTCTTAGTTTCTTTCCACACTCCAAGGACATTGGTTTGGAGCTGTGAACTGGCCTAGCATGTTTGATTGTTTGGTTGTGTTAATGAGTATGCCCTGTGATGGACTGCCTTCTTATTCAATGCAGGTCTCTATCCTATACTTAATAGTCATGTGATGCAATTCATCCTCAAAAAGTCTATGTTGGAATTAGCTAAAGGCATGGACAAACAGTATCATTCATTGGACCTTTTATTGGCTGTCTATGAAAACGTACTGCCACGGTGATATCTGAAAGAGGAGTTCAGGACAGCCTTCCTCTGTGTGTGTGTGTGTGTGTGTGTGTGTGTACAGTACTTGCACTTCCACAACTGCCACAGTTTAACACAGCTTATCTTGACTGCAACATAAAAAGTGCCTGTCCTGGGCACTGACTTCCCACTTCTCTGGTTCACCCCTGCCGCAGGGCTCAGAAATGAAAACCTGCAGAAAAGAACCCCAGCTGGGCTGCTAACATTCTCCACTATAAGCATCTTGGACCGGTTCCCATTTTCAGTGTGTGAAGCTGATTTGATTTGCAACACTGCTGAGGGGTTGCCATGGAGCCCAGACATCTTGTACACACATACACATATACAAGTATTATTTGTACACATACCTCCAAATAACAGTAACATCTTTGACTTACGGACTATCTGACGGCTATAATGGCTTGTTACACTTAAGAAAACCTCCATGGATCTGAAAAAAAAAAATGTATTCTGGTTTACTGGCATAACCATCCACCCCCCCCACCCCAACCCATTTATTAAGCGAAAAAAAAACAATTTTTTTTTAATGAAATAATTATTGTGGCTTTAACAAACATATTGAGAGCACACCAGATATTGTACAGAATATTTGCATGTTTACATATTTGTGCAGGAACTGAAAATCGTCTTTACATTTTGAAGAGGGGACATTTGAAAAGATAATGCCCAAAATAAAGAATGCAATTAATATTCCATATTTGGTATTGAAGCAGGCTAACTTCTTACCTGTCAGCCATGTCTGTTTATTTCTTTGTTCTAGAGCAGTTCCATGGCCTGCCCTAAAATAGTACGCTTTACAAAAGCTACAGCTGCCTATCTTTATTGCTTTCAGTCTAATAAAATACTATATAACCAAAGGCTGCATGATTCTTTTACTATAAACACCATTATGATTCCCCTCCTGTGTAGATTTAACTAGGCTTCACACTAGAATACACCTCAGTGGTTGTCTGGTGTTTTTCCATCACCAGGCTTTTTGGAGTTCACTCAAGTTAATCATTTTAGCCGTATTGATGACCAGCATGCTTCTTTCTGAAATGGCATTAAATAAAAAGAGCAATAGTGTACCTTAGCTGGCTTGCCTTGTGATTTGTTAGCTCAAAGCTGAAAATTGCCAGACCAGGAAGCATGGTGACATATTAGTGTGTGTCGTCTTTCAGTATGGGCTTGAATTTTGGGTTTGTAGTCAAACATTAAAAATAAGATGTATGGGTTACTTAGACCACGTTGATGTCTGAATTTTTACCCACTTGGAGAACATAAGTGCTTCTGTCACAGCCAACTTGGTAATTCCATCTTGGGACAAGAAACCCCAATTGTGTAAAGGAGTAAGTGTGGCAGACCTCAGGCACAGTTTTTTGGATTCAAAGTGGCAAAGTGATTTGTCTATTACAACTGTGTACTGGGATTTGTGGCTTTCTTTTTTGAGCCAAAAAACTCACCTTTTGTGAGTCAAGTACAGCCCACAGATCACTTGTTGAATAACCCTAGCTGAAATCATGAATGAATGACTGTCATTCTACCTAACTACAAGGATCCTAGCCTTCCAGGTAATCTACCAAAGAAAGGAATAAAAGAAAAAAGAAAATATTGGGTATTAAATCGGGAGAACTGAAGTTCACATCTTCAGCCAACTGAAATGTTCAGACAAAAATCAGGAGTGGCCTCCCCTAGACTTTCTTGTATACTCAGATATGGGGATGGATATTTGAGGAGTAAACCGCAAGATAATGATTATATTTTTATATTATGTACATTAAAAAACTATCAACGACAAATCATATCAAATTGATAATATATTGAACAATTATTATAAAAGTAAAATTGAATAAATCGGACTCTGCAGCTGAATAAATAAAAAATCTGCCGTGATAATTTTATTTTGGTGAATAATTCAGGTAAATTACCACTTTCAGTAAGCAGAAGTGGGTCAAAAGCTGCAAGAGACTTTATGTGTAATGTAATACTTGTACACAAAAGCTCATTTATGAAAAGTAAAAATGTTCTCAAATATGTATGTATTACCATTTGAACGTCAAAAGGAAAATTGCGATTATATCAAAAACCAGTTGTTTTTTAAAAAAATGCAACCAGAAAAAAATGCTTAGAATGTGGTGCTTGACCATAATATGATGTTAAAGTATCAAATGTTTAATAGTTTTGGGGATATGTTTCACGTAAACTTCCACTTCCGAATAGTGGAAATAGCTCAAACATTCATTGAAATCTACGTTTTGTACCTAATACTTGTATGCAAAATTTGGTTGACCTAAGTTATAGCATACTTTAGTTATCATGTTTACACACACACACACACACACACACACACACACACACACACACACACACACACACAGACAGACACACAAACATAATTCCAAAAATGTCATTTTCACACTCGGAGGTCTAAAACAATTTTTGGATAACTCTAATACTTTCCCTATACTTCGTATACGACTGTTGTGATGTGAGATTTTGCATATAACTTGATAAATGATTTGTATGTCTTTATTTATAATTTAGGCAAACCAATGTAATTTAGTGTTACCTTGGTGAGAGGCATTCTTGTTTATCCCCCCATTTTTACGACTGTCTTTTTGTAATTTTACGACAGGATTTGGGGGGGATGTGTCTTAAACCAGTTTGATGAGTATTTCTCTGCTAAAGTCTTTGTCTCATTCCCCACACAAAGCCAGGTTAGCTTAACATATGGTCTTGGGGGTGTTGAGGTGTTAAATGTACTATTTCTCTCATTGGTCTGAGGTAGGGCTGTTTGGAATTGGCTTGTCTCAGAGGCCTTTAAGTACCATGATATCCTATTAGTTCTAGGAATTGGAGAGAACATCTATAAATGTACTGGCTCAACCACATTCTCTCTCTCTAACCAACATATGATGAAGAAGCATCTCTCTTGCTAACCTGTGATGATGAAGACAACACAGTGAAGAGCACAGCTCAGCAGCCATATTGAACAGACATGTGGCTGAAAGCTGAGCACCAACGATGCCTTAACTAACTAGAGACATTTTAAGTAACTACAAGTCTGTGTGCCACCTGAATTACACACCACCATTTTATCAGGTTGTATGGTTGCCAATATTCAAATGTACTTTGCATTTTGTTATTATTTATGAATATAATCGGTAATACATTATTTTATGTGTGACTTAACTCCTGCTTGTCTTTTTACTACATCTAATTGCCTGAGGTTATAGATATAGAAGGGAAGGTGGGGAGAAGTTATATAAAATAATACCTTATAAACAGTGGTAAGTCTGTGAGATTAGGCATTCTAAGGCTACATATTAATAATACAATAGGGGAAAGCAGAGCAATATATATATTACTCTACCAAGATAAAACAACGACAAAGTAAAAATGAAAAAGTATTGCTCATACTAGAGAGCAAACAAATCTGGAGCAAGAATTTACGTAAAAATTAATTCCTCAAAACAGATGAGCTTAGTTATCAATAATGATGCTAGTGTTCTTTGTTGAAATTCATCAAAGTGTTTTTTGCAGAAAATTACCTGGGTTCACTGGCAACCTTAATCAGTAAATATTTTCCTGAAAATGCATTGTGCAGCCTGCTTAGACAAACGTTTTTCCCCATGATGCTTTGTAAGACCAGTGTGACATCACAGAGCTACCAATGATGGATGGCACAGTCCTTGATTATTTAAAGCTGATCCTAGTAGTGGGTGCTATGCTGGGTGAATTGCTAATTCTATTTCCACTATGGGTTTAATAAAAACTGTTTTACTGGCATAGTAAAAGTTATGAAAATTATGAATACATTTAAGCGCAAAATGTGTATGCAGAAGGAAACTGGGAATGTGTCAATGTATTTGTGTCTTAAAGATAATGTCTTTTTGCATGGTTTTGTATATGACCTGTGTGTAATATGTGAGCCCACCATTTTAATAGTATTGCCCAGAGTGCAGTGCAGTTGATCAAAACAGAAGGAAGTGAAGAATCCAAGTGCTTTAGTGTTGTGACTATTTGAAAGCAGTAACAGTGAATGAACAAACGTGTCAGGGGAAAGAAAAAAAAAATTGTACTTTCTAAAGAGAAGAGTACCTACTATGAAATCTGTGTGGGAAAAGCCTAAGTGAACTCACAATTCCAAACTGCCATTGTCAAGAAATTTTACTATTCTGGTATTTAATTCTATTAATTTTATTTCAGGGTGTCATGGTTGTTCACTGGTTAGCATGGCTGCTTCATAGTTCAGGTCACATTTTGGCCAAAATAATTGGTCAAGCATAGTTGCCAGATGCTTCCTTAGCCCTCAGGAACACTTAAATGGCTATTGAGCCATTATAATCCATTCAAAACAAGTTCAGTTTCTCCTTCCCTATTGACTTCAATATATTTTGCTGAGTTTGGCGAAATTGTGAACATTTGTGTAAATTTGACAAATTCATGGAGAAAATAATTCAGTGGGGTTTGCTCGTCACTGTATGCTGCTAATAAGAATTATTGGTACCTTTACATCTCTAGTATTGACTTACTTACAAATCTGTTCATTTCAAACCCCAAACATTGCTTGATGCAACCAGGCAGTCACCCAAAATTGATGTTATTATTTTCACCATTCCAAAGAATACACATTCTTGGCAAACGGTAGTTCCTGTTCAATACATTTTAATTTTATAAATTATTCTAACTATATACCTATAGTACTTATTCTGACCTCACTGAACAAGTGCTTGGGTTCAATTGTATAGGCTTTTCTAAGTGCATTTCATTGTAATTATATTGTAATAAATTTTAGCTCAATACATAATGCTGCTCTGTTGGAGTTACCATTAGAAATGTCACACTGTTCTCGCTTCATTCTACGGTATATGTGTGCATTGCCAGACAAATATCTCATAGAAATGCAAGATTGCTGTGCATCTCCCACCCGATTTACACGGAAAGCAAAGAAAGATTTAAATTATTTATTTTTGTGAAAATAGAAAAGCAAAAGAGATGCAATAAGTGGATACAGCAAAGATTCGAACACAAAACAATCAGAATTTTTATTTTGAATAATGAAGTGAGTTGACAGGTGAGTATTACATCTCAGATGAACAAATAAGGATGACAAAATTATCTTCAGATTGTCCTGCTAGACTTTATTTATGTGAAATTCATCACTGGGAAGTTTATATTTCCCATACCACATGAACAAGTGTTATTTTGATTCGAACACACGCTTCATATAAATGCATACATTATCAGCAGATGGAAGAGCCTGACATTTATTACAAAAGAAAAGGCATTTTCAAAAGAACCTACTTTATGAGAAAGAACAATGAGACACATTTCACCAACAACTTGCTCTAAAGGCTTGCCTTGCAGCAATTACAGTGGGAAACTCTGATGTCCACCTGTCAGGAACAGAAGATCATTGAAACAAACCAAAAGTATTACAACTGATAGCATCTAACTGTAAGAAAAACAAGCTCCATCACAACATCCATCCATTTTCAAACCCGCTGAATCCGAACACAGGGTCACGGGGGTCTGCTGGAGCCAATCCCAGCCAACACAGGGCACAAGACAGGAACCAATCCTGGGCAGGGTGCCAACCCACCGCAGGAAACACACAAACACACCAAGCACACACCAAGCACACACTAGGGCCAATTTAGAATCACCAATCCACCTAACCTGCATGTCTTTGGACCGTGGAAGGAAACCAGAGCGCCCGGAGGAAACCCACGCAGACACGGGGAGAACATGCAAACTCCACGCAGGGAGGACCCGGGAAGTGAACCCGGGTCTCCTAACTGCGAGGCAGCAGCACTACCACTGCGCCACCGTACCGCCCCCATCACAACATGCGGCATATATGTGATAATACAGCATGATAGTGCTTGCATGTCATCCAGTTCATCCAGACCAAAGCCAATATTATAATCCTTTGCTGAAGTATGTGAGAAAAGAAACCACACTATCATCATGAGGCAGTACATGTATAGGCCTGATTCACATATTTTTACTTTATAAAATGGCACAATAGTTTAACACAGAGAAAAATGATTTCTGGGAGACTTGGGGCCATACAGTGTGCCATAATCACAAAATATACATCATCATTTCAGAGAAGTGTATCCAATTAAAGAATTTTCAGTCCTAAACAGTTTAACTTTTTTAATAAAAGCCAAGAGGTATGCTAACTTTTTTATCCTTGTAGACCACTGACTTGATAATGCCATATGCACTAGCTATGTGCTACCCAATAAGCAGGAGCAGGACATAGATGTAAAAAAATAATACATAAGAAAATGATTTTGCACGTGTCCGTGTTGACAGCAGAAGCTGCACTGTTTATTTAAAGAGTACTTCCTATCTGCTTAATTGCAAGACGCTGTCGGCCCTTTCTCATTAACCCTGAAAGTCAATCAACACATTGAAGGCACAGGCAGAGGAGAGTTCAGAAGAATGAAGCTAGCTGACAACACTGCCGAGGAGATGCATTTGGGAGAGATCAGCTTCTAATTGTGCAAGCAGCTAAACTCCAATGCCGATGTGATTCTGACAGGCTGACAAAAAGCTTTTGAGGAACAGCATTCAGACTGAAGCACTCTTTGTCTCAATCTGTTTCCCACTTTGAGCCCCTTGCTGCACAGAATCAATTCTGCTTGTTTTTGAGCATTGTTAAAAAAAAGAAAGAAGAAGTGGCCTGTAACACCCAACCGTTCAAGGAGACTAAGTGGCCAATGAGGTCAAGGAACTCCAGGACAATTTAGTGAGAAGAAAAATAACAATAACAAGTCACTGAGCAGACTTTGTTTTTGTCCAGGACAAAGACTTTGTACAGGATAAATTGCTACCATGGCCTAGTCAATCTGGCTCCCTAATCATCCCCTGTCTCTAATTGGCTATCATCGATTAGAAAAACTTTTCGAATCATCTAATAATATTTTCTAACCACATTACCACCTGACAGCTAATGTGTGGTCAGTGTACTGGTGCAAAAATGACTGCTGTCACATCATCCAGGTGAATGCTACACATTAGTGGTGGTTGAGGTGGCTCTCCATTTACTGAAGCACTTTGAGCAATGAAAAAAGCGCTATATAAATTTAAAGAATTATTATTACTATTATTATAAAGTGAGTGAGTGATAATGCTGGGAGTGGGAGGTGACACCAAGACTTAATGCAGTAGTACTCATTAACAAACATCAGGTATTATCTCTAATAAAAAAAAATTAATGAGAGAGCAATACAACACAATAATCAAATGCATATTTAGTATTCAAAATCATATGTGGGGCCACATAACCTGGTCAAGGAGTTTCAAAACTTGTTAGTGTAAGGAATTGCTTGTACAGTAGGATAAAAATGAATGTCAGATTTTAATATATTATCACAAATATTAGAAACACTTTGAGCCAATAGTGATCAGAACCCAGATAATATGAGTTGGTTTAGTAACAAGTCAAACGGAATTTACAGCTACATCTACACAACAATGGAATGTTGTGCAACAGGCTGATGGAGATTCTGCTCTACATAATGATTATGCAATCAATAGAGACCTCATGTATAACTCCATGTGTAGAATTAACACTAAAGCACGGCGTATGGACAAACTGGAAATGTGTGTACACCCAAAAATATCCAGATGCATAAAACTGTACATATGCCAAGTTCCACACACTTCCCCTTTATAAATCCCAATGAACGTGAAATTTAATGACAGTGCATGCACCTACAGCCCCACCCCAACCCCTCCCAGAATTTCACATATTTGAATATACAAATCAAAATAAATAGCCCCTTCCATTCAATGTTTTGTTAAAAAACAATGGCAAAAGCACATCTCAGTGAATGCGAAGTGGAGGCAAGGAAAGACATACTATTTGTTGGCTCGAGCAGTAGTAAAAGCAAAAAAAGGAAATTGATGCACTGATGACGCATGGCAGAGACACTCAAAAAGTTCAAGTTTAGAAAGTCACACAGTAACCAAAATAAAAAAGAAGTTGTCAGATATCAAAGCCGGTATAAAAAGGTGAGTCATAGCCCACCCTCTAATTATTCTGTTACAGACAATACTGTATTACAATAGCTGACTCCCTTGCCGAGGGTGTGAATCCACGCGGTGATAGTGCTACTGTGCAAATCTTCCGATTACATTTGGAAAATTGGGTGCTGCTACAAATTGCACTTTGATGTTTCCCAGTTAGACCACAGCATAAAGAAATCTTATATATCTGGATGAGAAGCGGATAATACCATCCTATACAGCTGGCATGGTGTGGCTCATTGATGTGTGTGAAATACCTGATTGGTGAGCAAGTTCACTTTGAAAAGCTCCTATGGCTAAAAACTAGAGAGTGGACAGAACTTGCATAGCAGCAGGTAGAGCACAATTCCTCAAATTCTGCCTTTGTAAAGCCATCGCCAGTTCAGCACACAGCTCTCAGAGGATAGCTCTTGGAAATCGAAATTGACTTGGATGCCAGTCGCCATCATCATCATATATTTATACACTCTCTTCTAATTCTTCCATTTGTGATGTCTTCTAACAACACTAAAGTTGCTATGGTAGTTGGAATAGTTTGGCCATTCTGTGCACCATTATATGGTTACAGAATGATCAATCAAGTGAATTCAATTTGTAAAAATATGCAAATAATTTCAGTGTATTTGATACATTTTTGTATGTATGCACCTTTATACATGATGCTTTAGGACTTGAGTTTGTGGGACCATGGTCAAAGTGTCCAAATGTTGGTTCTGTCAGAGTCTAGGACATTGTTGCTGTGACCCAAAAACAACAGATCAGATCCTGATTGTTCTTTAAGGTAGTGGGTGATGTTGCTGAAACCAACATGCCACCTGAAGTCACGTGAAATGAACATACTTCTCATTTCAGACTAACACTGAAAAGCTCATGAAATAATTCAGAATAAAACAGATTCCCCCATGTCCTGATTGGGTAAATAGAGGTTGAAGCACCCAAAAGATCACAGATTTTCTCCTATGAAGAAGAATGCTCAAAGTGGGGAAGTGACAGCTCTGAAGGTGTCAGCCACATGAGCCCTCATATTATTTTCTGCACTAATATAGAAACTCCATCAGTTTTGGTTCAGAGGAGTCTGCTGTCAACAAATCAATTGTATACTCACTTGACTTTAATTTTCCACTGTGTGCAGGTAAAATATGTGGGCAATGTTGTGTTGGAGGCTCAATCAATTGTGAGGATTGCTATAGACCCTGTCCACATGTACCTGGGTATTTTTTAAAACATAGCTTTTTGTATGCATTTTGGCCTTTTGTCCACATGCAAACTGTGTTTTAGGTCCCTGAAAACAGAACTTTTGAAAAACTCCTTCCAGGGTGAAGATGTTTAGGAACTCTGTTTCCCCGGTTTATATGTAGACAGTGAAAAATTGAGTTATTGGCTTATAACATCGGTGTGTGCGCCATTATCTGTTTTGTTTACATGAGGCAATTTTGTGCAATTGCAGTCGTAGATAAGGTAGTGCTGGTGTTAGCCTTGTTAACAGGACCTTTTACGTGTCTACAATTACTTTATCACTATACTGAGCAACAGTGGTTGTTGCTGAAGAGATTTTTTCTTTTTCAAGGACATTGCTGTTTTCTTTGAATGAGCTGCTTCACCTGCATATTGAAGGAAAGACAACTGTAATGACATCGCCAGTCAGTGTTGTGAAAAGAGTTGTCTGCACACTCTACTACGAGGGGAGATTACAGAAGACGCCAAACGCCTTTGGGTTGACAACAGAAGTGGTTTCTAAAATAGTAAGGCAAGTGTGTGAAGCAATTCCAGTCCACTTGGGCCCTGTATATATACAGTACAATTACCTGTCACAGAGTCCAAATTAGAGGAACTTGTAGTAGGGGATCACCAGGACACATGTACAAACCGGATTCCAAAAAAGTTGGGACACTAAACAAATTGTGAATAAAAACTGAATGCAATGATGTGGAGATGGCAAATGTCAATATTTTATTTGTAATAGAAAGTAGATGACAGATCAAACGTTTAATCCGAGTAAATGTATCATTTTAAAGGAAAAATATGTTGATTCAAAATTTCACGGTGTCAACAAATCCCAAAAAAGTTGGGACAAGTATCAATAAGAGGATGGAAAAAGTAAATTTGAGCATAACGAAGAGCTGGAAGACCAATAAACACTAATTAGGTCAATTGGAAACATGATTGGGTATAAAAAGAGCTTCTCAGAGTGGCAGTGTCTCTCAGAAGCCAAGATGGGTAGAGGATCACCAATTCCCACAATGTTGCACAGAAAGATAGTGGAGCAATATCAGAAAGGTGTTACCCAGCGAAAAATTGCAAAGACTTTGCATCTATCATCATCAACTGTGCATAACATCATCCGAAGATTCAGAGAATCTGGAACAATCTCTGTGCGTAAGGGTCAAGGCCGTAAAACCATACTGGATGCCCGTGATCTCCGGGCCCTTAAACGACACTGCACCACAAACAGGAATGCTACTGTAAAGGAAATCACAGAATGGGCTCAGGAATACTTCCAGAAACCATTGTCAGTGAACACAATCCACCGTGCCATCCGCCGTTGCCAGCTGAAACTCTACAGTGCAAAGAAGAAGCCATTTCTAAGCAAGATCCACAAGCTCAGGCATTTCAACTGGACCAGGGATCATTTAAAATGGAGTGTGGCAAAATGGAAGACTGTTCTGTGGTCAGGCGAGTCACGATTCTTTGAAGTTCTTTTGGAAATCTGGGGCGCCATGTCATCCGGACCAAAGAGGACAAGGACAACCCAAGTTGTTATCAACGCTCAGTTCAGAAGCCTGCATCTCTGATGGTATGGGGTTGCATGAGTGCGTGTGGCATGGGCAGCTTGCATGTCTGGAAAGGCACCATCAATGCAGAAAAATATATTCAGGTTCTAGAACAACATATGCTCCCATCCAGACGTCATCTCTTCCAGGGGAGACCCTGCATTTTTCAACAAGATAATGCCAGACTACATTCTGCATCAGTCACAACATCATGGCTGCGTAGGAGAAGGATCCGGGTACTGAAATGGCCAGTCTGCAGTTCAGATCTTTCACCTATAGAGAACATTTGGCGCATCATAAAGAGGAAGGTGCGACAAAGAAGGCCCAAGACGATTGAACAGTTAGAGGCCTGTATTAGACAAGAATGGGAGAGCATTCCTATTTCTAAACTTGAGAAACTGGTCTCCTCGGTCCCCAGACGTCTGTTGAGTGTTGTAAGAAGAAGGAGAGATGCCACACAGTGGTGAAAATGGCCTTGTCCCAACTTTTTTGGGATTGTTGACACCATGAAATTCTGAATCAACATATTTTTCCCTTAAAATGATACATTTTCTCAGTTTAAACTTTTGTTCCGTGATTTATGTTCTATTCTGAATAAAATATTAGAAGTTGGCACCTCCACATCATTGCATTCAGTTTTTAATTACGATTTGTATAGTGTCCCAACTTTTTTGGAATCCGGTTTGTAGAAATAAAGCAGCCATCCACAAATTCCATGGATTGTTTGAACAGAAAGGGGACGTTTTTTCTTAACACAAAAGTCACCTGTGATTACAAGTGTTCATTCATTCACGTCGCAGTGAAATAGAAATAGTCATAAAATATCTGAAACATTAAAGTAAATGTTGGCAACATTGACAAGGATATTTACTGTACATATTTTATTTTTATAATTATCCATATCTGCTTCCATTTTCTGAAACCACTTACTCCAGTTTTTAGGAACATGGAAGGGGCAGCCTTGTCAACCCAGTTACGTATTATTCTAGGAAAAGAATTTGATAAGCCTTGAGTCTATCCAAAATAGGTGGACAGACGAAATCTTAACATTGTAGCACCCACAGGAATACAAAATGGGCATCCAACCGTTTACGTTTATATGTATGCCTCTGTCTGATTCACAGAAGCTGATACATGCTCCTCAACTATGAACTGTGATTTTCATTTTAAGCACAAGTTATGTCCAAACTCAAACTAGTTTACTCAGTTTAGGATTGTGGGGAACCAATGACTGTCTAAGAAGCTCCGGGTGCAAGAAGCAAACTGAACAGAATCTGTGTTTTTTAGGTAAAAGTAATTATGAATGGCACAATGGTTTGAAATTATTAAAGAAAGAAAAAGCTTTCATTAGTTCATCCATATGTACAGTATTTTAACTTACAGTACAAACTGTGAGAAAAACACTTTCCATTATAGGATGTCTGGAAGTAAGATAGAAAAAAAGCAGGAGCCAACCCTGAATGAGACATTAGTTCCTCACACACAAAACTACAGGTATGCATCCCATTCTTACTAAGCTATTTTCTAATGTCTATGATGCCTAAATAAAATGTATGCAGTGAACCCAAAATGATTCTGTTTTGGCATTATTAGTTTTGATATTGACAAGTTATTTAATGAAAGCTGTTTTCTAGGAGAGACATCACAAACTCAAATAATTTCAGTATTACCAACAGCAGCTAGTAGTGTTTCAGCATACAATATTAGAAATTTTGTTAATTATTATCATCATAACAAGGCCACAGAGTCTTTTACAAGGCAGAGTCAACAAACACTCACTTGCCCCTAGGCAATATATATTCATTCATTTAAGTCGCATATATTATGGCAGAAAAAGTGGATTGTCCAAAGAAAAACGTAAAGATTCATTGAAACACTCAAATGACGTAAATGATTTGAATCTACAGGGTGACAAAGAAAAACAGGAACTTTTGAAATGCGTAGTGGCAGCCATGTTCAGTTGGCAGCACTGCGGAACAGGGACCTTGAGCTGTAAACAATCTCGTCATTTAGCAATTTAGTAATCAATTGCAAGGCAATCAATGGCCTCTGTGCGAGAATTGTTCGGTAACAGTGTCAAGATTCAGTGACATTCCCTGACCCTCAAGATCACCAGATTTGTCCGTTTGTGATTTTTTTCTTGTGGGGCTGCCTGAAGAGTCGGGTCTACATGACTTGGCCAAGGACACTGAATGAATTAAAACAAAGAATTCAAGACGAAATTTGTGGTATCCCAGCAATCAATGGGGAACCTCAACAACAGATTGGAAGAATGCATACGTACAGGAGGACGCCATCTACAGGACGTAATTTTCAGACATTGATAATTTGGATTACTGTCTCTTAAAAAGCAAGCTGTAGTGGTTCAATTGCTGTCAATAAAATTTTTTTGTTGGATTTCTTCTATTTTTGTTGGGCTTTTCAAAAGTTCCCGTTTTTCTGTGTCACTCTGTATTTTCCTGTACTGAGGAACCCAATGTACAGTACAAACTTGTTGCCCATAAAACTCTAAAATACTGAGACAAAATGCCAGAGCACTTGACTTCATTTTCACCCTTCTTACTCTGGTGAGGACTGAAATGGAAAAATACTACACAGAAGCAACCAGGCCACCCCATCTGCAGAAGCCTCATTCAGCTCCTCCCTGGGAATTTGCAGATGTTTCCAGTCTAACTGAGAGACATAATAACTTAAGTGTTTACTGAGGATTCTCCTAATGATCTGTGCATTCTATTTAAATGTCCAAAGCACCTTAAATGGCTGCTATTAATCAAGAAAAGCAACACTTCTACTCCTGGGTCCTCCCATATTGCTGACTTTCTCACCCTATCACTAAGACTCAACAGCTCTGTATAGAAAACTGTTGATCTCATTGTTTTAGTCATTAACGAGACCTTGTGATCAAAGGTAATGTAGACTGACCTTTAAATGAAGAAATTTTGCCCAATGACTTAGTTCCACTTTTACTCACATGATCAAGTATTTTCACAAATTTGCTGCTGCACTAATTTTAGTTGCTTAGTCTCCACCTTAACTTGTGAACACCACCCCAGGCACTTGAACTCTTTCACATGGGGTAGTTGCTCACCCCTTATTTAAAAAGAAAAAGTCATGAGAGAGGACCATGACTTCAGATTTGGATGTGCTAAGTCTCATTTCAGCAACATCACCCTTGGCTACTCATTGTGTGCTGGAGTTTAAAGTTGGGTGAGGATAAAAAGCAGAGCTGAACCCAGGGCCAGATTTAGATGAAAAGAGGCCCTAGGCTATTCCACTTATGAGGCCCTTTCACCTCCCATTTTTAAGTTTGTTCAAATTGCTAACAATTTGAATGTAGGCCCCTCTTGATCTTGAGGCCCTAGGCTGAAGCCTAGTTAGCCTATAGGAAAATCTGGCCCTGGCTGAACCCCACATGTTCTGAAACTCGATACTCTCCGGGCCTTGGCTGGACAGACCTGAACATGAGAATAAATGAGATGCACCCTTTGTTGAGTCAGACATAATGGTAAGTATGCAAACACAATTCTTGCTCAGGGAAGAAAAAGGCCAATTGGCTGGCGGCAATGGCTCTGGTACCTCTCTTGAAGGAAAATCTGCAACACTGGACAGGCATGTTCCGATTACCCTCAAATAACTGTGCAAGAGACAAGAAATGGTGAACTGTCTCATGACCAGCACAAATTCAGTATTCGCAGTAGGGAAATACAAAAGGAACAAAATCTAAAAATAAAGTCTTGTAATAACATGTGTTGCTTCATTTTAATTAAATTTTACTGCATCACAAACATCCATTTTGTATCCCCTACATCAGAATTGATTTTCTTCATGTTAGCCAGTCTGAAACAACCACACAGCAAAGCAGCATCTAATTTACAATTAAGCTGCTTTCATATTTTAAGTAATGACCCAAACCGCTGCCTTTTAAAAACAAATGTCTGAAAGATAAAACACCACTGGACTGGTGTTGGCAATTTCCTGGCTCTTAACTGCAATGGCACTTAACTCAGCTAAACAAGGAACTCAACAGCTTGTATCAAATGTTGTTTCCTCCGGGTCAGATTGCTGGAAAATCAGCTTGGAGTTTTAAACTATTCAGTGTCTCTCTCTGGCTAGCTGCAATTAGCCTATAAAGAAACTGACTGGGAACAGAAAAGCCATCTGAATAATAACTCCTACTAAGGATTATATATCTGCTGATTCTGTCAAATGTAGGCAACTGGACAAGCCGAAGTAGCCGCCAAGAACTTCGTATCGCAGCGGCCTTCCAAACTGATACTTCTTCAGCCTACACACAGCTTGCTAACTCCTTTGAAATCACCAGAATCAGTGTAATGTTCACATACATTTGTCATTTGACAAGCTTGCAACCAAAGGGGCTCGGCACTCTCATTGCGTTTCAGATTTCAAAAGCATTCCTGACTGTGTGTCACAAGTATGCAGTTTATCACAACAGTGAGGGAGAAACTAAAGTGTTTGAGTGATTCTTACCAGTAAAGGGCTTTGGTTTCTTCCATTTATTCTGACAGGTTTATTTCAGTGTAAAACCCTGAAAGCGGACATGTGGCGTGACCTGCCCTCTTCAGACCTTGTGATTAACCTTGCTGAACCATCTTTACAATATACTGTCTCTTTCCTCCAGCTCCACTGTCAGGATTCCTCCCAAGCAGGCATATAATTAGAGCACAAAGAAGCACGCATTAAGGCAGCTTAGTATTCAGCCTCTTCCTCGGGAAACAAAACACGTGCCATGCCCCTCAGAAGATCGAGGTAGGGCTTTGACAAATGTGTCGACACTGACACCTGCTGTAAAATCCCACTGGCAGGGGGCGAGGGTTAATTGGCTGTCTGTCATGGATATCCAGCATAATGGGAGGGACATTCTCTGAGCCACGGAGCTGGCAGGACTTGTTTAAATGACACGGTTTGCTTCTGTCTCTTTTCCTGAAATAAGTCAGTCTCACTTTTATAGAGTAAAAAGCTCACGGCTGTATGTAGTACAGTTTCAAGACTGCTTTCTTCTGAGGTATATACACATATAGCATAATTAGGAGAGTCAGTAAATGAAGGGAAAGAGATTAAAGGGTTTTTTAACTGTTCTTTCCATTGAGAGAAAAGAACCTCATAGCAATCAGCTTGGGGAGAGCCCACTGCTACAACAATCGTACCTGTCCACAAAGGCTGGTTTATTAGAGATATGGTCCACTTAAGGGATCTCCTTATGGGAGACAGGCACAAGAGAAAAGTGTGTTTTTGATGGACACAGGCAGTTAGGCTGCTCATGCCAGGTGGATCTCACTAAGTATCTGTCATGAGTCACCAGACATCTCTGTGGCATCTTGTTGGCATTGAGAATAAAAAAGAAAAAATGACCTGTTAAAGGTATAACGATATGCAGATCTTGAATTTCCTGTATCTTGATGTCGACTTCATGACACCATGTTTTTATATACCTTTACCAATTATTCATGTAATTGACAAAGAAACCATAGTGTTCCTAAACAAGAAAATTATTTGGGCTATTCTAGCTCAACTTACAAGCACTGGATAGCAGAAAATTGGCCCATTTATGAAATGTTAAAATGAAAAATAAAAGAAGAATGACGATTGGTGAAAAGAATAATCAATCACTCCTGAGCAGGGTTTGTGGCTCATGCATCGCCTGAAGTATAAACCTGGACTTAACTGTGCACATGAACCTGGGGTCATCATAAAGCCACTAAGCATGTGAAAGAGAATTGAAATACTCTGACTAAACTAACAAAAATACACAGGTCACACATAGACTCCACACAGAGGGGAACAAAATTAGTGTGAGTGTGTATATCAGGGATGGATTCACACCATCAGCTCCCTACCTAGCTGTTGAAAACATTGGACTCATCCTCCTACTTAAAGTGAATAACAGCCACCTTAGTCAGTCAAGCCAAATAAATGAAAAGTCTTTTCATTCAATGAACCATTCAGGCTATATGGCTTCAACTTGCACTTGAGAACTTTTACATGGATAATGCATTTCCGTCATAGTCTGGTTTGGTTCAGCCACAAAACAGGATAGAAACAGACTACAACGGACAGTCAGGACTGCAGAAAAAATAATTGGTGCTGATCTGCCCTCCATTCAGGACTTATACAGATCTCGAGTCAGGAAACGGGCAGAAAACATCACTGCAGATCCATCGCCCCCTGGTCATTACCTTTTTCAACTACTTCTCTCTGGAAGGAGCTACAGAGCACTGTATGCCAAAACTACCAGACATATGA
This sequence comes from Polypterus senegalus, assembly GCF_016835505.1. NCBI lineage: Eukaryota > Metazoa > Chordata > Cladistia > Polypteriformes > Polypteridae > Polypterus > Polypterus senegalus. The sequence continues at coordinate 126,074,220 of NC_053164.1, read as the reverse complement.
ACAGTTTCTTCCCTCAGGCCATCACTCTCATGAACACTTAAATCAATCTCACAGCATCAGAAATAATACTTGTGCAATAAACCAAGTACTGAACTGGTCCCCATGTGTATATAATGTAACTGCTTATCTTATTTCATTATTCTATATTCCATTGTTTGAATTTATTCTGATTTTGCACAATTGCACTATAGTCTTTTGTGCATTTCCTACATACATGTAGATATTCATCCATTTTCCAACCCGCTGAATCCGAACACAGGGCCAATCCCAGCCACCACAGGGCACAATCCTGGGAAGGGTGCCAACCCACCGCAGGACACACACAAACACACCAAGCACACACTAGCACCAATTTAGAATCGCCAATCCACCTAACCTGCATGTCTTTGGACTGAAATCGGAGCGCCACCCACACAGACATGGGGAGAACATGCAAACTCTACATAGGGAGGACCCGGGAAGCAAACCTGGGTCTCCTAACTGCGAGGCAGCAGTGCTACCACTGTGCCACTGTTCTGCCTACATGTAGATATTGTGGACGCTGGCCTGGACACAGACAGACGGACAACGGTTTCTCACCCGACACACCCATTTATTTGCAATATTTACAATTTCACGTGCACCTTTCAACCCCAGTGCCTCCAGCACCAATTCCCCCAAAGTCCAAGCCACACAGTTCCACTGCCTTTCTCCTGGCCACCTCTAGTCCTCCCTCCAGCTCCATCCTCTTCCACCCGACTTCTGCCGATGACTGGAGGGGCGGCCCCTTAAATGGGAACCCGGATGGGCTCCAGCTGCTTCCCAGCATTCCTCCGAAGTCACGCCCCAGTGTGGCGGAAGTGCCGGCTGCGCACCCGGAAGCCGTCCGGGTGTCCCCTGTCGTCTTCCCGGGATATTCAGGCACTGGGGCGCCGCCTGGCGGTGGCCACGGGTCCCTACAGGGCTGGGCTTCCAAGCCCTTTACGCGAGGCCCCCAACATAACCAAGGCAGATGCCCCCTCGCGGTCTGGAGGAGGCACAAGTCCTCCTCCGGTCCTCCTGGGCGTCCCGGCCAGGCTCCAGCCCCAGCCGGGGACCACAATATGTATATACAAATATATATTTCTTTCTTGTATATGAAGAAATGTTACTTTGTGACAGTTGTATACACACATACACATGCACACAGAGCAAGGTAAAACCGGAGTCCAATTCCTTGTATGTGTATATATCCTTTATTTGGGTGGATTGTGTGCACCACTTGGTTAGTGCTGCCTACAGATGAGCATTTCAGTGTTCATTTGGTTCAAGTCAGTGAAAGCAAGTGAATCGCTCATTCCCTGATTTGTTCATTTATGTCATCCCAATCCTACATGAAAAAAAAAGAAAGCAGAGTTTCTACTCTGCAAAACCTGCATGTGATAAATATTTTAAGTGTGCCATAATGAGATGAAAATAACATGCTTCCTCTTCGGTGACCCCTATGCACACATTGGGAAGAGCAGTTCAAGAAATCAGCCCACTTACGTTTCTTGAGAGCTGTGGAAGTTACTTAAATGACATACTTTCTGACACGTTCAGCATGTGCTTCACCATCACTGCCACTTCTTGCATTTTGCATGCACCACTATTTAATGCCAACCCACTCGTATTATGCATACACCACCTGGTGATGCTGCTCTTCCTTGTAATGTGTGTGTGCAACCTTCTTGTGTTTTCTGCTGTTTGAGTTATGGGGCCAACACAGTGTGGTTTAAGAGAAATTATATTTAAAAAAAAAAAACAACCTGGCAAAAAAAGAATTAGTAGTAGGATTAGTAATTACAGTTTTGAATAAAAACTTGCAGATAAATTCAGGTAAATCTCCCTATCTATATTCTGTTCAAGGTATTTAATGTCTTGAAGACCCTACATCGAGCAAGATAATTGCATATGCTCGTATTATTATAACCCGGCTATTTAGAGCATTGAATTATTTTGGCATTATGTCAAGACTAATGTTTTTTATTTTATAGCATTTGCATATTATAGAATTTGAGCTTTCTTAGCATATGCTAAAACTGTAAAATTGATTTTATTTGCATTGTTATACCCAAGAGTGCAATGCATCTATAATGTTTTTGTAGGTAGAAAAAATAATCTGCTTAACCGTAACTATCTCAGGCTGCAGTACGGCCATTTTCTTTATGTTACAAGCCATCCATGGGCATCCTTCCAAACGTTATGAACCCCGATAATTCAATTCAGGGTCACAAAGAGCCAGATCTTATCATAACCTCCATTGATCAACTTTGAATAGCGTGCTAGACAATTGAAGGCCCCTGTTATGATTCTGAGTGCATGTTTCAGTTTCTTTTTATATAGTTATTTTAAAAACTTTTCAGGCACTGCATCATCATTTACATTTGTTTATTATTAATATAAAAATGTATTTGTACCATTTCTGTCACCAAATTGCTTTTCTCAGCGTGCTGCCATGTTGAGTTGCTCTCATCACAACACGTTGTCAGTTGCGCCAGCACTCACCTTCAGAAGAAATACAGTTAATGGACACAACGGTACAAAAGGTGGCACATTAGACATACCATCCGAGTTTATGGATAACCTGACAAAAAGGATCTTTCATGTGTGTGTTAAGTCTTTAGATTTCCTGACATATTGTACTGTTTCTGTAAACCTTGCTATGGTTCTTTGGTTAGCAACATGGTTGTGACTAAAGACAAGACAGGCTTTGGTTAATTTTTAAATGTCTTCTTGCTTTGTCATTCCCTCTACTCAGTGAGCCTTTCCTTCTAACCTGCACATCTTTAGGATGCAGGTGGATACCTAGAGTACAAGGAGGAAAACCATCATGCCTCACTGTATACATATCGAAGCAACCAAGAGTGTAACATTCTAAAACTCATTTCCTCACTCTGTGAAGCTAGCAATGCTAACAATAGTGCCACCATGCCACTGCAGTGAAATAATTTCTTTGTATTTTGCCATTTGTCAAGATTCAGAGGTGTCCAGGTGTCTTTTCAAAGTTAGCTATCTCTTTAATATGAGATATATATGTCCCAAATATGGGGTGATGAATTCAGTAATTTAAATATAAATACATTCAGTGACCACTTTATCAGGTACACCTGTCTAGTACCAGGTAGCTTAAATTCGTTGCGGCACAAATTTAACAAGGTGGTGGAAGACGTCCTCGGAGAATTTGGTCCATGCTGACCAGATGTCACCACATACTTCCTGCAGATTATGTGTCCATGCTGCAGACCTCCCAATCGCGTTTATCCCAAAGGTTGCTCAATTAGACTGAGAACTATCAACCAGCTTGATTTGCGACTTGGTGCATTACATTGCTAAAAGTATTCATTTAAAAAAGGGTTGACTGTGGTCAGAAGGGGCTGCACCTAGTCAGGAACAATGATTGGCATCAAATATTGTGATCAAGAGGCCTAATGTGTGCTAAAAAATCTTTACACTGCCTCAGTCAGCGTTTACCACTGATACAGAGGCAGGACTGATCCATAGATACTGTACTACTTCTTCTTGCGGCGGCTCCTGTTAGACGTGGCCACAGCGGATCATCTTTTTCCATATCTTTCTGTCCTCTGCATCTTGCTATGTCACACCCATGAAATTTTTAACAAATGAGGATGTGGAGGCAGGTCAGAAAAACCAGACTGTTCACTGTCAGGCTGCAGTTTACAGAGCAGACCTCTGATATGTTTCTTGGGTGCTTAAAGTACACAGTAATGTCTTCTATAAGTTATTCATTTTTGATGAAATTGACAAAATTGTTCTAAATAATCTCTGCTTTTGTGCTGCAACTTTATTTAATGTCAGTAGACATGCTATAAGTTTGAAGCCTTAAGAAGGATGTTGTTGAAATGTATATTTGATCAGTGATATATTATTATGCTAATTATAGTAGTTACGTTGATTTCACATTTAATGGTTTAACAGCTTGGAATTTTGATGGATTAGAATTTTTATTTGTGATTCACACATTAGTTTTCACAGAGTTTCCCCCATAAAGAAATAAAAAAGGAAATAATAAAATGTAACACATTAAAAATTGAGATATAATTGTTAACCATTTGTCTCACTTTGCTATACATCCCAATGCAGCTCTAGCAGCTAGTAATCACTTTCCATAACTCTCTGTTAATTTTGCATATCATGACAGTAGTTGTATCAATTTATTTTCGAAAAAGAAATGATTATCATTTTTACTTTCTTCCACAGATTTAAGAAGGAATTTAAAGATAAGACGCTCCACTCAAGCACAAGTATCTTCTTCATTTTAAGCCACTGCAGTGTTCGATGATTCACTAGTTAAAACACACAATTCTTTTCCAGTTTGCATTTTTTGAGATACAAGTGCTAGATTTTAACAAGTGGTCCTCTGTATTGAGCCCCACTTATTGTTCCATCAATACATGATACTACCAATGGCATGCTTTATGATGCACATGGTTTGATGTGGCTGATATTCAGCCAAACAGTTCATCTTTAGTCTCATCAGGCCGCATGGTCTCTAAACACATATCTGCATAACCCTACGTGACTTCTGCAACATCCTTTTTCTTCAGTCTCCCTTACTGCTCTCTCTCTCTCTCTGTTAGAATGGCTTGGGCATTATCTATAATTTGAGCCACAGTGTAACTCATTAACTAGGTTGCTAAAGAAATGTTCCTGATGTCTGTTAATTAAGCTAAGAAGGATGGGCAGATCTGGATAGTATGGCGACAATTGTTTTTTATCCAATTCTGTTTACAGGACAGCACTGAAGTAATGCTCAATGATTTTGAAATGGTTCTCCCCCTTATGGACTTGTTCTTCTCTACCCTTCAGAATTTTCAAAGTTACTACCACACTGTGCAAGGTTACAGAGGGAAGGTATTTATTTGTATTAATAAATTTAAAGCAGTAATTCTGCAACATCATAGTGTGGATGGTGTAGTCCATCTGGAATAGTATTAATCCTTTACATAATTAATTTGACTACATTCGGGCTTGCAGTAACGAAGGGAATAAATACATTTTCAATCTGTTGATTTCTGTTTTTCACTTTTTGAAAAATGTTGGCAGTTTTGATATTTTATATTTAATTTGACATTCCACACAAATCATTTGGCAACATAAAAAAAAACAAAACATTAGTTTAAATTAAGACAACAAAATGTAAAAAATGTTGGGAGCTGATTCCTAAGTCACTCCCCAGATTAGCTTATATGCGAGCAAAAAAGTTTCAGGTTTGTTTACTCCAAATCAAAGCTCATCCCAACATACAGTATATTCTTACATTTAGGAGAATATCTATACACTGCTGTTAAGGGCTCTGAATGAGACAAGATAAAAGGGCAGTGAAGAACTTTTGGTCCGTGCCAAAGAAAGGACACAATTAATAAAGATACATTTACACTGCCACATCTGCTCAAGGTGGTTAGCACTTTGACATCCCAGTTTCATGTACATGAGTTCTAGGCAAACACTGGTCTCACTCTTTGTGAAATGTGTGCATTTTCTGTGTGCCTGTGTACAAGTACTCTCATTCTCCTACACCCCAAAGATGTGCAATCCGTGTCTAAATTAACTTTATATGAATGAATGCCACCTCATTTAGTGCACATTATTGTATGTCACAAGAACGACAAAGAGTCATTGCAAAGGTTTGGGGCAGCCACCAGTATAATGGATCCTGGCTGCAACATTGGTTAAATTGAACAAACATGTTCACAGGTATGAGTCCAAAACAAAACTGAATTGCTGCCTTAAAATGGTGGCTTTTAAATACAAGCAGAGGAAGTGATGTAATCAGGGCCAGAACCAGAAGTAACGTCACTGGCAGCACTGTAAATCGGAAGTGACATCATCGGTGGTACCAGAACCAGGCGGGATTTCCAGAGAATGGTCTGTAAGGGAATGAGAGAGACAGTGCACCCTGCTGCCCCTTGGTCAAGCATGGAATTACTATTATTCAGGCCCTTTAGTTGTCTTCTAATCGCATATGTGTGACAGGTGTCATACACAATGGATAAACCTGCCTCTTCCTAAGTCTTTTGAGAAGGTTGACAAGTGGTACCCAAGTAGATGGTAGGTGCTTTGCCTTACTCCTCCTTCAGAAATATGACTTGAAGAGCTAATCTAGTTTGGCAATGTGAAACACTGAATTCCTCCAAAAAAGGATGCAGATAAACTCCTCAGAAAACAAAATGCCACAAAACGAAACTGGAAGGAAGGAGACTGACATTACTAGCTGAGAAAATGACTCAGGGAAAAATGTCAAAACCAATGAGATGCATCTGATGCAGGAACCCCATCGACAAAATTGCTCACTGCTCAAAGACAGATGAGATGATGAAGTTTCACTGCACCATCTTAGAGACACATACACAATATGCGGTTCATGTCTACTTGTGTTGATTAACTGCCAAAGTGTTTTTCGCAACGAATATGTTGTGTTCGCCAGTGAACTAGTTTGTTGAATATTTTCCGGCATACACTAGACGAACATTTTTTTGCCAGCATCTATGAAGCTTTGCAAGGCAATTGTGACGATACATAGCTGTAACAGCAATGTGCAGAATTTTTACACATTGCTTACTGAAAGATTGCTGCCCGACCTGTTTCAGGCAGGCGTGATATCACGACCCTACCCTGCCAGATTTCTATACACGTGTGTTAAAAAAAATGAAATATTTTCAATTGAGTGGTAAATTAGCTGAACATAATGAAAACATTATGAGTACTACCAGTGGATATACTGTATAACACTGATGCAAGCAGAGCCACATGCTTCCCTTATTACTAGTCAAAACAAGAATTAAGGATCTTTCCTTAAGGAGCTGCCCCTTCTTGAATCAGAATGAGACCAAGTGAAATAACAATAATAATCAAAGATTTAGTATTTATTATTAACAAGGTGTTTCTAACTTCTTTGTGGAAGAAAGAAGCATCTGCACAGATAGGCTGGAAACTAAAAAGATATTACAGCTGCGCCCAGAGCCCTGACTTCAAAGAATGGAACAAACCAGTCCCACGTCACTGCTTTGTGGCATTGCCAGTGGGTGCTCCAAGACTGGAACTCTATGAGCACAATGATACGTTGTCAAAAGATGAGGCAAGAGAGCCAAAAAAGGTTTGGGACAGCCTCCCGTATAATTGATCCAGGCTGCAAAATAATTGATTTGGTGTACAAGTATGTACAGATTAGAGTCCAAAACAGAACTGACTGGTGAGATGGAGATACTGGCTTTTAAAAGTGCATCAGAGGAAGTGAGGAAATTATGACCAGAACTGGAAGTGACATCATTGTTCTTATGACCGGGAGTAGCTTAGTCTGGACCAGAAGTGACCTTATCGGGCTTGTGACCAGAAGGGACATCATGGAGGCCAGGCGGAATTTTCCATAATGCGTCTGCAGTGGAAAGAGAAAAGTATTAGCATACCTCGCCACCTCGCTACCAGACTGACGTGGAATTACCTTTCCTTCGAGCCCTTTAACTGCCTCCTATGAGCATGTATGTGACAACATAGAAAACTATTTTTCAGAAAATCATCCATCTCCCTTTAGAATCAATATCCATCCATCCATTATCCAACCTACTATATCCTAACTACAGGGTCACGGTGGTCTACTGGAGCCAATCCCAAGGCAGGAAACAAACCCCAGGCAGGGCGCCAGCCCACCACATGGCGCACACACACACAAAACAAGCAAACACTAGGGACAATTTAAAATCGCCTATCCACCTAACCTGCATATCTTTGGACTGTGGGAGGAAACTGGAGCACCCAGAGGAAACCCACAAAGACACGGGGAGAACATGCAAACTCCACGCAGGGAGGACCAGGGAAGCAAATCCAAGTCTCCTAACTGCGAGGCAGCAGCGCTACCCACTGCACCACTGTGCCGCCCTAGAATTAATATTTTCTACAGAATTCATTACCATAACATACTGCACCAAATTCTTTTTTGTTTCAAATGAGATTTGCCAGTATGAAAAACAAAGTTAGAATTTTTTTAGCAACACGATTTAAGACCATGGTGTAAAAATGAGTATGCCCTGATGAAGGTCTTAGGAATAACACATGATAACATGCTAATTAACAGGTGACCACCAGATAACTGACAATTAAGGGTCTTATTTAACAAGTAAAAATCTCCTCCTATTCAATGCTGTCAATAATGGCACCACATGAAAGAGAACTGTCACAAGTCTTCAGAAAGAAACTAATTTCTTTACACAAATAACTCAAGGCAACAATAAAATGAATAAAGCACTGGCAATCAGTTGGAATTCAGTAGCAAAAGTGATTCAGAAATTCAATAAAGATGGATTTGTGGGATGACGTCCAGGCCATCCACAGAATCTAACTCCTCAACATAAGTGTTTTATGATAAGAAGAGTTGAGGAAAGTCGCCATGCTCTCTTACCTAAAGTACCAGAAAGCAAATTTTGGTGACCTTTTCCTGTGACACAATATAATGTACACTGCAGAGGAGTGCTATGTAAGGGTGTTGTCCATGAAAGAAATCACTGCTAAAGTCCATGCATAAAAAGCCCTTTTAGCATTTGCCAGGGCTCGTGTTGACAATGGTGAAGACTATATCCTTTTAAGTGATGAGACAAAGGTAATACTTTTTGGAAATGAATGCATCTAAACTGTATGGCATCTCAAGGCCAAAGAGTACCCACAGTAAAAGCATGGTGGTGGCAGTGTTCCTCTGTGGGTCTGTATGAGTGATGTAGGTGTTGGAAAATTGTATTTAGTTGATGGCATCAGGAATTCACAGATATACTGCGAAATACTAAAGAAGAAGATGCTACCACTTCTCTGAGACCTGGGTCGCCAGGCACTGATTCAACATGATAATGGCCCAAAACATACATCTAAGGCCAATGCTGCATCTCTGAGAAAGAAAAAGGTGAAAATGATTCAGTGGTGAAGCATGTCACCCAACCTCAACCCAACAGATTACCTGTGGGGAGTTCTGAAAAGTCAGGTTGAACATCATTTTCCATTTAGCAACCATGACCTAAAAGAGCTTATTCTGCAAGAGCGGAGAAAGAAAAACATGGCAGTATGTCACCAATTTGTTCATTCCATGTCTAGAAGAGTTAAATCATGGCTGCCATGCAAAATGTTAGATTTGGTGGAATTTATTGTAGGATATATTCATTTTTGTAATTTAAAGTATGTATGCTAATAAAGTTTGTGACCAAGCATTTATATTGTTAATAAAACAAATGTGTTAATAAAACTAAGTTTTGCTAAATTTCTGCTAATTGTTTTAATTAATAAAAGTCTTAATCCTCAAAGGGGGTGTACTCATTTAGGTACTATATATATCTAACTTATTGGTAGTTTGTGGCCACTTGTATTTTGTTTGTAGTTATCCTTCTCCCTGCCTCACAGGTAATATAATATTTTTGGTTACAATAATCAGTCTAGCATAATTGGCAGATGCTTCACTAATTTCACTATTATAATTGACTCAGAACTACTTTAGTTCCTCCTTACCCCCTCTGACGTCAATGCATTTGACAGAGTATGGCAAAGTTCCTGAACATTTCTGTGATTTTGGGAAGCTCACAGCAAAGCAAACTCTTCACTAGTGTCTACCACTATCTCCAAACCCTGGTGACTCTGTGTTGGTTAGCGGTTATAAAGTAAATGGCTTGTTTGATAAGGAGTAACACAGCCTATGTACTGCTGTGGACTAAAATTGCTAGGCCAGTGCATCTACAATGAGATGTTTGAAAACACCTCAGTGGCACAAAACAAGAAGAACTGTGCCATTTTTCTTTATTTTTCTTTAACAACTAAACAGAGACACCTGTGTCCTGTCTGTGCTGTTTTCTTGGCTCTCAAACCTGCCTTGTACCACATAACGACCAGAACTGCTACAGACTTCGTTCTTCGTCTGACTTTCCATCAGGCTAAACAGCATAACAGGATGGATGAATAGACAAATGGTCACCTACTTAAATAACAATACTCTCTACTTAAACTCGCCAGAATCAAGACCAGAAAATAGTAGGGAGGGATGGATAGATAAGAGAGCAGTCATAGTGACGTGTTATGTAGACATATTGCTGTTGGGATAAAGGAGTTCCAGTAGTGTTCTTTGACACACTTCCACTGAATAATTCGCGGGCAGAAAGTATTCAATAATAGTTTGTCAGAGAGAGGATGTGCAGCATTGTTCATAATAGCACCTCGAGCCTATCTTCTTAATCAGCTTGTTGACTGGGAGGGCCTCACTTGAAGTGATGTTACCAGCCAGGCACACCACAGTGTAGAAAATCACTCTGGCCATCACAGAGTTATGTAACTGTAAAGGATGTCACTACCTGCATTGAAGGAATACACTCTCCCAAGAAAAGAGTCTACACTGCGTTTTCTTATATAATTTCTCCGTGTTACAACATTAGACCAGTCTGTCAATAATGTGGACCCCCAAGTATCTGTAGCACTGCACCACTTCCACATCCACTCACTGAATAGTGACTAGGTACTGTATTGTGGAATATGGCCCGCACACAGACAGGTAGGCATGTTTTAAGCATCACACACACGTTTAATTACACCTAATATTTACAATAGTGCACACAACCCACAAACAACTCCCCCAAAAGTCGAGGCATCTCCTTCTTCACGCTGCCTCCACTCCTCTCCACCAAGCTCTGTCCTTCTCCTCAACCAACTCCAGCCATCGAATGGAGGAAGGTGGCCACTTTTATAATCACCCAGATGTGCTCCAGGTGCCTCCCAATAACCTTCCGCCGGCACTCCCAGGCTGGGTGTGGCGGAAGTGCTGAGGGCCAGGGCTATTCAGGCGCCCCCTAGTGGTGTCCATGGGCCCCTATAGGATTGAGCTTTTAAGTTCTGTTCCTGTGGTCCCCAAAGTCACCAGAGTGGACGCCCCCACGTGGTCTGGAGGAGGCGTACCACCCTCAGCCACTTGCCACAGTATACAGCCTGTTTGGTGTGGCAGATGTGAATAGCCAGTTCCTTAGTCTTTGTGAATTTTGAGTTGCAGACAATTGTCTTTGCACCAAGAAACAAAGCTCTCCACCACACTCTTATACTCATCTTCCTTCTCAATACGCCCCAGCTTAGGTGTAAAATCTTCAGTTACATGACCTGGTGTTATATTTGTAGTCAGAGGTGTAAAGAAGAGAAGACAAAAGAAGACAGGACTGTTCCTTGTGGTGCTCCAGTGTTGTTCACAACTGTATCAGAAACACACAATCCTTGAGTCTCACGAACAGCAGTCTGAAAGGCAGACAGTCCATTATCCAAGACACAAAGGCTCATCCACCTGTATATTCGAGAGCTTAACCCTTAACAGAAAAGGCTAGATGGTATGGAAAGCACTGGATAAATTAAAAAACAGAATCATCACAATGCTGTCAGCTTTGACCAGATGGAAATAAGTATCGTCGGATAGACAAATAATTGTATCTTCAATTCCAATCTTTGCCCAATAGATAATTTACTATGAGTCAAATGTTATATTGATAGATGGATGAAGGATTAATGCGCAAGTAATGCTCGCTGCTTAGAACTTATCTAATTTTGGGTCCAAACAGTAAAGGTTCAATGTTAAAGTGACATTAGTTTAGCTGACGCACTTATACATCATTCACAATATGTATTGTTTTCTAGATAACTGCATGCATAGCCAGAGCTTTAGTGAGCCTATACATTTTATATAATATTTAACTCTTCCTTGGCACCTTATAGGGCGGCACGGTGGCGCAGTGGTAGCGCTGCTGCCTGTCAGTAAGAAGACCTGGGTTTGCTTCCCGAGTCCTCCCTGTGTGGAGTTTGTATGTTCTTCCTGTGTCTGCGTGGGCTTCCTCCAACTGTCCAAAGACATGCAGGTTAGGTGCACTGGCGATTCTAAATTGCCCCTAATGTGTGCTTGCTGTTTGTGTGTGCCCTGAGGTGGGCTGGGACTGGCTCCAGCAGACCCCTGTGACCCTGTAGTTAGGATATAGCAGGTTGGATAATGGATGGGTGGATGGATTGGTGCCTTATATCATTTTGATAGCACGTTTCTTCATTTTTGTTATCTACAGTATGATGTTCTGTATTTTTGGCAATAAAGCCTTTTGAATGAAAAACTAAACTGAACCGAGGGAGTTGAGGAAACAGTTCCAACAAGTGAGACGTGTACTGACTTTACACCAATAAAAGTACCCATAATCATGTCACATAATGTTTAACTGAGACTAAGCTTTGATATTGCTATTTTTTTTATTTTCCCAGCCCACCAATTTTTTTTTTTTTTTATCCTGAGTAAGAGACAGTACAAAATGATCTTTGCCAGGCTGCTCTGATCTAACCAGTGCTGCTGCCAAAAGAGGTTGGCTGAGGTGTTTGAGCACCTAACTTTTAACACGGAACTGCCAAGAAAACTAAACACATGTGAAAAATAAATAACAGTGTTGTTGAAGAGATAAAACTAGAAAATAGTACCATACAAAACCCAGTAAATGCGACCAGAAAATGTGGTAAAATAATGCTATCAATTGCAGCAGAGAGCTCAAGACGTCTTGTTAAAACTGAATAATGCCTTGTAAGATTCACAACCTAAATAGCATGATCAGTTCTCCTCACCTCAGCACTAAACAGATCAAAAAGTATTAGGCAGGGAGAATGATGTGCCGCAAAATCAGTCCCTGCGTAGAAAAGATTGGATTATGAAGAAAGGCATGTAAAATTAAAACCTCGGCTCTCTTGCCGGAAGAGAATTAAGAGGAGATTTGAGTGAAGCATTCCCAAATTGTAAGAAGTATTTAGATTCGGAAACTAAGTTTCTGTGTGCAAATGAGACCAAATCATCCAATAATAAGAGAAATTGTGACACATTTAAAGAAGGATTGGGTCAGTCCATCACCCGCAGAAATGCTAAATGCTGGAAAGCCCCAGGCAATGGTCTGTGAGACGAAAGGCATTCACTTACAGCCACTATGGCATGAGACTGCTCTTAAAAGGGTCCCAGCTGACACCTTGGGATATTTTTGACATCACGGGGCAGAGAAAGTTGAATCCATCAAGTCGCACAAGGCCTTTCTTTCACTGAGAGTTGAGCCGCTGCTCCCCAAAGGGAATTCACCACCAGAATCTCTGTTAAAAAACCCACATTTGGAGCTGATAAACTGAGTATCTGACGTCTTAAGATCAGATTTGTTTTCTCATCCATTTGCTTGCCATCTCCCTACTACATGTTAGGATATTTTCTTAACTCAGCATGTTACTGAAATGTCACTTCATCTTCAGTAAGGCAAAAAAAAAAAAACTGTGAAATTTGGCCTGTTTAGGCATCAGATGCAACACTGCCGTTCTGCTGCCTAGTAACGACATTAACTAGATATGCTAGGCACTTTATGCTTTTTATTTTTATGCACATCAACATTTTTTAACTCTTGCGTGGAGTGAAACAAAAAAAAATGCATTATTCACCAGTAAGGTAAAATTTCTTCACTTAGACTCTTTAATTTGAGCAAAAATCAGAAATGTAAATGTACCGCAGACAACAATAATTTCCTTCTGTGTTTTAATCATAAAAGGCCAGTAAAGAGAAACCATTTTCAAACACTGCTCTTAATTTTTACAGCATTTTTTGGACATGTTTTGCTAATTTCCACTCCAAAATCAAACATAACAGATACAGTGTCTAAAGTATTCGCCCCTTGGAAGTTTTCACATTTTATTGTTAAACATCATTGAATCATAGTGGATTTAATTTGGCTTTTTTGGCTCTGATCAACAGAAAAAGACTTCTAAAACCAATTAGCTATGCCAGTAATGATCAGGGTGTGTCATTTTGAATGCTTATACAATCAATTATTTTGTGTTTTACATTTGTAATTCATTCTGACTACTTTGCAGACGTCGGTTTTTGCTTTGACATTAAGTAGTCTGCTTATCAGAGTCAAAAAAGCCATATTAAATGCACTGTGATCCGATGATGTATACCAATAAAATCTGAAAACTTTCAAGGGATGAACACTTTTTATAGAAACTGTGTACCATACATGCTTGTGTATGTGAGTGGGCATTTGTACTCATGTACAGACAGTTATGAGAAAATGGCATCTTGCAAAGATTTGATACAATACATTTTTTAGTGATCAAATTGACATTAAAAAGACTGTAATTAATACTTGTTGTCAAGACCTTCACCTGCATAGTTTTTTCTATGGATGGAATTATGAATAATTCATTCAACAATAAGAGGAACGCTAACAGGGAAACCAATGCAAATATAAGATTATAATTTCGATGAATACATTCTAGGGTGCAACGGTGGCGCAGAGGGTAGCACTGCGGCCTCAAGGTTAGGAGACCCAGGTTCGCTCCCTGCGTGGAGTTTGCATGTTCTCCCCATGTCTGCGTGGGTTTCCTCCGGGTACTCCGGTTTCCTCCCACAGTCCAAAGACATGCAGGTTAGGTGCATTAGCGATTCTAAATTGTCCCTAGTGTGTGCTTGTGGGTGTGTGTGCCCTGCAGTGCCCGGGGTTTGTTTCCTGCCTTGCACCTTTGTTGGCTGGGATTGGCTCCAGCAGACCCCCATGACCCTGTAGTTAGGATATAGCAGGTTGGATAATGGATGGATAGATGAATACATTCTGACATATTGAAGTGTTCTTTGTATTCTGTAATTTCTCATAGTATTCATTGTTGTTGTCAAGGTAAAGATCATTGTCATTGGAGACAAACTATTGCATGTAAAAACAGCAAATGAATAAATGGGGGAACCAAATGACTGCCTATTAGTTCTTGATTTGATGTGTTCTGTTTTTAAGGCATCACCCAACAAACCTTTGTTTCTCTCCATCTCACTATAGCTGAGAGTACGGAGTTTATCTTCCTATTCTCTTGGACCTTCTTTTTCCATTTTGTCTTAAACTACAGAATTTCAACCTTTCTGGACAATTTATAAATCCTCAAGGGATCCAAAACCCCCCAGACAGGCATTGTATTGGTAAACATCAATTACCACCAGTACCAGTACACCAATACTTCACTTCAAGAACTGAACCATTCTATCCTGCTTTGACCATTTTCATCTACCCCTTTACTTCTGTTTCATTGGCTTTCGTATCAGGAGCCAGGCGGTTTGACATCCTGCTCTTATTGTACTTCTGCCAGGACTTACCTCTATCATAAGTGATACCAAACTGGAAAAGCCCAAGGCTAGAAACGTCACTCAGCTGTTTCTTCTCTTCCTCCTAGTCTCGAAACAGACTAAAGCCTAAAAAGACCAATAAAAATCTACTTACGAACATTTATGTTAGGTAGAATAATCAGAGGGAGATGAGTGGTCTTTTGGCCTGGAACCCCTGCAGATTTTGTTTTTTTCTTTAGTTTAACTTGATTTTTACTTTTTTTGTTCCCCCTGGCCACCTGATTTTATTATCAGATTCACATTTAGAGACATAAAAACAATACTCTATATAAGGACTAGACTTCTCTTAATTATATACTGTATCTGGCTTAGTTTAATGCACATTATTTTTATATACTATTTATTCATAATTATTCTTATCTAATTTTGATTTGTTTCTTCTTTGTAACTTTTTCTTTCACATCTTGTAAAGCAGTTTGATCATTTATATGAAAATGTGCTATGGGAATAAAGTTGTTGGAATGAAAAGAGCCAAAGAAATGCCTCCAGATGCAGCTATAAAAGAAGACTAAGAGCCTTAGATAACCTGTGTGGTGATGATGAGGGAGAGAAGCAGGCCGTAGGTCTGAGGAGAAGGACAAAGAAAAGCTCCTTGACTTTGCATTTGTTTCATAATGCTTAAGAAAACAGCTCCTCATTGTGTTACTTGCTTTGCCAATACCTGTTTTATAAAATAAAAGACAAAAAGGGTGGACCTCAAATATTTTGTCTTGCCTTTCACGCATCTATCAGAGAGGGTTTTGTCTGCACTATAGCATAACCCTAGGCACTAACCTGAAGCACTGCACATAAAATATGTTAACGCACTACAAAAAAAGCAAGGTTTAGTTTTAAATTCCACACATAGAAATTGGTAGTGGTCTGAGCAAGTGACGTTTGCAGGACATAATATTTTGAAACGCACTTAATCTAATTTAGGGTTAAAAGGGGGCTGTGAATTTCCCCTTGGGATTAATAAAGTTTCTATCTATCTATCTATCTATCTATCTATCTATCTATCTATCTATCTATCTATCTATCTATCTATCTATCTATCTATCTATCTATCTATCTATCTATCTATCTATCTATCTATCTATCTATCTATCTATCTATCTATCTATCTATCTATCTATCTATCTATCTATCTATCTATCTATCTATCTTTGTCATTTCTCTGCCCAAAGAAGGAGGCCACTGCAATACTAACACACATATATACCCACACAAGGCCATTTTAGAATCACTAATTAGCCTTAACACATCCATCCATAGGTATTTGAGAAGAACCCCTAAGAACCCAAAAGGAGAAACCAATACAAACACAGGGAAAATTTGCAAACTAGACGCACACCATGTCCAAGTGCAGGATTCAGACCATGAGGTAGCAGGAGTGGTCCCACCCTGACTCTCTGTTTCACGGAAAGGGTGGCCTCTGAATCAGGAAGCTGTAACTTGCCCAGCTGAGCTAAAGGGACCTCTCCCTGCTTAGCTGAGCTAGCTGTCTTATGACTCCTAAACTGGGTCATATTATTTAGCGGACTTTCACCCAAAGCCACCACACTTTTCACTTTGTGCAATGATGACAAGGTTGAAAAACAACACACAACTTTTAGCAGAACAATACATGTCTATAAAATAAAAGTTGGTTCACATCTGTTCATAAGTTTGGATACATGGCTGAAACATTTTTTGAATAACCTGTATTTTCTTTGTCCTTTTGCAGATATGCTCTGTTTGCAATTTTGGCTAATACAGCATTTTCATCAAGTTCTAAAACTGATGTGCTAAAGAAACACTGTACTATTTATATTTTAATTGGATGATTTCAATCAATTATGTATTATTTCTTTTACAAAAAATAGATGTAATAAATGAATGAGTTGGCTCCTAAAAGGATTTTAAATTGGTTTAATCACCATTTGCTGGTTTTACCTGAAGAATTCAGTAGTACAGACCAAAGCTAAAAAGGGACCCTGAGAGTTTAATCTCCTTCACTGAAAATTCAGAAGCCACGCATCATAAAAGTGGACCCCATCCTGGTCTTGATACAAGAAAGGCTAACATCTATCTGCATAGAATTTTCACATTTGGAGCCGATTTCCCATGTGAGATGAAATCGAATCCCAGAGGAGCACAGAGAATGTGGGTGTTGTGAACAGGGAATTTTCTTGAACGGTTGGATCCGACTGCCCTGCTTGTCAGACCTCGTAGGACAAGGTGACAGGCAGCCCAATTAAGTCAGACACACTTCATTTAAGAAAGGGAGAAGGCCCTGGAACCTGAAGTTAACATGTCAGGCCTGCCGGATCACACACTCAACCCCAGAGACTGCATATTACTGTCCAAATTCACGCCTCGTTATATCTTGTATGCCAAATTAAACTGGCTGCCACTTAAGATGCTATCCCTGACAGATCAGCTATTATAAGTACAACACTTACTAATATAAACTTTGTCCGTGCAGCTAAATAACATCCTCCAGACCGCTTTAAATAATGTCTTTTAAGAACCAATCCTGAATAGTGACAAATGTCAGCTTCATTACATTACCATCTAGGCAGGCAGCAAAATGTGGCAAACCTTGATATTCAGTCTTGTAAGAGCTGTAAACTATTCCGTTAACTCACTTTACCATTTTTAAACAGAGTCAAAAAAAACGTGCTTGGTTCAGACTTATGTACCCAAGCGCCCCCTACAGGTAAGAGGGAGTGAAAGAGAAATGTGGCAATAGAAGAAGAACTGATTAGTATTAAAAGCTAAGGATGCCTATTACAATAAAAATCTGTTTCAACCTGCAGCTTTTCTGCTGGGTGCCTTCACATTGATCATATATTGTTAACGTCCTTAAAAATGCACATTTAAACGTGGAAAACAGGTTTGCTCTTATTTATCATCCTGTTGTGCTTATTCTCATTATGAGTGGTATGGATTATACGATGCTCCAAAATGAATTCTCTGACAGTGGGGTGACTTAGAATGGTAGTATAAAAATAAAGCTGTTTAGTTCAATTGTACCTGGACAGCACACTGGTGCATTACATTGTTTTTAAATTCAAAGCCTTTGGACACACAGGTCAAATGTTACATGAGTTGTCTTCTGGTGCGCAGTCTGCATTTCACAAATTTTCATGAGTATCTTCCATAACTCTGCACTTGTATAAGAAATTCCTACTAGGTAACATGGTGATTTAAACTTACCAAATATGAGAGTGTGTGAGAGTATCTCATTATGGACTAGAATACTGTCCAATGCATGCTTCTGTGTAGACTAACTAAAAAAAAAAGGAAAGTTTGGAAAGTTGACACCTGACTGCTACATTTTATCTTGGGCCAGAAAACAGATGGAAATATACAGTATACTACACTGTGCTTCCTTTAGCCCTGTTCTGCAGACACAACCACATTTGCCTTCTACTTCCTATTTTCTCCACTGGTGAACATTGTAGTTTAAGGTACCGATTACACTTTCGTGAATGCCATGGGCATGAGTATCATGGAAACACTTTCAGAAGACAAATGCAACCTTGCACAGTTCAAAAACTAGTAATACTGTAGGCATAAAGTTATGTTTAGGGGTTGGTACCACATAGAGCACTCCTCAACAACAGTTCTAGTCTACAGCAGCACCACAATTAAAAAAAGAAGAGCACACTATGACCTTGTCTTATTTAACCAATATCCCACTTCAAAAAAGAGCGTTATGTGATACTGGGAAGATGAACAGAGTGGCTCAAGGGTATGCTGTTAATGGTAACACATTTACTGTATATAATGCACTGTAGAATGCCCAGGGTGGGCAGTCAGTCTTTTGGTCTTGGAACCCACAGAAGTTTATTCTCTCCAGTATCGTGCCAAGCGGATTTTGAATCTTCCGCTCCTGCATGGCCACCTGACCATAATTTATAATTAAGCTAGACATTAAATTTTTTTTACGGTTAAAAATAACTATGCTTTATCTTTGACTTTCAGCAGTTATTATCAGAAAATATTTTGATTTAGTTTCATGTATTGAAGTTGTTGTTATAAAGCAGCACGGATATACACACAGCTGCTTTCCTGCAAGGGTGGTGCAGTGGGTAGTGCTGCTGCCTTGCAGTAAGGAGACTTGGGTTTGCTTCCCGGGTCCTCCCTGTGTGGAGTTCGCATGTTCTCCCCGTGTCCGCGTGGGATTCCTCCGGGTACTCGGGTTTCCTCCCACGGTCCAAAGACATGCAGGTTAGGTGCATTGGCGATTCTAAAAATTGTCCCTAGTGTGTGCTTGGTGTGTGAGTGTGTGTGTGCATGCCCTGTGGTGGGCTGGTGCCTGGCTCGGGGTTCGTTTCCTGCCTTGTGCCCTGTGTTGGCTGGGATTGGATAGGATAGGATTGTAGTTAGGATATAGCGGGTTGTATAATGGATGGATGGATGGATGCTTTCCTGCAAAATATCACTTCAAAGGGACAAGGACCCGCATATCCACTTACTCTACACTCCTGATTCCATATACTAACAGCATCAGGCACAAGGAAAAAGACAAGTCTGGACAGAGAGGTGGTCCATTCCACATCCCGGGACATAACTGAACATGTTCCTCAGGTGTGCAGTTACAAACCTGGCCTGAGTAATACACAACTTACTCAATATTTTGATTCCTCTTTTTTCTGGCATGTTTATGTTCCACAGTCCAAGTATATAAATACATTTTAATATTTTTTTAATTTGATTTGACAAAACTGTTACCTGTCACAGAGACTGATTACAAAAAAGGCTGGAAAACATTAAAAGAAGCTGCTACCAAACTATGCAAAATTTGCATTTTTCACAAATTTAATTTGAAACATTTTAGGGTGAGAAATGGAAAACAAACAAACACAACATAAATAACAACAACATACAATACTGAGTTTTTTGTGATCAAATGAGCTGTTTTTGTCTTGTATGTGCGCCAGGCACAAAAGCAGACACAGATAAATGGATGCACATTTGCTCAAACAGACATCATGGCAGAATGTGTTCCAAGTTGCCCAAAATAAGTAAATCTATTGTCATTCTAACCACCTTCCAAAATTACAACTGCTTTTATAGGGCATCTTACGGTATTACGAAAACACAAAAAGATTCTTTCAAACCAGCAGACCTACCAATCACATTTCAATTCATTTATCTTTAGTTGGCACGACATTTTCAACAGTGTGCTCAAAGCACTTCACAAATAATTATCAGCATTACAATTCAAAGGCATAATGTATGAATATGTAAAAAAAAGAGTAAATTACAGACAGGAAAAAAAGCCATCATTTCAGTGTATCAAAAGAACAAGGACAGATATACTGTAGCTGAGAATTACACAATGCAGGAAAATTAACTGTTACAGGCAAATGATAAGACTGTCAGATACAGCAGCGGAGTTTGCAGCTAACTCAGACAAAGCTGTTCTTAGTTCTAAAACACTCCAGTAAAATGCTTCCCACCCTTAATACAGCCAACAGTACACTTGACATCCTGATGCTGATCACTTGTCTAATTGCTATTATGGATATTTCATCACTTGTAGCCAAACATGCCTCTGAGGGGATTCCAAAAATCTTGTCTACAGATTTGAGTATAGCTCCAAATGAAATGAACAACAAATCAGTCAAATTTCGGGTTGAAATGTCTGCCTCTGATGTCAGC
Source organism: Polypterus senegalus (assembly GCF_016835505.1). Lineage (NCBI taxonomy): Eukaryota > Metazoa > Chordata > Cladistia > Polypteriformes > Polypteridae > Polypterus > Polypterus senegalus. Next base: position 126,053,402 of record NC_053164.1, on the reverse strand, counting down.
GATTAGAAGCTTTTACTGACTGCACTGCCTCTTCATTTGCAGGTAACGCACTCAAGTACTGGAGCAATATGGTCCTTTTCCACCCTTAGCTGGACTTACCTATACATTTTTATCAGTTAGTTTTGGCTGCAGCACTGCATAATTGTGTTTGCCTGCATTGGTCAATCATTGTAAACACACTGCCTGGTCGTTCTGCCCCATACATAGATGGTTTGTTGAAGCGTCAAACTGGAACAGACACGACCTAAGCGGGATATTTCAGCTTGGAATTTTTGAGAGGTGGTCCTATCCTGAACACACCACTTTCTGAATTTCAGCATTGTACATACAGTAAGCTGTCTTCGTAGAAACAGATACCACCATAACAACGATTATTGAGTATAATTTTTCTTTGTATCAAGAATCCAGTGTTCCTGCTCTTTATTTCTTTCCTCTGACAACTTGTTCTATTATGCTTTATCTGGATTCTCAAATAACATTTTACTATTTTATTTTGTAGCATTTAGTTTCTTAATAAATTTCCTTTTACTTATGCATTAACATAATAGTAAGTGCAATTATTTAGGTTTTGGATTATTATGAAATGATTTAGTTTAATCTTCAAACAGAAAATCAGTCAATTTGCATTTTATACAGCAATTTAAAACTAAAAACTCTATCACAAAGCACTTTAAAAATAAATAATGTACAACACGGATCACAAAATATAATGAAGTTACTGTATAGAATAGCAAAAATCATCACTGAAGTCATTGAAACAATACAGAACATCAAAAAGGTAATTATGATTCATTAAAAAAATTAAAATTTCAGTATAAGAATGCAATAGAAATAACCTTCAGACTGATAGTTCACATTAAGATAACTTAGACTGGAGATGTGTTTTAGAGGGTCAGAACAATAAAACTGAAGAGCACTCAGACATGAAACTGTGAAACATTCAGTACAATTGCTTGGGTTTCTAAGGGGTGCGCAGCATGGAAATTTATTATAAAGAAGATGTAGGAAGGAATACGTTGTGCCAAAGATTCTGAAAGACATGCCACACAGGCAGAGAAATTGGGATCAGGAGATAGATAAATGTTATAAAACAAAGCTAGTAAGTCAAAGAAACCTTGTGCCAAAGCCAGAATGAAATACTACCCTTGCAGTCAAAATACTGAACCTGGTGTGATGCCCAAGGGAGCGTACAGCCACCTTAACACGGCACAGAGAGGCAGACACAAGTTTGCCACAGAAAACACGGTTTATTTCCATAATTTGCCTTCATAGCACACAAGGCGAAGCACAGAGCACAACACAGTCCCTTATTGCCGCCAGTCCTTCTGCTTCCACTCCTTCTCAGGCTTTGTCCTCTTCATCCCGATTCTGGTCATCAATTGGTGGTAACTGGCTCCATTTTATGGGGCACCTGGAAGGACTCCAGGTGCCCAACGAGATTCTTCTGGCTGCACTTCCGGGTGTGGTGAAAGTGTGGTCAAATAGGGCCCTTAAAGCATCCATGTGGCCCCTGGTGGTGGCCACGGGCCCCAGCAAGGTTGAGCTCACATGCTCATGACCCGTGGTCCCTCTGGAAGCCAAGAGGGCTGCCCTCTGTCTGTCCTGGGGAGCAAACTGTCCTAGAAATACTCTCTCTCTCCCCTTGTCCTTCCATAATCAGGTTGTCCCGGGCCGGGTAAGGGCCCCTGCTGTCTGCCACACTGGTCATAACCCAAAGAACCTTTACAGACATACACAATTTGTTTTTAGTTTGTATTTACAAACTGAGACATCACAAAAGTGTCAGGACCTGACCCTTATACAACCAATGAATCTTAATGTCACACGTAGTGTAATTCTAGGTTATGACCCCATAGCAATATTGTAGAAACCACTAACAACAAGGTTGGGAGAAATATTTTAGCCCATTTAAAAATGAAATTAAGTGAAAAAATGAACACAAAAAAATGAATTCATTGTCCCAAAAAACTCCTAATCAGAGCTATAAAAAAATAATGCAGACAAACGTGAGAAAAAGAATTGTAAATAAATACTAACCACAACAGATTAGACTGGAAAGTCAACTAAAGTATCTAAAAATATTTAGCCTCTCTTGTCATTTCGACATTTAATTCTGTTACAACAATGAGATTTTAGTTTGAGATACTGTAATAGGTTGTCAGAAGTGTAAATAATCCAGCTGAGCCACACTGGACAGACAGACCAGATAGGGGCACAGCTGAAAGTTACACAACCGTTCTGGCATTTCCTAAATGTCTTTTTCCTTTTCAGCAATGAAGGTGCTGACCGGGATGAAACAGACAACTTCCAGATGGCTCTGCATACTACGCTAACAACAAAAAAGCATCACAGTGTAGTCCCAAAGCATCTGTTGTGACTTTCCAGAACAGAAACCTTGGCACTTGTCTAATGTGCAAAATTTTAACACCAGCAAAGTACTTGCACCATTTTACCAACTGTTAAGGAGGTGTTGAATAATTAGACTCAACTTGTGACCTCACTGATTCTTTAAATGAAGTTCTTTATAGCAAGTGCACTCGTCACAGGTTGTCTGGTACGAACAGTCAGAAAGATGAGATGTCCAAATTATTATTTGTTAAAATACAGATCAATGTCACTCATAGCTTCAAGAAGCAGTTTACACCAGGTTAGAGAATGATGATCATATAAATGATATACTGTATGTGGGTGTGTGTGTGTGTGTGTGGTTTCTTCTTATGGACGTACATTGATTAAGTTTTGAATACTTTCTTGGAATGCAATAAATATGATATGATGAATCCTACTGCAGATGAAAATTTATTTGAGAATTCTCTCGTAACGATTAACTGGAGACAAACAGGAGATGCTACGCGTCAGGCATCCCCCTGGAGATGGCTAATGTAATAACCTGGAACAGATATAAACTCCAGGGCAGGGCAAACATTCTTTAGACAATCTCTTCAGAATTATACAAATTGAAAAGTTATAATAAATGATTATTGGCGGTGCAGTGAATAGCAACCTGTAGGGGACATTTACGGTGGAAAATGGGAAACGACTGTAGCTGAATAGCGAATCTTACTCTTTAACCATTAAACACAATTTTTTAGAAACCCAATCCTTTTCAATTGAGTTTAATTTTTGTGAAAGTGCTTACTAATTACATACATCGAATCTTTATTATAACTGGGATACTACAACAGATTAAATATGTTTCAATGTGGTTTTTGCCTTGATCACAGCACAGAAAAGCCTTAACGTGTGTTGTCTACAACAATCTAACTTCATTTATCATGCAATATTTCATTGTTAGATTTACCTATGGAACAATGTTTTACCGTTTGCATGTTTTCCCCGTGTCTGCGTGGGTTTCCTCCGGGCTCCGGTTTCCTCCCACAGTCCAAAGACATGCAGGTTAGGTGGATTGGAGATTCTAAATTGGCCCTAGTGTGTGCTTGGTGTGTGGGTGTGTGTGTGTCTGTCCTGCGGTGGGTTGGCACCCTGCCCAGGATTGGTTCCTGCCTTGTGCCCTGTGTTGGCTGGGATTGGCTCCAGCAGACCCCCGTGACCCTGTGTTCGGATTCAGCGGGTTGGAAAATGGATTGATGGATGGATGGACAACATCTTGTGTATTATGCTTGTGTGTTTAGAACAGTAGTTATGTGGTTAAGTTCATACATTCGCTATGGAATTATGCACTGTTTCAATATGTGATGGAAGGAGTCACATCCTTATTTTGAGGAATGGCTTCTCTTTGGCTCAGATGTTTGGGTCTTGCTGTTACCTCTTTAAATGCAACCACTGAAAGATAGTTTGAAAACCTACTATTCATTTATACCACATGCAATTAAGCCTTGGTTGTATTTATCGACCAAACTCAAACAACCTACAACCCATAACCAAAAATGCTGCCAAACCTCAACCAGTGACTGAGAAATGATGGTATAAAGAACTGTCATTATGAATTCTGATTTAGTTTTTCACACTGCAAAAATACAGTCAACCCTCGTTTATCGCGGTTAATCCGTTCCAGACTCTGCCGCAATAAATGAATTTCCGCGAAGTAGAAACCATATGTTTGTATGGTTATTTTTGTATATTTTAAGCCCTTATAAACTCTCCCACACTGTTAACATTATTAGAGCCCTCTAGACATGAAATAACACCCTTTAGTCAAACGTTTAAACTGTGCTTCATTACAAGACAGAGATGGCAGTTCTTTCTCACAATTAAAAGAATGCAAACATATCTTATCTTCAAAGGAGCACCGTGAAGAGCAGATAATGTCAGAGAGAGCGCTTGCTAAGAAAAGCAAACAATCAAAAAATCAATATGTGCTTTTAAGTATACAGAAGCACCGCGATAAAGCGGCATTTTGTAGAGGAGCGTCCTATCTTCTAGGCAAACAGCCACTGTGTAAACAGCCCCCTCTGCCCACACCCCCTCCGTCAGGCAGAGAGAGTGAGAGAGACAGAGAGAAGCAAACAAAACAAGTGCCACGCGGGAAGCATATCTTATAGCATTAAGGAGTTTTAGTTAATATGTAATACATGCTCTGATTGAGTAGCTTCTAAGCCATCCGCCAATAGCGTCCCTTGTATGAAATCAACTGGGCAATCAAACTGAGGAAGCATGTAACCTAAATTAAAAGACCCATTGTCCGCAGAAAGCGGCGAATCAGCGAAAAATCCATGATATATATTTAGATGCGCTTACATTTAAAATCCGTGATAGAGTGAAGCCGCGAAAGTCGAAGCGCGATATAGCGAGGGATTACTGTATCTGTTAGTTATTTGTTAGGAAGAAAAATGTGTGGCACTGAGTGGTGACTTTAGCATGAAAATTCTGTTGGAACAATATCACAGACTTATCTAATGTTAACATTAACATACTAACTAAAGTGGCCTGTGGGAGGCATTTTACCATTTCCCAAACCCAAAACATTCCAAAGATTCTAAAAATAAAAGGAAAAGAAAGGGTTTATTATCAATACAGGCAATAAAGAATATTACAGGACTTTGGAGACAAAAACACAACAAATGAGACATTAAAGCAAAATAAAAAGATTCTTCACACCTCCCCTTCTCTACACATTTTACCTATCTCCATTCTTGCACCCCTTTCTTGTTCTCCCTCCTCCTGCCAAATGAACTTTCATCCACTGTTCACCTGATGACAAGTTTACTGGAGTACTCATAATATATTCATAAGGATGGATATTGTTCTTCTGTCTTTTCTTTCCAAATTCCTGTGGCTATCTTTAAGGGAGAAAATGGCAGTAGAATGTACATACCTCTTTGCTGGTGTGTGCCGTATTGCAATTGGTAAAAGCTAAAAGTGAAAACTCAAGATTAAAATAAAACAACAACAATATTGTGATAAAAGATGACCTTCAAGGCTTATCACTAAATGTGAAAATTCAGGTTGAGAATGCACACAGTTCCAATGGCAAAGAAAATACTGCAGGGCTGACTGGTCCAGCCAAGGCCAGATTAAGACCCTTGGGTAATTAATGTATAGAATTCCTTAGCAGAGAGTTGATCTTACATTAAACAATGCAGTACATGGACACCCTGCCATTTAGTGCATGTGGAGATTCTACTCCTGCCGAGACTCAAGCGGTGAAGAGAGCCCCGTCATTCCCTGCTGTGATTTTTTGAATGTAGAATACAATACAAAACAATTTATTTTTGTATAGCCCAAAATCACACAAGTGCTGCAATGGGCTTTAACAGGCCCTGCCTTTTGACAGCCCCCAAGCCTTGACTCTCTAAGAAGGCAAGGAAAAACTCCCCCAAAAAAAAACAACCTTAGTAGGGGAAAAAAATGGAACAAACCTTCAAAGACAGACCCCTTTCCAGGTAGGTTGGGCGTGCAATGGGTGTCAAAAAAGTAATTCTCAATAATAATAAAATAATAATATTACAAGTACAGAGCAGAATTTAACAGTAGATGATATCACATAATATGATTTGGATTAAAATAAAAGAAGAGAAAAAAAATACCAGGTAATTAATTGAGATCAGTGTGATCAGTTGTTGTCGCTGATTATGAATGTGATTGGAACAAAAACCTGAAACCACAGTGGGCCCCCAGAACTGACTTTGAGAACCCCTGGGTTAAGCTACCAATGGAAGCCATTCCTTATTTTTGACAACTTCTGGTGGGGCTGTACAACGCTTAATGAAAGAACACTGCTTGGTGGCAGTCATCATTATTATCTGTTACTAACCTTTTCTCATTATTGTTTTCTGCTAGGTGTCACTGCCATTGCCCATGAAACAAGATACCAAAGTGGCTGAAGCCTAATTATAATGATTATACCATAGTTATGGACATCAGCATGTGCCAAATGTAGCTGTAAGAGGGTAATGAAGGCCAGCTTCCTGAAGTCAAACAGATTTTTCTAAAGTACCGTGGACCATCAGAAGTGTATTTTCTCTGGAAATTCTGCTATATGGTTTGTAAATATCGCTTCTGTTTCACTTAGTACTGTATCTTTATCTATCTATACACTTTTTCATTTTTTTATGGGAACAGTTAGGCAGTGTTTATGCATTTCTCTATTACACTTATTTAAACATACAAATGTTATGTATTTTTCTGTTCCTGTTTTTATATTTAAATCTATGCACATAATTTCAGCCTGTTTTCACAGAAGAGAGCTTCATAAGCTAAATTGAACTGATGTTACACAGCATGAGTGGGTGTGGGTGTGTGGACTGGGGGACCATGCAGGGTTGGTTCCTGCCTTGTGCTCAATGTTGCCAAAACTCTGACCCACACAACCCTGAAATGGACAAAGCAGATTAGAAAATAGAGGGACAGATGTACGCACAGATTTTCCCATCTCGGCTGTGGAAGACTTTATTCCATTTAGAGTTAACATTTTTTTCTTTTGTTGGCCTCTCTTACTAGTTCTATTCTTGATCATCAGATCTGGAAGACAACCTGTTTCATAAAGATTAAGAGCTTTGCCAAATGCCATGTTTTCTCATGCTTTTACTGTATAATGGGCTTTTGTGATTATAATTTGCCTGGCAATACTCTTATCCATATTGGTGCTAATCAATAACATTACACCAGACTTGTCCTGAATGTTACTCTATCTTTATATTTTATAAAATTATAGTGGGACTTTCCAGGAAAAGACTTACTTTACCCAAACCAATATGAACGATCTTATATACACAATGCTGAAGGCAAATTGTGGCATGACACTTTATTTTAGGTAAGTTCAGTTGATAGTTAATAAAGATTTGTTAATTTTTTTCAATTTTACATTGTTTCTTTGTGTACATTAAAAAAGAAAATCTTGAGAGAAAATTTTAATAGCCAGGATTTTAAACAATATATTCAGTACATTTCATTGCACCTTTCATAGAGAGTACTATCACATTTCATGATAAAGACAAAGTCTCAGATAAATCCCACATGCAGTATATACAGTCAGTACAAAAAAGAAAAAAATAACTCTACACAGATGGTATTCTAACCCAGATTTAAACATGGGTCACATAGTTTATTGTACTGGGAATGTTTGTACTCTTATTATAAAAGTTTCTTTTTGTAATATGTTTCCTCTGATTATTATTTTCTTTTAAGGAAATTTGAATACTTTAGTCTGTGCAAGAGGAACACTATATAGAATACATTTAACTGAATTCAATTTGAAGGAACAGGGCAAGTAAACCAGCACAATAATGAGTGCTACTGCCACAACAACAACTTCGATAACCTCGGATTAGTTTGTGGACTGGAGACTGGATGTACAGAATTTACACATTACATGCATTGCTTTTATCAATTTCCCCACCAAGTATGTTTCTCATCTGTTATTTGGTGCTGCTAAACTGCCTAAATCAGTGTGCCAGTGTAGTTAGCATTGAGCTGGCATCCCATCCAGGGCTGGGTTTACCTTGTACCCTATGCTGTCAATAATGATTTCTGCTAAATCTGCAATATGAAAAAGTGATATTTTTTATGTTACTTGCCCCATGTACTTTGTATTGATAAGCAAGAACAAATTTTAATGTCATGTTTTTTTTGAGAATGGACATAAAAAAGTTTCTGATAGAACAGGACCCAATTGTGAACAACGCTGGCCAACACTAAACGTTATCAAAAACAATCATTAAAAAACTTTCACGTTACTCATGTCACATAATCCACACGCCAAGACATTCAGATGTACAGTATGGTCAAACAGGGGCAATATCCACATATTGTTTGCCGAAATATTATTAAATAACACTAGAAAATGAATGGAGTTTACAAAAAGGAAATAACTTCACCAGGGATTATGCTTTTGAATTAAAGACAGGACTGTTCACCAATGAATGATGGCTAGGGTTGTGTTATGTTCGTTCTCCCTGAAAATATGAGATTAAAATTTTTTCTTGGCCATTACTACAAACCTCATGGGGTAATTAACATTTAATAAAGTATAATTTTTGGTTGGACAATTAGTTTAGGAATATGGAGGAATAGATGCTTGGAAGAATGGGTGGATGGATAAAAAACAACATAGGTTGTGTTTGTCCAGATCATAAATTCTGTCTTAAGGAGAGTTATAAAATGGATGGCCTGAGTGCAAAATCAATAAATCCTTAATAACAGAATAAAACAAAAAAGAATATATCATATTTAACTGAGGGGTCAAATGAGTCAAAAACTAAAAACATGTATGATATTTGAAATTGGTAATGATTGTAAACTATAAAAAAACTGCTTGCTACATACAGTATATTGAAGTATTACTCATTGACCATCTAATTAAACAAAATCCAACAGTCTACAAGGCTCCAGGAGTGTGTGTCATAGACAATGGTCAACATTAAACAACACCACGGGTTAGCTATACTGAGGTTTTCAGATGACTCCACAATTGAATGCTAATTTACAATGGAGGTGAATAGTGCAGAAATGGTTTTGAGTCCTTTGTCAGGTGGTGTATTGATTATAGTACATGGCAACATGCATTATAAAAGCCAGGAAATGCTGCTGGACATCTTCAAGGAAGCCACTGAGATCAGTCACCATACCAGAGGAGCAGATTGCAGTGCTGCAGTCCTGCTAATGTCTTGGCGACCCAACTGAATGGTAGACTCCATTGGGTGGACAACACAGATATTCTGCATAAGATAGGCCAAAAGCTATTTTTTGTAAAGCTTGCAAAAAGCCAGATGTCTAAATAGAATGATCAGGGTGAGATTTATTAGGTGTATTATAGATTGTGGAACCATAGGAGACAGAAACAGGATTACAATTGAAATTAAAAGCCATTGTCCTTGAGCATGTTTAGCTACTGGTTAATCTATATATATAAAAGCCAAATACCACTGACTCACTCATCACGAAATCTCCTGAACCATGAGGACTTGGGACTTGAAATTTGGAAAGTAGGTTTCCCTTGGCCCATAGGTGCTCACTAAGAAATGGTTTTAAAAATTTTGTGGTCCAAGCATGTTCTGTCTGTATGTCTGTCTTTTAAGCTAAACTTAAAAGAAGTGGTGAGGCGGCCTTCTGCTGCTATGCACCTAAAATCTGGAATAGCCTGCCAATAGGAATTCGCCAGGCAAATACAGTAGAGCACTTTAAAAAAACTGCTGAAAACACATTACTTTAACATGGCCTTCTCATAACTTCACTTTAACTTAATACTGATACTCTGTATGTTCAATTCATCACAATAACTATTCATAGTGGCTCTAAAATCCGTACTGACCCCAACTCTCTCTTTTGTTTCTTTTTCCGGTTTCTTTGTGGTGGTGGCGCACCTACTCTAAGCATCATGATGCACCAACATTGATGGACTGAAAGCCAGAAGTCTACGTGACCATCATCATCAGGTCCTTCCATGAAAACCCTAAATACAAAGAGGACTGTTTGATTTATGTTAGGTAGAATGCCCAGAGGGGACTGGGCGGTCTCGTGGTCTGGAATCCTACAGATTTTATTTTTTCTCCAGCTTTTGGAGTTTTTTTTTTGTTTTTTCTGTCCACCCTGGCCATCGGACCTTACTCTTATTCTATGTTAATTAATGTTGACTTATGTTTATTTTTTATTGTGTCTTCTATTTTTCTATTCATTTTGTAAAGCACTTTGAGCTACATTTTTTTGTATGAATATGTGCTATATAAATAAATGTTGATTGATTGATTGATTAATACAGTCACCCTTCAGTTATAAGAAACACATTAGCAAAGGAACAATATTTCTTCAGGACACCGTACATTTAATCTAATCTGTGAAACCCTGAATTGTGAATTTATGTATTGGTATGCACTTTATTTTAAATGTTTTACACTGTGTTTTTTATTCACTTTATGTTTTATGTTGCTGATGGAGCAAGTCAGTTTCCCCTTTAAGATCAATAAAATGTAATTAATCAATTAATCCATCTGTGCCTGCTTATGGATTGGAAATATGTTTATAGCTATGGGGCAAAATGACTGTGTGTATATTAGGTACTTTGGAAGCATGTTGTCTGTTCAGTAGAGCAGGAAGCATTAGTGCGTCTTTGAAGACCTGTCAGTTTAGAGTCAATGAAAGGCTCAGGGTGTAGGGATACCAAAAGATGCCAGAGGACATGCGAACCTGTTGTCTCTCTTGCAAAAGGAAACTCTTTCCCGACCACACAAGTAAGCCTTAAGAAATGACACTAGGATGGGGTTTAAGATCAATTTATGGCCAACGGGATAACTGAGAGTAGAACGGGCAGGTAAGATGGGCAAAAGCTCACTGGTGGAATTAAGAGTGAACAGAATGCTATGTAAGTGAGAGACAGGAAAATAAATAGGCAATGGGTGTTCATAATTGTCTTATTGGAGAGGTGAACAAGTAGGCAAACCATACTACTAGGCAGACAGGTATCCCTGCAGAGGAAGCTAACTTACAGTGGACAACACAGACCAACTGATTTCTGTCTTACTCTACATCCAGGAAGATCTAGATCCAGAAGAGTTCTTTTGAGTCAACTTTCAACCTCCCAGAAATACTACCCCTTCCAGTGTATTTAGTCTAGGAGAAACATCAAGATGGTATCAGCATGGAACAGCAAGCAAAGGAGGCACACCAGTGCACAACCCAAGCAAGTTGTTAATTTTCTCCACACAATAATAACTTATGGCATTTAATGAGGGAAGCTCAAAGTGGACACACAATTCTCTTCTGTCTTTTTTGTTTTCTATTTATATGGTTTTGTTTGTTTGTTTCACTTGAAAGTTTATGTTTTCCATGTGGTCATCCCTTTTTGTTCAATACACTCAATTTTTATATATAAGCAGTTAATTTAAGAAAGAACATTGGAAATTTCTATAAAAGGGAGTACTGTTTAGAGGAGCAACATAGACAACATTATATATACTGTGTATTATTTTTTTTTAATGTAATCTTGTAAATAGGTGATTCTGATTTCAAGAGATAGTGTTTTAAACCAGCCGGAGTCACTTCGGGACCAGTCCTAAAAACAGAAAGTTCCCCTCAGTCATTAACTCATTTATTATTTATTTGACAGAGCACTTATTTATTACACGGGTTAAATAACCTTTTTTGGACACATGGTGAAGTTGAGGCAGGGTGTGATTTATCCTGCCAAAAGGTGGTTTCCCATCTAGTTCTTTAGCCATTCAACTGTGTTACCTGCCATGATTACAGAACTGCAAGCAGACATTAAGAGGGTAAAAAAGAAGGACTTTTTTTTTCTTTCAAATGTTCTCTCCCTCTGCCTTTTCATGGCCGACCTTCTCACTAAAGCCTACGCTGACAGGGTTCACCTGGTGGGTGTGAGGAAAGCCATGCAGCCTGTCCACCCGCCTCCATGCCTCCCTTGTTGTGTGGGTGAGAGATTTCCTTCGTCAGCAGGGCTTACTCACAGCTAAGCAGCGTGTTCCCTCACTCTCTCGCTCTCTCTTTCTCCTGCTCTACTTTTAGCAGACACCCACAGCAATTAGTACCCTACCTCCTCCTGTAGGGGAAGAGGTCTTTTGCTGCTTAAATGAGAGAAAGACAGAGAGGGAGGGAGGGAGACAGAAATACATGCAGCTAATATCAAGAGCTACAGGGATAAGAAGGGTAGCTGAAAAGTGACATATAATAAGTAGCAGCCACTTTCAGCTGCACCTTTCTAAAGTGATTTGTCTACTTTCTTCACTTCACATAACAAATATAATAGCATATAATACATCTTAAACTGATTAAGATGAAGACAGCTCCATTCAGACAAGAAAGCTGTTATTATTACTTTCTCTCTGAAGAATTCAGTTTACTCATATTCCTCACTATGCAGCAGGTCTCTGAAGTGTTTGGTTCAGCTTATTAGTACACAGTTGTGTTCTCCCTTTTTTCTAGCCATAAAGATATTGTATGTCTTGCTGCTAGGCTCTGCAACCCACAAGCACTAAATTTCAAAATATAAAACACCCTTCAGATTCTGATATGCCAAAGCTGAATGGCTGCAGTGTACTTTTTGTCAGGCAATTTGATGAACTACCAGAACTAGTTAGCACTAAAGACAATAATTATAATAATAGTATGATTCTTGGTGACCGTGTATATAATACATACAAGAGTAAATCAACAAATTCAGGAAATTTGAAAAATACACAGTAACTGCAACAAGCAGAAACTGACATAATACAGCATGTTTGTGATGGTTTATGGGTATTTCAAACAGGCACAGTGCAGCACTCTGCCATTAGTCTATTTGAAGCCAAGGTCAAATGATCATGGATGCTCCAATATGGGAGAAAGCCTTTACTTTTTGATTTACCCTCGTATTTGACATTTATTGTTATATTTATTTCTTTGGTATTTATAAATAAAGTTTGCATTATTTGCAAATGGAGCCTCATGTTGCAGTAGTTGAGAAATTCAAGCTGACTTTCATTCAATGACCTTATTACTATAACCTCTGTCATATTAAGTTCAAGCTGCTTTGACAGGTTAAGGAAATTAAAGCTCTTTATTTTTGAACAGATGGGGGGCTTCAAAATTCTCCAAGTCATTAGTAAAATCAGAATTTTTTAATTAAATAATAGTGCTGGGCAGCGATAAAAATTTTTAATTGTGATTAATCGCAGACAGTCAAAGCAATCACATTGTTATGTGCAAAATTCAATAATGAACTCAAAAGTAGCGTATTCCATGTATTTGGTTTGCAAACACTTTAAACAAATAATGTGCTTTTTAACAGCAGTATTCCCTTTGCATAGTAGCAGTTAAAATATTTCTTGTAAATCTAAACTTCAGGTGGTGGGTGAGTGGTTAGGCGGCCTTCTGCTGTTATGCACCTAAAATCTGGAATAGCCTGCCAATAGGAATTCGCCGGGCTGATACAGTGGAGGACTTTAAAAAACTGCTGAAAACACATTACATGGCCTTCTCATAACTTCACTGTAATTTAATTCTGATACTCTGTATATCCAATTCATTATAATAACTATTCATGGTGGCTCTAAAATCTGTACTAACCTCTACTTTCTCTTCTGTTTCCTTTTCCGGTATCCTTCTGGTGGTGGATCACTCAAAGCATCGTGATGTTCCAACAATGATGGACAGATTAAAAGCCAGAAGTCTGTTTGACCATCAACATCAAGTGACTCCGTGAGAACCCTAACTACGAAGAGGACTATTTCATTAAAGTTAGGTAGAACGCCCAGAGGGGACTGGGCGGTCCCGTGGCCTGGGACCCCTGCAGATTTTATTTTTTTCTCCAGCCGTCTGGAGTTTTTTTTTGTTCTTTCTGTCCACCCTGGCCATTGGACCTTACTCCTTTTCTATGTTAACTAATATTGTCTTATTTTAATTATCTATTTTGTCTTTTATTTTTCTTTTCTTCATTATGTAAAGCACTTTGAGCTAGTTTTTGTATGAAAATGTGCTATTTAAACAAATGTTGATGTTGTTGTTAAACTTATACATTAATATAATCAAATCAAATGTAAAACCAAAGCTATTTACCACTGCCAGGGCATTAACGTTTTATCTAGTTTGTTATAGAAAAACAAGTTACCCTCGGAATCCAGAGCCACAATCATAACATTATAACAGGCACCTTCCAAGCAAGTTAACATTTCTAAATCTGTTTTCGTTTTTATCTAAACAGATACCGGCAGAAACGTTGTCTTTTATCAGAGAGCAGCATAAACAGTCCATGTTCAGTAGCAACTCTTTGAGGGCTAATATTTTTTCCAAAAGACTCAGTTTTCTGAAAAGCTCACAAAGCAATGCTTTCACACATAAATCAACATAAAAAGTCTGTTGCTGCCTGTTGTGTCTGCCGTCTGCGCCAGCACCTGTGGGTGGGGATGGGGGTGGGTCGACGGCCAGCAGGAATACATGGTGGGCTGGCAGTCTTTGTGAGACAGGTGCACGGGGGTGGCAGTTGCACTGAGACACAATATGGTTTGTACTTCCTGTCATCGTAAATGTCTGTCATCCCAGGTGAATGTTGCCATAGGTGCATCAGCTACATGAACTTGTTCAGCACCACGATCAGCTGATGCTGGTATTTCACTTTTTTTTTTGATCTATATCTCCAGATCACTTGCATCAAAATTGGAGTCCAACAAATCAGAGTCCGATTCAGCGATAGTACGAAAAAAGTCATCCATGGAGTATTTTGCTTTGAGCATTCACTTTGGTATCTCTCCACATATCATTTTAGCAGCTGTTTTCTCTTTGCTACTCATGCACATGCAGAGAATCGACGTCAAATCAACAAAGTTAACTTTCCTTCTAGCAAAAGCATATCAAAAAGCGCTGTAACAAGATCACTGATCTCTATCAATCGCTAGCGGGACTGATGTTTTCAAAATAATAATAACAAAAACTGCATTAACGTGTAAAAATAATTGTTGGCATTAATTAACGCGTTAATGCGATGATAGCACGTTAACTTGCCTAGCCCTATTAAATAGTGAATCATACACTCAATACCAGTGGAAAATGCTTCTTCACATGAAGAGTCATGGGAATCTCGAACAAAGAACCTTATAGTTGAATAAGTTGGTGAGGAAACTGGCAAACCAAAAGAGTATACTTGACTTCTCTTATTTCTGAAACTTCCTTTGTTCTTTCTAAATTTTCTTCATTGTATCAGTTTGAGTATCAGTATCAGTCCCATCATAATAGATTTGAATTTCCATTCTATAAATGTCTATTCTGCCTTTAAAACACATTTTAAAAAAAAAACATATGTGCAGTTTTCAAATATTAAAGCAAATTAATAATATTATTGGAATGGAAGGCAAGGAAATGCACTGGTTAGTACCCCTATAACTCTAGGAGACTTGGTTGAAGTTTCTGTCTGTGTGGAGTTTGCATGCTTGTCCCATGGCTATGCTGAGTTTTTCCACATATCCCAAAGATATGGAAGTTGTCACAGCACAGAAGAGTTTTTAACATGAATGAGTGTGGCCAACAACTGATTGACATCCTGTATACAGTTTGTTCCCGCTTTGTGACCAATGCATCCAGAGAACAGGCAATAGCCCCCAACAATCATGAGTTGGTTAAAATGGGTTAGAAAATGGGTGAGTGAGTTGAAGTACTGCAGAACTTTACGTGAAGCGTTTTCAGGTTTGCCCCTACTTGATAACTATAAAAAAAATATCTTCTATTTCAAATGATTTATTTGGTCGGTGACTTCAGGTTTGCTTTTTTGAAAGACTCTAGAAAGTACTCATAGGGAGCAGCCGTCCTGTAAGCCTTATGCTGTTTGGCCCATCTGCTGAAACAGCTGTAGAACAGGAGGATACCAATTTAGTGAAAATTCTAAATTGAATACATTTTTATTTTGTACACTGACACCTACCACAATTATGTTGATAAGGGACTCATATTGTAAAATTATTACCGTACAAAAAACACAATCAGCTTTATGATGTAGGGGTGGCACATTGACTAGCAAAGCAGTCTTAAATATCCACCACACTTGGTTTGAGCATCACACCAAATCACTAATTGTGTGTAGTGTAAATATGCTCCATATGTCTGCATGAGTTTTTGCATTTTTTTTCTGGGTTTTACCTCCTACATCCCAAATGTAAGAACATGTTAGTATTTAATTTCTGACATTTTCAGATTGTTGTGTCATTAATTTTGGTTCTCTTTTCATTTTGCTTTTTTTATCTTTCTTTGGATGATGAGTACAATGACAGCATGTGATGTTAATGTGGCTGTCCTATAAGATATGGTGACGCAAATGAACACAAATCAGAAAATTGCCTACTCAAACTGACAGTTTGCTTCTGCTCTCATTTAATACTCAAGAAATGTGTGAAAAAAGTTATGAAAATATACAATATGTTTTGATTTTCAAATTTTCTACTAGTTTTATTAATTTGCTAACAATTACAAAGTATAAATCTTTCAAAATATCAGTTAACCAAAAGTGGATAATGGTGTAATGACAATATACTGTATGTAAGGAAAAGCAGCTACTTCAACATCTCATTAACTTTAGGAAGAAACAGGCAGTCACTAACATTCAACTCTAAGACACCTAATTCATTTAAGGATAAAAAAATAATGAATGATAGCAAAAAACACTATTCCCTATATTTCCTACAAAAGGACTATCATATTTGTTTGCTTGTTTGTATGTCCAAATAAATGTGGAAAAAGCTCTCACAAATATGCTCATTTTGCTGCACTAACTTTAAAAAAACACTGGAAATGGTTGTTTGTAATATGAAAATAATGAGATAGTGTATCTACCTGTGTCCCCCACAATCTAGAAGTTTATAACTCAGAAGAAGAACTCTGACTCCAAACCACAGGTCCCACCCGTCACCAGTCAATCTACCTGCAGACAAGGCAGAAGCAACTCCTCCTTTCAACAGGCAAATTTTCACCTGTTTGTGCTCTCACAACTGAATTGGATTCAATTCCAGACATGAAATTGCGACACAATAATAAATCTGGTAATAACAAAAGCCAGTTGGCACATAGCTCCACGAATATAAAGTTCTGGAGTTGCAGTTTCAAAACAAAATGCATCAAGTTAGCCTTTGAAAGAAACACAGGAAAACAGATGTGATGTTAAGTGGGGCCATCACTAAATTTTATAGCATCTATAAAAAGTATACAACCCCTGGAAGTTTTCACATTTTACTACCATTAAACATTGAATCACATTGGATGTACTGTAAATTTAGCTTTTTTGACCCTGATCAACAACAAAAAAATCTCTTCAGTGCCAAAGAGAAAACAGATCTCGTCAAACCATTCTAAGTTAATTACAAACATTAAGAACAAAGCAATCGACCACATAATTATTCACCACCTTTACTATGACACACCTAAATCATCACTGGTGTAGCCAATTGGTTGAGGAAGCCACATAAGCAATTCATTTGATGTGAAGGGTCCGACTTGTGGTAGGTAGGTATTGTAACTTAACTTACACAATGAAGACAAAAGAACACGTCCAGAAACTCCCTGAAAAGGTCATTGAAAAGCACAAGTCAGAGAATGGAGACAAGAAACTATCCAAGTCTATGAAGATCCCTTGGAGTAAGTCAAGTTAAATGGAGAGAGTATAGAGCAATTGTAGAGAAGTCCATCCACAAAATAGAGTGACTGTAAAAGATAAAGATTAATGAGGGTGACCACCAAGAGAGATATGATAAATGAAGGTGTTGCAAGATATAGTAGCTGAAGTTAGAGGGACTGTGAATACAACAACCCTTGCCCGAGAGCTTCGCCAGTGCAAATTAATGAGAATGTTTTCTTCCATGGATACCAGAACCTGTGAGGAAGAAATAGAGTTCACTGACACACAACAACCACTGGAACTATGCATTTTGGGTAATTGACAGGCTGACAGCAGAGCTACAGTGGAAGTGCAAGGGGAAGAGAGGTGGAGGCTGGCAACACTATAAAAGTAGAAAGTACAGAAACTACTTACTTTTGATCATTGTGGGTAATGTATTTCAGAAGCAATTGAAAACCCACCTCTTCTGTAAATATCTGTGTAATTGATTAAAATACAAACAAAAACTTTCATACTGTTGGCTGATATGTTGTTACATCAAGTTTTAATTGGTTTATTGATTGTTGATCTGTTTGTAAATGTATATGTTATTACATCTTTTCAATTGAGGCAATCAACTTTTGTTAGCTGTCCTACTACACTTGCTGAACAATTAGGCCCTAGCCTAATGGTACTCAATTATGTTTACCTCTTTTTTAAGTCACTTTGGCTAAAAGTGTCTGCCAAGCAAATAAATCTAAATGTAATGTAAGAAAGTTGGTGAACAAAATGGACAAGCTGTCACTGCTAACCAGGAGCCACAGAGAATATAAACATTATCCTTATGTGGTTAATGGACACCTGGCTGAGAGCAAAAACTCCAGACTCCATGGTTGCATTGTATGGTTTTAACATAGTGAGGGCGAATAGAATTAGGAAATATACTGGTAAGAAAAAGGGAGGTAGACTTGCATTTTTTAAAAAAAAAAACAAAAAACTGTTGTAACCCTTAACACATTACAATCAAAGCATAGGTAAGCGATCAGAATGTTGAGTGGGGCTCATGGTGGACTTAAAACTTTATTACATGCTGAAGGAGCTCTCACATGCTATTGTATTCGCACTTTATATCACCCTCTTGATGGACGATGCAATCTCAATAGATGTAATATATTCTGTGGTCGGCAAATTTCCACCGGCCACCCCAGTATTTTCATTACAATGTCTGGGGACTTTAATCATATGTTCCACTCTTCTAGCCCCACCTGTTTTTACGAGTTTGTGGGCTGTACTACAAGAGATAATCAGATCCTGGATTTATCATATACCAGTATTAAAGAGGCATATTACTCTGTTGCTTTGCCACCCTGGGAATTATTGAACCACAACTTGGTGCAGGTTTTTCCAACATATAAACCCATTGTCCAGCAGCTGCCAGACATCACCAGGACTGTACGGAAATGAACAAGGGAGGATGAGGAGGCTCTGTAGGACGTGTTTGAGAACACTGACTGGAAATATGCTTTGTGAGTCACATGGTAAGAACACTGAGGAATTTAGCCACTGTATTACTGAATGCATCACATGTTGTGTTACCACAAAGACAGTGTGCTGTATTCTCACCTAAACACTGTAGAACACAAAGGACATGAAGGCCTACTAGATGAGAAGAAGATCGTGTTTACATCTAGTGATAAGAAGGAGATCAAGTGGGCGCAGTCAGAACCGATGAAGCAGCTGCATGAGGGTAGGTTCACTAACAGGACAAGCTAGAGCACAAGCTACAGCAGAATTGTATAAAGGAATTGCGAAATGAGATGAGGACTAACACTAGCTATAAACAGGCTGTAAAAATTTCTGAGGAAGGTAACAAGGACAGGGTGAATAAACTGAACCAGTTCTTTAACAGGTTTGATTCATATTTGCCAGTTCAACCGTCCCCTAACACTGCCAGTCTCTGTGAGCTAGTTGAGGAGGTCTCAGGCTCCATAATGTCAACTTCTTCCTTTATGATGTCATGAACTAGAAGTCCCAAAGCAGGTATGTCCCAAAAGTTCTAAAGTACTTCCAATAATGCCCACTAGGGGGAGAAACACCATTAAAATCCCCAGCTAGACACAAAAATGGCCTCATAGAATCTTTATGAATTAAAGATTCTTAGCAGCATTATTCTTAGTAGTATTCCAATTAAACAGAGGCTCCGATGAGCACAGAAGCAAAACGGAATTGATACACAAGGCAATCCACATAAAACAAAGTCCCACTACAGTGATCCAGAAAACATGAAGGTCAAAATCCCAATAATTCACAAAAGCACAGAAATACACACAAGAACTTGCCAAATCCTAGAGCACAAAGACAACAAAAAACATGAACTTGAAGCCTGACTCAGACATAACATATAATCCCTGTACCTCCCCAGGACCTCATTTCAGATGAATTTACAACTTTGGTCTTCATTCCTGTCCCAGATTATCTGTCTTTGTTGGCAGTGAGCAGAGAGCTGGGGAAACTTGGCAAGGATGTGGGGCCTGATGGAATCAGCTCCAAAGTGCTGAAAACACTAAGCAAATCTGAGGGGTCTTTTAAAACCTGTTTCCCCTTTCCCTGAGTTTACAGACGGTTCATTTTTTTCATGTACATCATCTTGTGTGGTCCCAGTATCACTAAAGAAGCAACACCCCAAGGACTTTAGACCATGTGCTTTCATGTCATAAATTATGGAGTCCTTTGAGAGGTTGGTCCTGAAACAGCTCTGGGCACTGGTTACAGACCAGATCTTGATCCTTTGATCTATATACTCTACAGAGCCTACTCCCACTTGAACAAAGCCAGCACCTCAGTCAATATCATTTGCTTTAATTTTTCAGATGCCTTTAATACCATTTTGCCTCACAGACTAGGGAACAAACTAAGGGTTATGGATCTTGATGTCCCCAAACTCTCCTGGATCATGGATTACCTGACAAACAGACAGCAGTCTGTGAGGCTCAATGGCTATGTGTCAGAAATGGTAGTGTGTAATACAGAAGCACATCAGGGAACCACTGTGTCTCCCTCCTTGTTTACTGTCTGCAAAATAGACTTCCAGTATAATACCAGCTCTTCCAAATACAGAGGTTCTCAGACTACTCCTCCATTACAGGTTGCATTGATAATGAAGATGAGTCAGAGTACACAAGGCTGGTAGGAGTATTTGTCCTTTGGTGCAGGGAGAACCCCCTGCAGTTCAACATCAACAAGATAAAGCAGTTGGTGCTAGACCTCCGGCATGTCAAAAGGCCCCTGAGATCGGTCATCATTCAGGGGAAGAAAGGGGAAGTCGTGCAGCTATAAGCACTTGGGGTTCAATATGAACAGCAAACTGGACTGGTCTGACAACACAATGGTGCTGTATAAGAAGGGCCAAAGCAGACTTACTGCCTGAGGAAACTCGGGTCTTTTAATGTGTGCAGCAAGCACTGGAAATGTTTAACCAGTCCATTGTACCATATACAGTGTATTGTACTATGTTGTGGTCTCTTGGAAAAGCAGTTCAGGTGATGCAAAATGACTGAACAAATTTACCAAAAAAAGCCAGCTCCTGACTGACCCTCAACAAACTGGAAGCTGACATGGTAAAGAGGATCATCGTGTACAACCCATAGCCCAACGTCCCCCTGTCATGGCTGACAAAAGTGCATTTACTAAATACTTTCTTGAAGGGTGTGAATACGATCAAATATTTTGTGTTTTATATTTGTAATTAATTTAGATCATTCAGTCGAGATTTTTTTTTGATTTGATATCAAAGAGTCTTTTTCTATTGATCTATGTAAAAAAGCCAAAATAAAACCACAGTGATTCAGTGGTATATAACCAAGGGCTTGAATACTCTTTACAGGCACTGTAGTGTACCCCTAACATTGGAAAAGTTGCACTGCAAAAACGAATAAGTGGGCACAGTATCAGCAAGAACACTTAAAATGGTCGTAGGTGATAAAGGCTGATCTCATCAGGCCATTTATTTATTGAACCCAAGTGTAAGGGGTTAGAATGTATTGCAATGGTCCTGGTTATGAAGACAAGCGCCTTGTCACTCAATGTGTTCTCTCTCTTTATATCATTCTATGAGAACAACTGTTGACTCTAAATCTACACTGCATGAGTTGCATGCCCACAGAATATGGTTTGGCCACTATGATCAAGGTCTGGATTAAATAGGTTCAAAAACAGATGGGTGAATATTAGAAGTCTGGGGTCACTGAATAGCATATGGATAATCCACACATACATAAGAAAGCATGGACAATCTACACAGGAATCGACAGAGACTGGATCTGAACCCAACATCCTGGAGCTACACAAAAGAAAGTTGTCATATACAGTATGTGATTTTAGGGGCAGTGAGAGGGGCAAATATTTCAAGGAAACACTGGATGAGATGGAGGTCATGCCTGTTATTCACACCAGGAACTGCTTACCAAAGTAAGACTCAAAATAGGCATAAGGTGTAAATATAAAGCAAGAGGTGAAACAAGACTGGATGTCTGATGCTTGGGAATGGTAGGGACAAACTTGTCAAGGGACACTGAGAAAAAGAGAGACTGAGAAATGATATCAAACAACCTTTTAGTGCATTTTGGTATGTAGACTAGCTACATACTAATCTAGGTTTAAGCTGCACTTGAATTTGTAACTACGTAAAAGGGACTTTGCTGGCTAATAAATCATTTTTGTTTTAAATGTGTTATTTTGTGCACAGACCAAACACCTACTGGGGTGTAGCAACGTCAGCTCATGGTGTCCTGTTGGTAGTGTTTAAAAACAAAACTGAAATGTATTTTCATTAGTGGTCATAACTTATTTGGACAAAGCTCTTTCCCACAAAATAAAACACAACCTACTATACAAATACATGCTAAGAAATTTTTCTTCAAAGCATGCCAGAAAAGATGTGGCATGGATATTCAAACCAATAAAACAAATGACAGCAAATGAAAAGCAAGAAACAAAAAAATTAGACCCAGGAAACAACATGCATTTTGGCACCTCCTTATCCATTACAGACTTACAGACTTATCAACAATACTTGTCTACACTCTGTTAAATCCAGCAATTATGATATCATTGCTATGTTTTACCGTGCTCCAATTACCGTAACATGGAACAGGGAAATCAAATGCTGCTAATTCCACTCACAATTATTGATTTTATTCATTAATGTTAGCAGATGAAGAATTTATTGAAAGTATCTCTACACAAATTGATACTATTGTTGAAAAGACATATCTCCAGAGATATTTCTGACAACTCTCTGTAAAACACTTAAACCATATCTGAAAGGGGTAAAAAAAGTTGTATATTGGCATCTTGGAATCCTAATAATCTCTTTGACATATTAGGAAAAGAAAGACCAATTTTATATACAATTACAAAAAAAATGAAACAGTTGGGAGATTCTTAAAAATCTGAAATATACTTAATATTGCACTGAATAAATTTAGTATGGAGAACGATTGCTAACTATTCTAGAATTTCATTATCTTTTGAGTAATAGCTTTATGTTCGCATAATTCTTTCTTCCTTTGTGTATAAGGGAGGGGATATCTGGTGGGATTTGAATAAGATGTCATACAACATGTTTTACCGATTTCCATTTATTTCATTTAAATGAGCTCCTGAAAGTCAAAACAATCAAATAAAAATAAAAATGGGACTACAGTCCACAGGAAAGCATTATTACACATGCACCCAAAATCACTAACGCTAAAAAAACCCACATCAAATACACAGAAGATGTCCTAGACTGGAATGAATCCATGGTTCAATCTGAAGGAATGTTGCCAGTTACATCATCATGCTGAACAAGGCTTGAAAAATAAGAAAAATTAAACCTAGTTCATATATTTTATTCACAAAGCTGGCATACTCATATATTTAATTTCTCAAGTGTGTCAGTTGAAATATCTTTAGTCATACTAGTTGCTAGGTATTGTCAAACAATTTATTAATACATTTTCATAACAGGCGTCTTACGTTACAGTGTTGTGGGATGCCAGAGGCTATCCAGGCAGCATTAACTACAAGGAAGTAACTATCCTTATAGGGTATAGCAGTTCATCTCAAGACATGCAGGTCTTTTAAAATGCCCATATATTGGATGGAGGAGTGACAGTGTAATAATATTATAATAAAAATATATACTAAGAAAAAAACACAGGCTACAACTAGCACAGATAAAACCTCCAAAACGGACTGGTCAGCTAGCCAGGGGGAATATAGGTTGGTTGAGATGTAAGGCAATGAACAGTCTGGGATAGCATGGAACAGAAAGGATAACTAAGATTTTCGACACCCTTTCCCCCTCCAGAAGGAATGCATGGACTGGTAGGGGGGCTGAATCTGCCTAAGCTCAGCCATTGGGAACTACACACCCACATTCTTGGAAGAGGTGCATCAAGGCTGACTTAAAATAATGGCTGCGAAAAAGGCAAAATGTCTATTTCATCCATGTACAGGGCCCTGCTCTCTGGGTCCATTTTCCATCCTGAGCAAAGGTAATCTTTACTGCCATTCACAGGTGGCATGCTGGATAACGTTGGACCAGAGACTAGGGATTTGGAGCGTTTTGGTCAGGTCTACATAATAAAGAGTATAGGGGACAATAAGGTTGCCGTAGGACCTAACAACGAGAAAACATGGAGGAAACCAGAATACCTCAAGAAAACAAATACAGAAACAAGGACAATGGACAAAACGTGAATACAATGTGATCAGGCAGGAAACCATACCCCTGGTCACTACAGTTATGAAGTGATAGTATTCATTATTATGCCATGATGCCACATTGAAACATTTAATGAAATAACTAAAAACTAATCACATAACTAAATGTAACTTAAACCTGAGAACTGGGGCCACCCAAGGCATTGCTAACAGGTGTACTGTACAGTGTATGGGCCCCTTTGATACTGACCTATAAATTACAGAATATAAAGCCCCATATTCTGTACCTATTTGTTCCTGCAATGCAAAAGTAACCAAATTCACATTACCACTAAAGAGTGCATTTTTTTTTAAATTAATCAGAAAAATGGATCACGTAAATTTAATGACTGGCATACAGAAAGCACACGGTCATACTTAGTTTTTACTGGAGTCCAGACATGACCATACACTTCCAAGTAGCACCAATAAAAGAAAAAGAATTTGAATAACAACAAAAAAAAAATCAACAACAGCACAAGAAATAATAAACAACCAGTACTTTGGAGAAGCAACAGAAATCTCAGTGGATTCTGATTTATGAATTTTTCACCTATTTTGAACATAAAACATGTGTAGGTCGAGGGAAAAAAAGATCACCTCTCTCTAATTGTAATATAGTTCAGTTTATAACACTGCAAAAGTAGGCTTGAATCTGACTCTCACATTTTTCAGGGAACATTCAAGACAGTTGGCAATAAAATCTTAGATTTTAAACAGAGATTGATAAAGCTAATAGCCCTCGACCACAGAAAGTTGCTCTTTGGCCTGCAACTGGCATGCAGCCCTGTGAGCAAGCTTGTGTGGGTGACACCGAGTGAGAGGAAGGGGAAGCATGTTCCTGATTTGCCTCAGTGCCTAATCATTAAAACACAAATTAACTCCCTTCACAGGGCATCCCCCAGATTAATGAGTTTTAATAACACTACTTCACTTGCAAAGGAATGTAATTAACATTGTTACTGTCAACAAGGCAAACCCTGTAACAAAGATTTCAGGACAGTGCACACGACACACACAAATATTCGTACAAGTATGTCCTCGCAAAATAAAGAGCTGAAAGTGAGTGCCAGGGCAGGGAGTTAGTGGTGAGCATTTTTGGATAACAACAAAGCATTAAAAAAAAAACAGTGGGCCATGGACTCAGTGGAATTTTAATGTAATTTCCTACCAATGCCTTCTAAGAAACTTCTATTCTACACCCTATCTATGCCCTCGGTGCATTCATATCTCAAGTAAGCCTGCTAAAAACTGATCCATGAATATTAATGAAATTAGATGAATAAGATGTCCCTAGAATGTGCTTTTTATTTTTACTGATTTGATTAGAAACATAGGAATGGATGAGACATTGGCTGGACTGTAAGAGTACACAGTTTGGTGTGAAAATAAAAACAAAACATACATCAGTTTGTGCGCCACGTGATTTGAACAATAATGTGTCAATCTGCTCCTTTTCACAATATATGGGTTGGAAACCTCTCCGCCGTCCATCCGCTAATCAGCTGTCAGTTGTTTTGTTTTGGTTTCAATGTTTAATTCTTGTGACAAATAATTATTGTTAGGCGCCGGGCTTCAGCTCTAGTTGTCTGTGACCTAACTTAGGACAGCATGATGACTGCCAGTGTTTTGAGCTTTTCTATAAAGCTTGCTACTAAGTGACATTCAAGAATGAAAGAAACTCAATTTAGGGATGTTCCAGTTAGTAATACTTGGCAGAAACCAAAGCATCTGGAGGACCCACGCATATATGGGGGGATCATGTAAATGCCATACAGAGACTGAGTTTTGACTCAGAGCCACATCACCATAGTTGTGAGGTAGCAGTGTGGCTGCCACCATGCAGCAGTTGTTTTTTTTATCTTTCTACCTTTTTCTCTAATTCACTGATCACACCTACCACTTTCTTTAATGTAGACTCGTTCCCTGGACACTTTTTATACAAAGTTATTGTATTGTTTTTTATCAGTATGCTGCTGCTGGAGAATAATAAAGTATCTACAGTATCTATCTATCTATCTATCTATCTATCTATCTATCTATCTATCTATCTATCTATCTCCTTTAAGAAATTATTCAAAGTATACATCTTCTTAGAATCAGATAGGTCGATAATTGTGCATTTATTGGACAATGCTTGATTATAGAATTCTTCAAATGGAATTTGGAGTCCTATGTTTGGCTCTAGCTGGAAATTCTGTACCCCTTGCTTACATCCCTCTCAGAGTGTAAACCCCTAGTGTTGAACAGGCCTGCCTCCATTTTTGAGCACACAGATAGACAGCAGAGAACCCAACCATACCAAGGAGACACTGAAACACTGAATGACAAAATATCATCCTGAGTATACCAGTATCAATTCATTTTTTTCTTTTGCTGATTTTTTTTTAATTTTTTGCAGAGCAGTGCAATACAAGGTTACAAATTATGATGCTTATTTACTTTATCTCTTTCATGAATCTCTTAAAAAATTTCACAAAATAGTAATGGCCCACACAATTGCTTACAGTTTATCAACATTTTGAGCAGTTGTTTAATTGTTCTGTCACCTTAGCACTCTTACTACTTACTTCCAACTCTTTCTCTTTCTCTCTCTTTCCAATTTTATTTCACAATTTCATGATCTTCTCAATTTCTTCCCAACACAATAATGAAATTGAATAAAAAATCTGCAAACTCATGTACTTAAACATATGTTTAGGATTTACTTGTCTTTTGTGGTCTTTTTTTTTGTATTGGCCATTTAAGACCCTTGTATCCTGCATCAAATGGAGATGAAACTATTTTTCAAGAATGTTAAACATTCAATCGTTTTCGTGAACTGCTTAACCTACAATACATGATGATTGGGAACTGAATCCTCTCCTGCAACACAAACTGCTAAGCAATAATCCTGCTAGATCTCTCCTGTTCTGTTCCTCCCACCAGTTACTCCTTGCCACCCTCTCTGACTGTGGAATCAAAGGGACTGCCCATAGGTGACTTGAGTCCTACCTCCTGGAAAGATCCTACATGTGCCACAGCAAGTAGAGATGTCAAAGGTGCACCTGGCAAGTATTAAGGTAGTATTGGATCAGTACTAAAATTTTGACTTTGGTTCCAATACCAGCTTTGTTCCCCCAAGCCTGCATGCACGTGTACCTCCCTGTTCCACTGCACTCTGGATATCTTTAAGAGGAGGATCGACATATTTTCCCCCTTGATAATTTGAGCCAGGTGAAATACGTATATTACATGAAGATAGGAGGTGGGGGGTCCACTCACATTATTAATTGATTGACCATGAGGTAGTTGTTTACAAACATTTATGTTCTATACTGAATTTAGCTAAATACTAGAACTCTTTTGTTTTAAAAGTTTAGGTTTTTGGTACTTTTTTAATACCAGTACAACACACACTACCCGGGGACCTTCAAGAATCAGTTCGGATATTAGCTATTAGGCGTTAGGGATGAAGGAATTGTAACCAGCTTGTATTTTGTAACATTGTCCTGTAAGTCTTCATCCCAGACATCCAGTGTTTATTTATTTATATTGACCTCTTGTTTTTATCCAAATCAACTTACATCACTTAGAAAATATATGTAAAAGATATTCTACTTTGAATATGATGGTTGCACAGCACACTTACTAACAGTATGTCAATTTACAATGAACAGGCAGACAAAACCTCATGTCCGTGGGTTGTGGGATGAAGCCAGAGAACTCGGAAAAGAAATCTATGTAGACATAATGGCAACAGGCTAAGCCCACACCGACAATGACTAGCCCAGAAACATACCTGTGGTACTTGGTCTAATCTCTGTTCCTAAATGCCTCTTGGATTCCAATACTGTTTACAATTTTAAAAAGCACCCACTTAACTTATATCATTGGCACTGAATATGTATGCCATGCACTGCCATTACCTGGCTTTGACACAAAGTCTTGGGATTTAAGAATAACAAAATGATGGTACTGCCAGGGAATGAAAAATAAAAGATTGGTAAGCTGAATCAATGCCAACTGAAGCAATACTTGACAAAACAGTTTTTGTATGCAGGGCTTACTTTCATTCATATACCAAAAGTCAAAGAAAAAAAGGTCACTATATAAGTCAAATGTATATGCACAACCATATTTTTGGTTATGATAGTGTTACAAGACCTTTTACGGATTGGGAGTAAAACACTAAGTACTGGGAGTGCCCACTCTGCTCCCACCTTCAGGAACTAAAATACATTGGCTTTCTGTTTAGCTTTAAATGGAGACTTCTGCTTTAAGTAACCAGCTAAAGCAGAAAACATTTTCCTACTCCTCACAGTTTTCACAGAGATATGCCCCAGCCAGGACGTATTATACTTAGGTTGAAGTTTCAGCACATAGTTCTGAAGGCTGATCCAAGGCACAAGTGAAATAAGCAGGTCCTTTAGTTTCTTGGTTGGCCATAGAAGTTTCTCTGTACTCCATCATGGATAGATTTGCTGTGTGTTTTGCTCTAAACATGTAGAGTGCAAAAAAAATGCATTACTTGAACAAAGGAGAAAATGCAATTGAATTGCATTAGTACAGCGTTCTTAACTTTGCTTGTGTCAGTATGTGACTATATACTATATAAAGCTTTTGGACGAGCCCAAGCCATTTGGATTAAAATGTACTGTAAAGGAACGACAGAATTTAGCACAAGTTGCTCAGGTTACTGCTCCAAACATCAGGGACTGAAGCCATAAATTTTCCGCTAACATTAGTTAATGCTACACAAGGGAGGCAGTTGTATAAGCAATCAATAATGGTAATTATTTTTCACCTCCATTCTCGCCATCACACATTCAATGACTAAAGACGTCTTTTTTTTAAAGGTTTAATTTAAAGATTTTCTTCTGAGCTTCAAAGCGTGGCCTGGATCCATTATTCAGGCTAAGTGTTAGGGAAGCCCCTAATTTGGGTTCCCAAGGTAACCATGAGATAATCTGGGTATTACTTGATGTGCACAGAACAAACAAAGTTGCCTCCTACTACACTCTAGCAGCCATGCACTCATCTTAGTGGGCGATGCTGGAACTACCAAGAGAAGCAACCACCTGTTCTTAGCAGCTCAGAAAGCCCACAGGCCTAGCAAAATAAGAAATAAATGATACCTCAAGATTTAAATAAAATGTCTGTTAATGATAAAAAAAAATAGACAGATTCACCCAGGCAACCATCCATTTCTCAATCCACTTAATCCAAATTCAGGATTGTGAGGATTTTGATCTTATTTCTGCGGTACTGCCTGCAAGACAGGAACCAGTCCCACACAGAGTGCCTGCTGTTACATCACGGGGAGCACACACACTTATATACATACATATACATACATACACTCACACTTGGCTAATTTACAGTCCTCTAATTAATCTATACTTATGTCTTTAGCATGTGGAAGAGGAAACTGGAGTATTAGTAGAAAAAAAACCCTCATAGACAAGGAGAGAGAACAGAGTAAAATCTGA
Organism: Polypterus senegalus; assembly: GCF_016835505.1. Lineage (NCBI taxonomy): Eukaryota > Metazoa > Chordata > Cladistia > Polypteriformes > Polypteridae > Polypterus > Polypterus senegalus. The sequence goes on along the minus strand of NC_053164.1, from coordinate 126,023,723 downwards.
TGGCACAAGGTCTTGAGAATGCAAAAGGGTGCTACAAAGATGGACACTCAGTGATTAAAAATTAGTACTCCTGCCTTATTTAATGAGTCATCATTAGCTTTTACACTGGGCCTGGATATATGTGGGAGTTCAAATTCATAGTTATAAACCACACCATTAATAGTCAAAAAAGTCTTTAACTTAGTACAGTTCTCTTATTACTTGCCAATGCCACAAAAGAGTTATTTTTACTGAATCCAGAATATTGCATTATGGTTGTCATGGTAGTTGCTAGAGTCAGGGCCTGATAAATCCCATCACTTGTGTAATGAAATAAAAGCCTACATGTAATTAGAAGCAACATCCAAGATTCTCTTTATTCCTCTAGAACAGTGGTTCTTACATTCTTTTTTCTTAGAACCCAATTTTGCCTTTTCCTTTTCTATGGCACACCGATTTAAAAAGGAATTGCACAACCCTTTCCCCTTTCTCAGTATTATTGCAGTTCATGACACAGCATAACACATAGTTTACGAAACAATGCTGTAAAAATGTTGTCACTGCATAATGATTTCTGGTATTTAATAACTTTCCTCTATTTTTTGACTTTATACTTGCAGGTTAGGTGCATTGGCAATCCTAAATTGTCCCTAGTGTGTGCTTGGTGTGTGGGTGTGTGTGACCTGTAGTGGACTGGCGTCCTGCCCAGGGGTTTGTTCCTACCTTGCGCCCTGTGCTGGTTGGGACTGGCTCCAGCGGACCCCCATGACCTTGTGTTAGGATATAGCAGGTTGGACAATGACTGACTGACTGACTTGCCTAATATTTTAGTTTTTGTTGCCTCTATAATAGTTTTCTCAGTTTCAACCTCTTGGCAGCTTTTTAAGTTCTCACTCCTGGCCATCCTTTACAATCTGCCTTGTAGCAGAACAAACACTGCCATACTGCCGTACTGTCTGAGTGATCACATCAAGAGGTCATTTAATGACCTCTTGGGCACAGCTATCAGCAGTGTGTCTGTCTGCGGAGAGATTGTCTACCTTGTCGAGGTTTACTTACCTTGGCAGTGACATTCATGTCTCTGGTGACTCTTCCTGTGAAGTCAGTAGACGGATTGGGAGAGCATGGGGGGTCATGAGGTCGCTGGAAAGGGGTGTGTGGTACTCCCGATATCTATACAAAAGGACGAAGGTCCAAGTCTTTAGAGTCCTGGTGCTTCCTGTCTTGCTATATGGTTGTGAGACATGGACACTATCCAGTGTTCTGAGACGAAGACTGGACTCCTTTGGTACTGTGTCTCTCCTGAAAATCCTTGGGTACCATTGGTTTGACTTTGTGTCGAATGAGCGGTTGCTTATGGAGTCCTGAATGAGGCACATTACCTGCATTGTGAAGGATCGTCAGTTATGTCACTACGGCCATGTGGCGCGTTTCCCTGAGGGTGATATAGCTCATAAGATCCTCATTGTTGGGGACCCAAGTGGCTGGACCAGACCAAGGGGTCGCCCACGTAACACCTGGCTTTGGCAGATGGAGGGTTATTTCCAGAGGGTAGGACTGGACCGCGTGTCTGCCTGGGGGGTTGCCAACCAGGATCCCGAGTTGCTTTGCCGTGTAGTGGGTGCGGCAACGCACTGTACCAGTGCATGCTCCCCAACTTGACTTGATCACATCACACAATGTCACTTCCTGTTGATCCATCATATCCTTTCTCAGCAATAATACGACTGCCATTGTGAAAAAAAATATTCAAAATGGTGGTGCTCAAAATAAACAAAATAGTGATGTGAAAGTAAATAAAAATGTTAAATACTAATAACTAATAATAAGTTTAAAATGAATAATAACAACTGTACAAAAATGACACCCACAATATTCAAAACTCCATAAGTATCTCTCAAAACTGTATAAATGAGAACAACCTGGGATAAATGTGTGTATCCGAATCTGATAAGCCAAGGGAATCAAAGCTCTTCAGTTGAAAGCAGAGAAACTGCAGTGGAACCTTCTACTGGCCATCAGTAAAGTGGATGCAGTAGAATTCATTCATTATGTGTATTATTTGACCAGAGGAAGTCAAGAGCATGTAATCAAGAAATAAAGAAGCACTTCTGACACAAAGGGTTGTGGGAATCTGGAATAAACTACCAATTAAAGTTGTGAAAGTAGAAACCCTTACAATTTTAAAGCAACATAAAACTAACTAAATGTCCTTGATGACCTGAATGGTCTTCTCCTGGGGCCTCATGTATAAATGGTGCAGACACACAAAAATGTTGCGTACGAACGTTTCCACGCTCAACTCACGATGTATAAAACCTAAACTTGCTGTAAAGCCATGCACATTTTTATGGTAGCTCCAACCCTGGTGTATGTAAGTTCTCCACGCGGTTTTGCAAACTGGTGGCACCCAGCGTCAAAGCAGTGCTAATGTTCCTGTGTGGTTAGCCTTTCTTTTTTAAATCCTCATCCCTGACTCGGCTTTATAAATACACTGAAACTAACTGCATATTGTTTATTAGTTTAAGACATCTAATTGTAATTAACCTGTAACAGTATAATGGTCCAGGGAATAGCCAAAGTATTCTAAATATCATACCTGCTTTAGTGTTGTTACTCTCACTGCACCTTCTTTTTCTTCTTTCTGCTGCTCCCGTAAGGGGTTGCCACAGCGGATCATCTTTTTCCATATTACTCTCACTGCACCACTCGCATTATTTACAATTAGGTCCATAAATATTTGGACAGAGACAACTTTTTTCTAATTTTGGTTCTGTACATTACCACAATGAATTTTAAATTAAACAACTCAGATGCAGTTGAAGTGCAGACTTTCAGCTTTAATTCAGTGGGGTGAACAAAATGATTGCATAAAAATGTGACACAACTGAAGCATTTTTTTAACACAATCCCTTTATTTCAGGGGCTCAAAAGTAATTGGACAATTGACTCAAAAGCTATTTCATGGGCAGTGTGGGCAAGTCTGTCGTTATGTCATTATCAATTAAGCAGATAAAAGGCCTGGAGTTGATTTGAGGTGTGGTGCTTGCATGTGGAAGATTTTGCTGTGAACAGACAACATGCGGTCAAAGGAGCTCTCCATGCAGGTGAAAGAAGCCATCCTTAAGCTGCAAAAACAGATTTTTTGGAAAGATGAAACCAAGATCAACCTCTACCAGAATGATGGCAAGAAAAAAGTAGAGAGAAGGCGTGGAACGGCTCATTATCCAAAGCATACCACATCATCTGTAAAACACGGTGGAGGCAGTGTGATGGCTTGGGCGTGCATGGCTGCCAGTGGCACTGGGACACTAATAATAATAATAATAATACATTTTATTTATATAGCGCCTTTCCCATGCTCAAGGCACTTACAGAATAGAATATAAGAAAGAACGGCAGGGTATACAGTATATAGCATAGTACAAAGCAAATTAATAAATAAGAAGATTAAGACAGTAAACTCAGAGAAAGCCTAACAGACAACAGAATTGATGGTCTCACACACATACAGGTTACATGAGCATCTTGACAGAGAGGTAAACTGAGAGAAGGGTAATAAAGTCAAGTAGAACTAAAAGCCTTCCTGAACAGATGAGTTTTAAGTTGTTTTTTAAAAGAATTCATGGAGTCAGCTGACCTGATTAATTTCGGTAGGTCATTCCAGAGTCTGGGCTATACAGCTGAAGGCCCTGTCACCCATGGAGTGTAGGTTAGTGTGGGGCACAACAAGATTGCCAGAATCAGAGGACCTTAGTGGACGGGCAGGCACATAGTGATGGAGAAGGTCACTGATGTAGTTTGGCGAGGTTATTTAAGGCTTTGTAGGTTATTAGTAGGATTTTATATTCGATTCTGTAAGACACAGGGAGCCAGTGAAGACGGAGCAGGATGGGTGTGAAGTGCTCTCTGCTGCTGGTTCGAGTAAGGACTCTTGCAGCCGAGTTTTGAATAAGCTGGAGCTGTGATATAAGATTAGAAGGGGCACCTGCCAGCAGCGAGTTACAATAATCTATGCGGGATGTGATAAAAGCATGGACAAGTTTCTCAGCATTAGAAAAGGAAAGGAAGGAGCGCACGGATATGTTACGGAGGTGAAAGTAGAAAGTTTCTTAATGTGATTTATGTGAGTGGAGTAAGAAAGGGAGGAATCAAAAATGACACCAAGATTCTTTGCAGTAGAGGCAGGTCTGATGAGATCACCACCAAGATGGACTGGGAAGGAGCTCATTTTATTAAGCTGCATTTTAGTCCCAATTTGCAGGAGTTCAGTTTTGTTGCAGTTTAATTTCAAAGAGTTCTGCTCCATCCAGGTTTTAATTTCACTAAGGCAGGTTGTGAGCTGAGAAAGCTCTGATGAAGTTCCACTTTTAACATTGAAGTAGAGTTGAGTATCATCTGCATAAAATGATAGCCCAGTCCATAGCTACGAATAATATGGCCAAGGGGAGCATATAAATACAGAAGAGAAGAGGGCCAGGACAGAGCCCTGAGGAACTCCTTGTGTGACTGGCGCCGAGCTGGATCTGCTGTTACCAAGACTAACAAACTCTTGCCTATCAGTCAGATAGGACTTGAACCACTGGAGGGCAGTGCCAGAGATACCCAGCATGTTCTCCATTCTAGACAGTAGAATGTCATGTCTGACAGTGTCAAATGCTGCACTGAGGTCTAACAGAATTAATATGCTGGTTTGTCCAGAGTCTGCTGCCATAAGCAGATCATTGGTTACCCGTAGCAGAGCAGTTTCACAGCTGTGCTGCACCCTGAAACCAGACTGAAAGGGTTCCATCAAATTATTAGACGATAAGTAATTGGTGAGCTGGGAAGCTACAACACGCTCAAGAGCTTTTGACAGGAAAGGTAAGTGGGAAATAGGCCGGAAATTGTTAAGATTGTCAGCATCAAGACCAGACTTTTTAACATTGGGGTTACAGAAGCGATTTTAAAAGTGAGCGGCACAGAGCCAGTGTCAAGGGATGAGTTTATTATTGTTGTAACAGTCGGGATTATGGCATGAAGGCAGGATTTAAGTAGTGTGCTGGGGATGGGGTCCAGTATACAAGTAGTTGGCCTCATCTTACAGAGCAGGTTATTAACAAACGCAGATGTGACTGGTGAGAACTTAGAGAAGGAGCTGGATGGAGTGGGAAAACAGGGAGAGATATAAACAGATGATGTATTTACGTTAGTTGAATTATTTAGATCTTTAATTTAAATAAACTAGTGTTTATTGATGATGTGACACAGGACAGAAGCAGCCGAATGAATTCTGAGGTGTTCAGAGACATACTGTCTGCTCAAATCCAGCTAAATGCAGTCAAATTGATTGGGTGGAGTTTCATGATACAGATGGACAATGACCAAAAACATCCAGCCAAAGCAACCCAGGAGATTATTAAAGCAAAGAAGTGGAAATTTCTTGCATGGCCAAGTCAGTCACCTGATCTTAACCCAATTGAGCTTGCATTTCACTTGTTGAAGACTAAAAATCGGACAGAAAGGCCCACAAACAAACAGCAACTGAAAGCCGCTGCAGTAAAGGCCTGGCAGAGCATTAAAAAGGAGGAAACCCAGCATCTGGTGATGTCCATGAGTTCAAGACTTCAGGCTGTCATTGCCAGTAAAGGGTTTTCAACCAAGTATTAGAAATGAACATTTTATTTCCAGTTATTTAATTTGTCCAATTACTTTTGAGCCCCTGAAATAAAGGGATTGTGTTAAAAAAATGCTTTAGTTGCCTCACATTTTTATACAATCGTTTTGTTCATCCCACTGAATTAAATTTGAAAGTCTGCACTTCAACTGCATTTGATTTGTTTCATTTAAAATTCATTGTGGTAATGTACAGAACCAAAATTAGAAAAAAGTTGTCTCTGTCAAAATATTTATGGACCTAACTGTATATCACTGTATATGAGTGTGAATCACAGCTCTACAGCAGCTGATTGGAAAGAGAATTATCGGGATACAGCATCGCTCCGTTCACTGATTGTTCCTGCCTCTTGCTTGTGCTGGCGCAACACTGGATGGATAGATGGATAGAGTAATTAAACATGTACTATGAAGATATTTCAATATTCCTTAAAAGTTTTGAAGAACTGGCATTCTAACCTTACAGATGGCTTAGCGTCTATTACAGAGCTGATTGTGTAGCGATTGGGTATTTGGAGAAAGAAAAGGAATGACATGAATTGGGGTTAGTACATTTGATAGAGACAGTTCTGCTACAATAAAATATTTCATCGAAGGTCGCACACGGCGCAGCAAGCATCTTGCATGAGACATGAACAATCACTGCGTCACCGTGTTCCCATGTTTAATAAAATGCTTTAATTCCTATCATCATGAAAATGATATCACGTATACATTTCAGTGTTTTTATTATTGAGTCAACTGTAATATTACGAATGTAATGAATTCTGTGTCTTTCAGAGGAAGAGAAAGCCCGGAAGCATGTAGTGATTCACACACATAGTGCACATAGAAGATCAAATACAAAATGAAGCATTTAACATGCTACTTTAGTTACGATGGGATTTGAGAAACTAGTAGATTAAACGATTTTAAGATGAAGTTTATGATGTTCTACTTTAATGACAAAATAAAATACATAATTAAAGTGGAAATTTCGAGATTAAAGTTGACATTTTGTGCTTTTTTCCCCACTGTGTGCCTATTTTTGTTTCTCTGTACCCTAATAAGCTTTCATATGACACTCAGATGGTGGGCTACGACTTGCCTTTACACAGCGACTTTGATATCTGACAACTTCTTTTTTACTTTGGGCACTATGCGACTTTGTGAACTTGAACTTTCGAGTTGCTCCGACACTATGTGTGACTCGATCAACTTCCTTTTGTTGTTTATACCACTTTTTAAACCAACAAATAGTACGTTTTTTCTTGCCTCCACTTGGTATTCGCTGAAATTCTTCTATTTTCTCACATGCTTTTGCCACTGTCTTTTAACAGAAGGCTGAGCTTAAGGGCTATTTATATTGATTTGCATATTCAAAAAGGCGTAATTCTGGGAGGAGTTGGGGCGGGACAGCAGGCGCATGCACGTTTGTTACTTTTCATGCTGACCGAGATTTATGAAGCAGAAGAATGTGGAAGATGGCGTTCGCACAGATTTATGAATCTGGATTTTTTTGAGCGTATGAACATTTCTGCTTTTGTGCTTACGCCATGTTATACTGTGAATTCTACACACGGTGTTATGCATGAGGCCCCTGGTCATCAATTTCTGATGTTTTTAATCTTTTGCTTTCACTCTAATGATTTTGGTTTAGGCCAAGCCCTTTTTACCTAGCTCTTGGTCTAAGAATGCAGAAAATGCATATACAACAATAACATTTATTTATATAGCATATTTTTATGTACATGGTGTAGCTCAAAGTGCTTTACAAGATGTAGAAAGAAAAGTTTATAAAAAAACAAAAATAAGATTAAGCAGTACTAAATATTAAAGAATAAAGTAATGGCTGGGAGGACAGATACATTCTACCAGCTCTTATGGGAAATTGCCAACTCTTATGCATTTCTTCAACTTATTCATATTCTCCAGCAGCATATCCCATAAAACTGAGTTTGTGTTTAAATTATGCCATCAAGCCTTAATTATTTTCATGCTCAGTAGAGCTCTCAATTGTCAGGAATTGCTTCCTGCTCAAGATGGGGGTTAACTGTGAATACACCAGCCAGGCATCTCACACACACAGTTGCTAGGTAACTGTAACTGAGGGGTGTGGTCAAGAAGAACTGCCTGGAGTAGGTGTGGTCAGAACAATCTGCATGTGGATAGTGTAGCTAAAAAATTAAAAATGGGAACATCCAAAGGCACACGATGACACTAAACAGACCAGCTAGTCTTCAGTGGATATATTAGAATGTGTGTGTCTACTATGTGATGAAATGGCACTTACTTCTGCTCATTGAAATTAGATGGCATTATAATTCTGTAAACCTAAATGCTAAATTAGTAGCTGTTTGATAAGTCCTCTAAGTCACATTTCTTAGAAATCCTCTGGCCCCACCTTTAAATTTACTTTTAACTTCTTCTTCAACCTTATTTAACATGTAACTATAACATGGGTCAAAATTTACATGTGAAACTTTCACAAATAATAAACACTTGATGCGGTCTAAAATTTCTTGACATTCACCTTGAATTGTCTCTTGATGGATAAACTTCATTTGAGCATCACTGCTTTGCAGTTCTATCATGCGTTTGCAGATATTTCTTTACAGACCTTACACTTATCACTTCAAGGGGATGGGAAACGCAACAATAAATGATTTCTTTAAAAATGGTAACTGAGTACTTGATAGCTAGAAAAATTAACTCCAGAGGTTTCTCATAAAGCCATTATGCCTCATTATTTATAATAAATGGACATTTGTATTCAGATTTCTGTTACTGCCTCAACAATCTAAATGAAGAGTTGGCTGAGGGACCTGACATGGCTTTTTTACAGCAGATTTGTCTTTTTAGAAAACTGCAATGAAAAGTGCAGCTATCAAGGCCATGCCCAAACGTGTTAAGATATTTTTCATGAATTGGTTTCTAGTTGCAAAGTTCCAGTCTGTGCTACCCATTTTTTACTGATGCAAGTAAACTCTTTGCTAATATTAACACATGCATCTGTTCATTTACCATTCTTGTCAGGATAGCAGTAATAAGGGCAAATACTTTCTCACAGCACCTCAGCAGTGCTAAATACTGCATCACCCAACTAAAAGTAAAGATCATGAGTCATCTCTCAAAAATGCTAATACACTAAAGAATACTACACTGGCACTGGCAACTTTAACATCTTCCACCCCACTAGCCTTCTATTCTGTTGTCCCTCGCAAATGCACTTTCACCATTCCCCTCAAAATTAAGAATTACAAATTAGCTGATTAACTCTGAAAAATCCTCAGTGACAATTTGTGTATTACAAGCATTCCCATATTAATATCTTGCCCTGTTCATTTCCCAGTAATTATCCTGTAATTAGACACATACAGTACCTGGAAAAAATAAACCGATAAGCATTAATAAAAACATCCAACAGTCCCTTTCAATAAAAAAAAAATAATGATGAAGTCAATCACAATCAGTTTCACTGGAGCTGCTGGGTTCTTTAGCCTTTCCATTCACCGTGCTATTATTTGTTAGGACTATAGAATTTTCAAATACATAACCGATTTTCTCATCATTTTCTCTCCTAATTAGTTTATCCTCGAGCATGTTAAGCCAGCACTTCTCCTCTTCTTTACAATAGATTTTTTTTTTTTAACAAGTGCGTGGAGTTGGCATGAGAAGAGAAAGAAAGAGGAGGGCCTCCCCAAAGAAAACCCACACTGAGCTATTTGAAAACAGCTCTAATTAAATGGCTATTAATTGAAGTGTCCTCAACAGGCATGTAATTAAAGTTCTAATCAGTTCAAGGTCAAGGAGGGGGTGCTCCCCAACACAGAGCAGCTGACAAGCAAGACTACTGAGACGTAGAAAGTGTGCTTCCGCTTCCAGGACAGGACAGATAAACTATGCTTATAGTGCATTACCATGAAAGCACACAAAGGGAGACCCAAGCAAAGGGAACAATGCGAGTGCCTATATGACTTCAAAAAAATGTGAAACTTCTGCACCAGCAGCCATCCCCTGACTTGCAAAAAGTTGATCACTATTCTTTATTTTAAAGAAGGTCAGTCATTTTTCTAATCCTCTTTAATCCAGCAAGGCGTAGATTAAGGATTTTGTTGGGTAATCAGCTACTGGCATTGCCAATACATTTTTAAAGATAATCTATCAATTGTTGACCAATCATTAATTTTAATACATTACTTTTGTACCACCACAAACTTTCAGCTTTTATTGCCAAGATTAAGACAAAATGATAAAAAAAAGCCCTCAAATGTGTGACATCCATTTTCTAAGCGTCTTTATTTTAGATAGAGTGACCCTGTATTACTAATATGATTTTCTGAGGAAATGAAAATAAGTCATCTGATAGCAGCAGAGCATATAATATAATTGACCATGAATTTCAAAAACCTTTTGATGCAGCAGCCTATGAGAAGCTATTCATGGACTACAGCTGGCATGGTTTCAGGGATCAGATGGATGCAAATTCATCTTATTAACAGAGAATAACAGTAATAACAAGAATAATAAAAGGACACGAATAACTTGGTATGGATTAGAATTCACAAAGGAAAATCCACAGGTAATTAGTATGATGCTCTGTGCAATGGCACCTTGCACACAGCTTGTACTACAGGCATCAGTAGCCATAACCGAGCAACCAGACTGTGAAGGCAGAGACGAATACAGAAAGCTTCTTTAAGAAGAATATAATAACTGTTTATTATGCATGTGCCAAATCACAGTCTTTGACCAAGCAATAAATGATCAATAAAAATCAGCCCTTGTATATTGACACAATCATAAAGTAAAGTGCATATATAAATAATTGTCTTGAGTTTTTGCACTCTTTATACTCAGGGCCATGAGACTTTACTGATCACCTCCACAGGTTATTGACTAGAGTACACCACTACTTAAGAAATCTGAATCTTCTTCTCATTATTATCAGTGGACTTCAATTAGCAGGTGCTACTATACCTTCTTTCCCATCCAGGGACTTTTAGATGAATATTAACAAAAAATAACTGATTCCCTGCAGTGTCTGTCCACTTAAGGGTCTTCCCTCCACCTCAATAAGAAATCAGAGTACAGAGTACATGGAATGGATCCACAGTCCAGGCTCTTTTCCTGAACCCTTCTCAGGTAAAACCTGGGCCCTCACTTAGCTTTTTATTAACTGGCACCTCACCTGCTACTCTTCTTCCACTGTCAGGGTGTTGGCACCACCCATGGACACCTGCGTGGCCCAACAATCCTGTTGTGCTCACACCCATGGAGAACTCCCATGTAGATGTCCAGCCATTTGTGCTTGCACCCCATGCTGCACCAGCGTAACATCCATCACCAGCATCCCATACTGCACTGTACCGCCTCCTCGCATTGAAGTAAATAGTAAACTTTCCATTCTTTCTGTCACACAGAAGGATAAAACAATCTTCCTCTTGCTCATGAACTCTCACCTAGCCCCAAGATATGGCCCTACCATTGCTACACTTGTTAATTTATATCTTTCATTTGGATAACAGATTAGAGTTGCATGGCAGTGTAGTATTTAGCAATGATGTCTTTACAGTTCTAAGAGACTGGGGAAGAATTACAACTCAGTCACTGTGTGTGTGTCAAGGTGGATGGAAAAGTGCCCTGCAATGGAGCAGTTACCCTGTCCAGAACTGGTTATTACCCTGTGTCCTAATTATCAGGATTTAAATATAATTTGAATCATTATGCCATCTTTTTATTTATTTAAAATTTTCTATAATCAGTTTTGCTGTTCTGCACCATTGTTGCTAAGATACGGTGTCATATCCAGGTGCGTGCATTGTTGCTCCACACATCGTTTAATGTCATAGCAGAGAATGCATTTAAGAAGGCACTGCAGCTACTGATATCGGCTAAACTTCGTTTAATAGAGGAAAGATTTTTTGGCAAGAGGTACCTACCTAGTTTTTATGAGCAATATCATTCCTGTTTTATGTTTTGATTTTGTCTTTTTGTTTACTTATTTATTTTGAATTAGTTTTGCTCTTTTTTGGTTGCCTATCATTGGCTTATTCAGTATAAAGAACAGTAGTGGAGAATAAATTTTGTAACATGTAGAATATATGACAATAATTTTTTTTTGTAAAATTTTTTTGATTGATAAAGTTTGAGCCATGTTTTTATTTTAAAAATAATCAGGTTTAAGGGGAAGCTGAACAAGCCAGTTATTGTTCAGGCACATTTATAGCCCTACCAAATCAGATAAGAACTTTTGTAAAGTGCTGCTCTGGATTGTGCATTTTGTGGTTTGGGGTGGGGGCGGTGAAGGCTTTGCATCAATCTGGTTGTAACCGATTGCACAAGAGTGCTTTGCTATAACCTGCACCCTTGCTGAGTGCAAAGTTGCTGCCAAAAAAGCTGTAACATTAGAAGTGGGGATTTAGTTGTACAGGTAGAATTTCTTAGTCTCCAGAAGATGGGAAAGTTTTACAAGCATGAACACCTTTTCCCCTTCTTAGGAAGATTGCCTAGGGGAGCATATAAGTGGCTGAGATGAAACACCGGGCATGTAATGAAGGCTGAGTCATGCCTGGGAGGAAGGTGATGCAATACACTCCCACAAGTGAAAAGGGCACATCGAGGACAATCACGATGGCCTTAAATTGAGGCTTACATAGGTATGCTGCTCCATTTATGTAGACAGCCATCTTGCTGTTTCAGAGGCGGCCTTAGGAGTACGCGGGGCCATGGGCGAGTGTCATATGCGGGGCCGAGAGTCATAAGTGTAGGCTATGTACCGTACCACCACGCTCACGGGCTTGTCCACCTCTAATGCTGTACGCCTTATTATTGCTAAAAAACATGATGTCTTATTCCGAAGAAATCCACCACGTACTGTATTTCAGTCTATAACGGATTTGAATGTCTTGCGAAGGCCTTGCATATTTATATGATGAGCTGACGGTGACAAAAGAATCTCCTATTGCGGGGCCCACCTCAGGCACGGGGCCTGGGGCGATTGCCTTAGTCACCACCCCCAAAGGCTGCCTCTTCTATCACATCCATAGAGGGACCACGCTATGTCTCTTGTATTCCATTCAAGGGCCATGCTGGACAATCTCAGACCAGAGACCAACCAACTTATTCAGACAGACAGCCAACTGGTAGCCTAAGCAAGCAAGATGAATCAATTATTATCCAGAATGTATCAGTATTATTATCACACTCATTTAACTTTGCTAATATTTGGGGCACAATTGAAAACCTTAAGTTAATTTATGAATAAGAAGCGTAACTTCCTCTGCTGTTTATTCTGGTACTCTGTTTAATTGCCAGATGTTACAGATGTAATAGAAGGGGGAGGGGGGTATTTAACTAGAAGAGCAGTTAAACCCTGCCAGTGACCAGACTGATACAAGTAAACATACAAGGGCTATAGATGGGATGTGGGGCATTCTATTTAGGTCTATATAATAAACAGTCTGAAACAGAAAGTAAGGCCCTAAAATGACAAAATAAGACCACTACTACATACAACCAGACTTTAAATGATTCTGTGCCTCTCAGTTGAAAGGAATGCATGATTTTCTATAGAAACATCCAAATGGGTGTGTCAGTCAGAATGCTGTCTAGAGCAGGGGCCGCCAAGTCCGGGCCTGGAGAACCACCATGGCTGCAGGTTTTCATTCTAACCCTTTTTTAAATGAGTGCCCTGTTTGTGCTGCTAATGAACTTCTTGTGAATTCATTTTAATTGAATTGCTTTTTTAAGATTTGTTCCCCTGAATTTCTTCATCGTTCCTCTGAATTGCTTAATTTCTTTCCTTAAATGGCACCCAAACAGAAATGAAATGTGAAGTGAGGGAGCCAACAGAAGACCAACTAAGTCAGAGCATCAAACCCCAACCAATTTCACTCTAACGAGCTGCTTAATGAGGTGCCAATTCTTGTTGTTAATTAAACCAGTTATTTAATTTCATGGCTTGTTGCTGCTCTCGCGGTCCATTAGCAGACATTTCCAAACTCTGATTTTCTCTTTCTAAGAGCACTGGTAAAATGTTTAGGGGACCTGAGCAGATTAACATTCCTGAGACCTTCACCTTTCTTTATTTTGAGATATTGTACTTTGGACACCGGTTGTTTTGGCTCATTTTGTATCTCATTATTGTTTGGCGGCTAATTAAGGAAAAAGAAACAATTGAGGGGTCTGAGTCTTCAAGAGCAAGTCAATTCAAATTAGTTCAAAGAAACTTAATTAGCAGCAAAAGCAGGTCACTCATTAAGAAAAGGGTTAGATTGAAAACCTGCAGCCACAATGGTCCTCCAGGACAGGAGGTGGCGACCCCTAGTCTAGAGAAAGTACAATCTGGAAAGGTAGGATAGCAAATGTGTAGAGGGTGAATGGACACTATAAACAGTTAGAATAGGTCTTCTAAGTAACACTAAATTTGTAGTCAGCACACTTTGTATAGATTCACCTGTACAAAATTCAGATCACAGTGGGCATGTATTTAAGAAGGAGGTAAAATATTTCATATTATTACAAAAAGTCTGAAGTAAGAAATTGAGTTTTAAAAATGATTTTGCATTCCTAACGGATTCACCTCTCTCCTCTACCTGAAAGGTTACAATAGCTAATAGGATAGTGTGTTGTACAGTACACACATTTCAAAGTGTGGATGTCGACACATATGATTTTTAACCTAATAACCTTTGTGTATCATGTACTGTGTTGGCAGACATATTATAAGGAGAATATGACATCACTAGAAAAACTACCGCTACAGTAATTTCACGATTACAGGGTATGAATTCCGAGAAGTGCCTGACGGTAGGGAATCTGTTGTGTTTAGTTGAGTTTAAACAAGACAGAGAGGGGCAGAAGAAAGCATTGTTAAAAGTTATGTAGGGAATAAATAAGGGGAAAGCCAGCTAATATTTTAAAATGAGTTATTTAACAAGATTACGGGGCAGTGATGGAAGCTGATTAAGGGTAAACTTCAGATATATTTTTGGAAGCATTTCTTCATATACAGTAGATGACTATACATACTGTACTTAATAAAAGCTAGCTAGTAGCAACCTGTGGATCCTTCAAATGTCAACTTGAAATTAATTTGGAAATGTTAGGATAATGTTAGGATAACAGGAATTGATTTAACTATTTTGGACTGAATAGTCTATTGTTGACTATCCTATGTAGTAACGGGCACAAGGCAGGACCTGACCCTGACTGGGAAACACCAGTTCAATGGAGGGTATACCCATGCACATACACATTCACAGGCACATATATTTGGCTGGAAGAAAATCATTAAAACACAAGAAGATTACACAGACTCCACACAGAGGACATTCCATCCAGTAAATGGCTTATGGTCCACAGGCTATGAGGCAGCTGCACTAGTCAAAAATATTTAAATAAGTACTATAAAAATAAATGCATCTATTTATCATTGAAACTATTTTTGGCTTTTAAGTTTTTAAGCATATTTGTGAACATGGGATACTTGAGGCTCCAGATTACCTTCTTTTCCGTTATATATATGGCTTTCCTCCCACGAACCAAATACACAGTCCTAGGTTCAACAGAAAAGCAAATGTGGTCTAGTCTGGGGACACCTCTGTATTTGTCCTGTAAATGATGTGCCTTTTTGGGGTTTTCTTATTCTATAGAGTAATTGCTGTTATAAAAGTCTTCAACTCACTCTCAATTCCAAATAAAAACTGACACAAATAAAGAAAAAGAGTAAAATAATAGACAAAGCAGCAAATAAATAAATCTGCAAAGCATTTACATTTCAATTGAAAAAAGTTCCAGAATTCAGAACTATTAAGACTTGTCAAATTTTGTCGTTTCAAAGCTATTAGCCATTAAAATTTGATAACATTTAATATTTATTGACATATACAAAATAATTCAGATATTAAGAGGGAAAAATAATAAGAAATAAGTAAGTTGTGTAACTGTTCAGTTCCTTTGCTGTGGCAATCGTAAATGAATTCAGATGCACCAAATTATCTTAATGAACCCCACAATTAGTTGAATAGCCCCTGTCTGTGCACATTAATAAAGGTTCTCAGGATTTGAAAGTAAAAAAAAAAAAACACCTGTATCTCTAAGGTTTCTCGGTCCATTTGTGAATTAAAAACACTAAAGAGTATTTAAAACAAGTCAAGGGTGAAGTGAAAGAAAAGCACAGGTCAGGAGAAGCTTATAAATCTTAAAAAATGCATTCAAAGCTCCACCATCAACCAATAGGTGATTTATTGTGTCAACCAGACAGGGCCTCGATTATGACATCCCTCCAATATGAACAGGTGTTCATAAAGCAGCAAGACTTTTAAAAAGCAACACCACAAAGTTTGTCAGCCAATAATATTAGGTCACTCAATAAAGATGTGTGTTGTTACAAAATGAAAGGAAATAATAAATCTTTTATGTAGTATTTCAGTAAAACTAAACAAAATCTACATTTTTATGGTTGATATGCAATGTCTTGCACATTAGGCACCAACGTAGAATATATAATGGGCAGACAGATAGAGTAAAAATAGTACAAACAAATGTACAAGTGCAATAACAACACACAATATATATCCAGCACAAATTAAATGTATAATGCCAAGTAATAATGCCCCTACGCTGCTGGCTAGAGTGAAGAAAAGCAAAATGAGAGGAGGAAACGTTGTAGGCAAAAACAGATGCACAAGAGTGTATCTTAGTACACTGTGATGGACTTAGGTATTAGCTAAAAAGCACTCCTGGTTAATGGTCATGGGGAGGACGCTTTACTATGAGTAACTTTTGTTATCTTCCACTGTCTCTAGTGACTCCAGGGTCAGTCCTTTCTCACTGTTTCTTCCTTTGAGCTGGAGGTTCCCTCCAGCTGATCACAGCCTAGTGTAACTAATATTAATAAAAGCTTTACCATTCCAAAGTTACAGCATCATATTATCAGGTAAAGTGTGTAAAAAAAAAACCATAAGAAGCAAAGTAAAGTTAAAAAATGAAGGGTGTAACAACTTAAAAGTAGGGTGGAAATTCTTAATGTAACACTTAAAACAAAAGATGGAAACAACAGACTTGAATAAAAATGAAAAAACTGACAGTTCTAGAGAGGTCAAGTAATAGTTTTGATTTACATCCTACTGAAAATCCACAGAAACACGAAAACCTTCTCATTTAACAGAGCACTAAAAACCTGAAATGAGGTATTGCTGTTAACTGCTAGCAACCCTGGTGAGACTGATTCACAAAAACAACTTCATTGGTATTTCTGGCAGATCTTTAGATTCAGACCAGCCATGTCATAATAATACTCTCAAAACAGCTTTAATTAACATTAAGGCATTAACTAGTAAAATGTTTTATTAAGAGCAGAAAAATAGATTTATTTTTTTGAGAGAAACATGGCTTGGCAGTGATGTAGGTGACATTCTAAATGAAACAACTCCTCCAAATTTTAATTTTACTTATTTTTTCCATCAAGGAAAGTAAGGTGGTGGCTTGGCAAATATTTCTCAAGCCATTTGAATTGTAAAGATATCAGCCGTGCAATTTGTTCGCTTTCTAGCTTTTATTAAAGGAATAACATCTGTTCGTTTGTTAATCAAAGTCAAAGTTTAAAAATTATTATATACAATAATTGCTAATTATGGCAAGTTCAAAACAGCAGGTGATTTCAATTTTCCTATAGATTTTTCAGAATTATTATCTATTATAACAACTAAGTATTATTAGTCTGAACAGGATTCTTAAAAACTAATGCATATTTTTGTAAAACATAACTAAATTGTTATAATGCACTCCTGTCCAGGATGCAAAGAAAATAAAAAAATGGTTGCAGCTAGTTCAAAATTTAGCAGCAAGAATTTAAATAAAGATATTTTGATTACATTTTACCAATATTAGCATTGTTACATTGGCTGCCTGCATTTGAGGCTTTAAATTTAAAATGCTGCTAACAGCCTATAAGGCTATGTATGTACAAGCTTATACCTCCCTACACTTACTGAATGCCTGTCCTTGTACATCTCTAATCATAATCTTTGATCTACAAGATTTGGTTTACTCAGTGTTTTAGACTACTATAATAAAAGGGTAAGTGTCTGTGTGCCCATCCGGTTGTTATGTCTCAGATGGCACCTTACATACGTTTTTAGTAATAAAATGCATTGCATTCGTCATTCTAATAGATGATGCATCACAAACATTGACATTACTTTTATGAATTGCATACCAAATGGCATACAACAGACACATACAGTATGTATTGCATGATGCCCTATAAACATTAACACTGAGGTCTATGTTGATTATTTAAAATTCAACCCATCTTAGATGGGTAGAGCAGCTAGTGAAGCATAAAAGAACTAGTGAAACACCCTTTCAACCTTCTCGTACCAAAAATCTGGAATAGTTACTAAGAAAGATAAGTCTGGTTAGTACAATGAAATATTTCAAAGGACTATTATAAAACCTTTTTAATTAAGCCCATCATAGGTTGTAATACATTTACTGTTATTGATAGCAATAATTCTACATAATTACTATGGCTGCAAATTATATCGTTTCAGCATCACTATTGTGATGTGTGCATGCGCAATAGTCGTATTACAGGACGTGCAATGTTATTTATTTACTTATTGTTTATAAAATCAGTTCACAAGAAAAACTTGTACAAACAAGTGATGCATAAATACAAAATGCTTAACGGATTAGATATATGAACAGAGCTGGAAGAATATAAAGTAAGTCACATAAAGATCAGGATGTGTGTTTTCAAGTAAGGCAAATTAAATAAATAAAATAAAATGTGCCATGCTACAACCTTTTTGCTGCTTGATACTACAATTGTCATTTCTCAAGTTATCTAAAAAACAAGCTTGTATATATACCATAATTTACAACGAGTATGAGTGTTTGGATACATGGAGCTAAGTAATGAGTGTGCATGAACAGAGAACCACCACTCACAATCGTTCTTGAATAAACAAAGGAGGCTCTGCTAGTCATCGATCAAAATGGACCTGAAAATGAGTGACAAACAGAAGAAAAACATCAGTAAGGAAGATTTGGTTGCAAAAAGAATTGCAAAATCAGTCATATGGAATTATTTTGGCTACAGAAAGGACGATTTAGACCAAAAACAAGCACTCTGTCAAGAGTGCCTTTCAATTGTTGCCACAACATTTGATCACTTAAATTAGCACCACAAAGCTCTGTATGACGAGTGCAAGGCCAGATCTGAATGCCATCCAAAGCAAAAAACTATTTCGGACACGTTTGCCAGTGTGTCATACAAGAGGGATTCCAAACAACAGAGAGAAATCACTGATGCAATAACATTTCACCTCACGAAAGACATGGTACCAATTAGCACAACTAACAAAGAGGGGTTTAAAAACATGATTCGGTAGCTTGACAAATATTTTTATCATGTCACCATCCCTGAGCTGTAGGAGAAATGCAAGGCACAGGTTCAATCAGAGCTATCAAAAGTGGAACATTTTGCAGCAACAATGCATTCATGGCCCAACCCATCCTCCATTTTGGAGCCAGTCCCAAGCCCAGATAAATGAGGAAGGTTGGCAACATGAAAGGCATCCAGCTGTAAAAATGACACTGAAACCTTTACATTTTTCGATCCCACAAAGAAGTGGGAAAAGATGAAGAGGAAAAAGAAGAAGAAGAAAGGATTTGTGGTCCTGCTAGATAACAGAGCTTTACACAAGTCTGACTGTCCACTTTTTCAGTGAGGACTTCTAACTACAACGTCGTTGTTGGCATACAGAATTTTTCCCACAGGATCATACATCTCAACAGGGTTGAGGGAAGCATTGGTTGCTTGGGGTCTGGAAGAAAGACATCTAATCTGTATAACAACAGATAAAAAGAGTGAAAATGGTGAAAATTGCATCCCTTAACAAGTGGACCAGGCTGCAGTGCTTTGCCACTGACTGCATCTCACAGTTGCTATATTTACTAAGCTGTTTTACTAAACAGCTTGTCCTAAAATTAAACACAATAAAACTGTTGTATCAGATTCATACTCCTATTGTTATAACGTTTATATACTGTATATACAGTATTATACTTCTACTACAGCTACTTGCACATACTGCCTTAGCCATATTGTAAAAAAAATAATACTTTTTCACAATGATACTGTCTTCTAGCTTGTTGTTTAATAGCTACATTATATTTTAATATAACTCCCTTTGTTGTTAGTCCTGCCTAATTAGCACAATCTGGAACTAGTCAGACTTGCATTTCACTGCATGTTCTACCTGTAAGTCTGTATGTGAAATCATTTGAATCCTGAATTAAATTTTAAAATGTTAGTTTCATAAACAATTCATTTTTAAAGATGCAGTCAATTAAAACCAGAAGGCACACCACTAAAAATCATAAGACAGTAATATTCTTTGAAAGTGATTGGGTTTTCATAGATATATATTTCGTCTTAAAATAACGTGTAGTTTATTCAGTTGCAGAAACATAGTTATTTTGTATGTGTAAGTATTTTATTGTTTAAATTTTAATATAAATGTTTATATTATTTAATGTATATGTGTTTTTCCGTTAGAAAATGCATTGAAAGAGGATGAATGCACCAACTGTGTAACAGGGGTATGCATGAAACTGATGGGTCACTCCTCTCACATCTGGAAAGCCAGAAGTTATTTGGAAAAAGCCCAGAAGGAACTCAATCTACCATTATATTCCCTCATATCAGAATGCCAAACATGATGGGGTTCCAGACAGCTGATGATCAGCAGGATACTAGAGCAGCAGAAAGCTTTAACTCAAGTCCTGTCTGCAGACAAGAAGGTGCATCATCTAGTTCTAACCTGGCAAGTTACAGGATATCTCGGATCAACAAGTCACTAGGTCCACTCCTGGGGCCTCATGTATAAACGGTGCGTACGCACAGAAATGTTGCGTAAGAACTTTTCCACATTCAAATCGCGATGTATAAAACCTACACTTGGCGTAAAGCCACGCACTTTTCCACGGTACCTCATGTCTTGTCGTACGCAAGTTCTCCGCTCGGTTTTGCAAACTGGCGGCACCCAGCGTCAAAGCAGTGCTACTGTTCCTGTGTGATTACTCATTATTTTCATGACGCGGCTTTATAAATACACTGAAACTAACCGCATATCGTTTATTAGTGTAATGCATCTGATTGTAATTAACTCGTAACAATATAATGGTCCAGGGAACAGCCATAGTATTCCAAATACCATAACTGCTTTAGCGTTGTTACTCTCACTTCTTCTTCTTCTTCTTTCAGCTCCTCCCGTTAGGAGTTGCCACAGCGGATCATCTTTTTCCATATTACTCTCACTGCACGACTCGGAGTATTTATATCACTGTATCTGAGTGTGAATCACAGCAGCAGCTGATCGGAAAGGGAATTATCGGTATACAGCTTTAAGGACACGCTACCTCAGCCACTGCAAAATGTTTTAAAGCCTTTCCTGTACGGACCTCGTGGTTCAGAAACAGTTTAATCCCAAGAACTTTAAATGCACTCAATCAATTGCTCCTTATAGAACGGTTTGTACTTATAAGTACAATCACCCCACTGTAAACTTGCACTACAGTTATATCTCACAACCTGAGCCACTTTATAAAGCACGTATTTACATATGATGACGATATCATTTTTAAGGTGAAATGCAGCAAAATATGTTTGTTAAATTATACACATAAAACTTTAACTTCATTTAAATAATCTATATTCTTCACTGGGAGTGTCGTGAAGGATAGAATAATTTAACATGTACTACGAAGATATTTCAGTGTTCTTTAAACGTTTTGAAGAATCGGCGCTAAGCTTACAGATGGCTTAACTTCTATTACAGAGCTGATTGTGTGGCGATCGGTTACTTGGGGAAAGAAAAGCAAGGACTCTTGGGCGCACGCCAATATATATTGAATATAAAACAGAAAGAGAAAATAACAACACAGCTAAAAAGCAGCACAATTTCGACAAAAGATAAATGCTTGTCATGAGCACGAGGCTCATGAAACACATGTTTAATAATGTGCTTTAACTCCTATCATCATGAAAATGACATCACGTATACATCTCAGTATTTTAGTTATTCAGAGAGCTGTAATAGCACGAATGTAGCATTTAACGTGCTACTTTAATTACGATGTAATTTTGAGAAACTGGTTAATTAAACGATTTTAAGATGAAGTTTATAATGTTCTACTAAATGAAAAAATAAACTACGTGATTAAAGTGGAAAATTCGAGATTAAAGTTGACATTTCGTGCTTTTTCCCCACCGTGTGCCTTTTTCTCTGTACCCTAATAAACTTTCATATGACACTCAGACGGTGGGCTTACAACTCTTCTTTTCACGGCAACTTTGATATGTGACTTCTTTTTTATTTCCGGCACTGTGCGAATTTGTGAACGTGAGTTTTCAAGTTTCTCCAACACGCTATGTCACTCGATCAACTTCATTTTGTTGATTATACCACGGTTTATTTGAACAAATAGTATGTTTTTCCTTTGCCTCCACTTGGTATTCGCTGAAATTCTTATATTTTCCCCGTGCTTTTCCTATTGTCTTTTCACAGAAGGCTGCGCTTAAGGGCGATTTATATTGATTTGCATATTCAAATAGGCGTAATTCTGGGAGGATTTGGGGCGTTACATAATGCGCGTGCACGAGCGTTAGTTTTCACGCTGATCGGGATTTATGTAACGAAAGAACGTGGAAGTTGGAGTACGCACAGATTCCTGCATCTGGATTTTTGTGCGTAAGCACATTTCGGCTTTTGTGCTTACGCCATGTTATAGTGCGAGTTCTACGCACGGCGTTATACATGAGGCCCCTGGACTTCACAGATGCACTTGCAGGAGAAGACTATGTTATTGCAATCTATTTGAAGACAGTTCTTTACCTCTTTAACACTTCCATGTTCCCATTGAAAGAGGAAACCACAGACCTGACCAAGCAGTTGAAGAGAGAGATGATGGGCTACCTTAATGAGAAATATAAAGATGAAGCTACTCAGGAGCTGCTAGATATGGCATCTTTATTGGACTCCTGGACAAATTCAAGGCCAGAGTGACATCAGAAATAATTGAATGCCAAGAGACTTCAAAAGCTGCAGCGCTGAAGTTGAGTCCACAGTTAATGACACTTCCCAGGCAAAGAAAGCTAAGAGGTCCTTGGGACGTTTCTTTAAACAAAGCAGGGCTGCAACAAAGGGCAATTCTTCTTTGACCCTTATGGAAGCTGTGGAACCTGAATTAAACAACTACCTGCTAACACCTTCCACAGACAAAGAAGAAAGTCTATTTTCATGGCGGAAATCAGACAAGGTGAACTTTCCATGACTTGCCAACCTCGCCTGCAATTATCTGCGTATCCCATCTATACGCTCCCCACCAGAGAGGATTTTCTGCACAAGTGGCAACAATTTTCACATGTCAATGCTCTTGTCTTAAGCCAGCAATGGTAGATAGACTTGTATTCTTGGCTAGAAACCTCCAGGCTAAGTATTCTGTTAAGAAAGAAAGCAGTTATACAATTGAAAAGTTGAATTTTATCTTGTTTAGCCATGATCACCAACACTTTGTTTTACTTTGGCACTGTTTCTAAGAGAAGTTAAGTTTAAAAACAGTCTATATGACAAAATGGTTTTGTGCTGGTGTTTGTTATTTATTACAATTTAATATTTTTATTTATTAGGTCAGTTTAAACTTTTAAAAAGTTATTTGTTTTTTAAATCATACTTATTTTAAGTTGTATTTTTTAAAATATCTTGGGACTGATGTACAGCAGCTATTGTATTTTTATATGTTTGTTTGAAATATGTTTACTATTATGCTGTTTACCAAAAAATCTTCTTTATCTCTTCTTGACATCATCCTGCTTCACTGACAGATGGGTAGTGATGGGCAAATGAAGCTTCATGAAGCATTTGCTGTATTTTCTGACTCCATTAAATATACAAGTTATATAATATTAGAGACATATACAGGAAGGTCACACACTCAAAAGATTTTAAGAGTCATTTATCATTTTTTAAAATTCTTTTTATTTTCTATACAACAGATGAACTCACCTTCCAAGATCATCTCAAACATTCTAGAATTATATATTCTTTGAAAATGGAGCTATTCATCTGGATTTTTTAATATTACAATATATATTGTAGAAAAGAAATACTGTAATGTTAGTTTTTTTCCAATGTTGTGCATATTTAAATTTTTACCCTTGCTTCTAAAGGCATGGTATGGCTTAATTGAATCTACGAATACCACCCTGCTCATTGTTATTTGTCATATCACCAGGCACTGATGACTTTTTAAATCTTTGCTTTCTCTTTCTGATACCCTGTGGTGGGACTCTGTTCCAAAGACCAAATACTCTAAGCCATATCTTATGCTAAAAGGGATGAAGAAGATCTTCCTATGATAAGAGCAGCTGAACTGTATTGTCATATATAGACAATAATGAGTGTAGAGTGCCCATGGGGGCCTGGGCGGTCATTTGGTCTTGGAACCCCTAGAAGTTTATTTTCTCCACTATTCAGGCCAGCTGGAGTTTTCATTTCCTCTCCTCCCTTGATATCTGACCACAGCTTACTACATATTTGACTTTTTTTTTTACTTAATATTTTGTAAATACCATTTTTTTTTCAGTTCAAGAAAAATGTGCTAAAACTACAATAATATTAAATAACTTTGGATTTTAATATTGCCTATTCTCAAAAAAATATGTTTTTGGAATAATACTATGAGGGTAAAAGTATTTTTTACTAGTACTAGTAAGTATCACTGTATTGCTTCCTTAATAATAATGATTATTCAATATTATAAAAATAGAACAGCTCTACAATTCCACAAACAATCTGTATGTAGTCATTGTTAATTCACTGCTAACTGTCTTTTTTCCCCAAATTATTTTCATTTAACATGCTGTACTTGTAAAACACCCTAGAGATTGTGCTGAGGTAAAGCTGGTCTTTATGCCTGCAGTGATTTTTTCTTCTTTGTACTATTCAAATAAGATGAATATTGTGATATGGTTTCAATAAATACTGTACAATAAGATGCATATCCTTGCTCACTATTTACAGATTTTCCACACAGGCTACTACAGCCTGCTGTTGCCTCTTGCTATCTCCAACAAGGGGTTGTGTGTTGTACTCTGCATCACTTGAAAAAAATATACAATACCAGTAAATATTTTTAATAAGCATTTATGAGATATGGTTCATGAAGATAACAAATAACAACCTAATTAACAGATGAATACTTTTTGAATAACCATATTAATGTTTTAAAATGACCAAACAGCTTCAGTCTTGCTGTACCATATTAAGTAATATTCTATGACTTTGATGATTATAAAAAATAACCCAACAAGTAAAAATGAATTGCTCCATCAGACTCTTAACCTTATCACATTCTACATTACTAATCTCAAATACATGAGGTGTGCTACATCCTCAGGATTAAAAGCAGGCTTTCACGTCCAAGAGCTTTAAATATGCTTCAAGGAATGTCATCAAGGGGTTAATTATAAGGAATTGAGCTGAAATACTCTGTTAGGGACTCTAATGTGTTTTTCAGAGAGATCATCCATGAAAAAAATAGTAAATGCTTTGAAATAGACAAGATGTCTTAATTGTTTTAAATAATACAATAATACTGTTCAGATGCAATCTTTAATATGAATATCCCACTTTAAAGCCCTGATAAGTATTCACTTTTGAGCCGGCTTACTCCATCAGGGAGAATGAGTACCAAACAATCAGCCCACTGTAGGTCACATTTGTGCACACTATCATTATATTAAGCCAATTAACGTAACCTTTACATCCTAAGGATGTCTAAAAGAATAAACACACAAACTAAATAGATAATGACTGGGCAAGGAGATGAACCTTCATCCCTGGATATGTGAGTCAGCAACACTAGCCTCTAACTTAGTGTGCCATCCCCTTACTAAATATAGTAAAGTAATTGAATTTTAGTAAAATGTTAAAGAAAAATCCAATTTTACTCTTATACAATACTATATTCTGCTGAGATAGATTCCAGCCACCATAACCATAAACAATATGGGTTATAAATGTGACCATCAGTTCACTTTTAACAGAGATTAAGTTCGAGGACACATGGGAAGAAGTGGAGATCTCACTGGAAGCCAAACATGTCTGGTTCTTCCCCATTGAAAGGAAATGTTACAAGACTTAGAATGTTAATACTCATTTTATATCCTCCCATCTCTACTTATATTTAAGAGCTCATCTGCCTTTTAAGGGCAATATTAATATTATTAATAAGACGCAGAGAGAAGGGGAAAAATAAGAAAAAGAGAGTGCAGGGGAAGTCATGGAATAAGCAAAATGAGTGTTTTTTAACATCCCTTCAAATAAATGAGGACTTAGTTAGCTACTTAACTCTTCTTTATTGTTTTATTGCTTTTGTACTTTTTAAACCAAAACCAAATGTGCAATCACCATACTGTGAGCATACAAGAATCAAAATGGTGCATGCACATTTTGAACCCAAACAAAGCGACATGCCAGTTCATGGTATTGGTGCCCATTTTCCTGATATCCAGAATCTGCAAAACCAATAAAAAAATAATTAGTCAGGAAGATGCTCTCATGATTGGAACCAATTTTTAGGGTATGATTACTATTTTCTGTATTAGACCCCATTTTGATTAACCATTGTTAGGTTTGCGCCCCACATTTTTAGGGATGGGTCTTTGAAGTTGTGAACCCAAGGGATAAAAGGTCAGTATAATGCATCAGGCTTTATCTGATCTGTGGATAAATCCTTAAAAAAAATCTTTCTTAGCAAATCGATCTTCATGTCTTGTCTGATTTTTGGTCACTTTCTTTAATTTTAATTTGGTTTGTTTTGCTGTTTTCATTCAGGTCATCTCAAAAATTAGTTGAAATGTTTCCTACTGAGACAACACAGATGCAACCTTATGAGCATGAATGGCAGCTACATACTGGCTTCAAAATTTATACAGCCCAGGAAGACTGTGAACTGATGAGCAAATGATTGGATGCTTTCAATGGAATCAACCAGTGCCAAAAAATCTCTCAGAAAGTTACAAGTTTGAGGTGCGACAAAGGCGTAAAACATGTAAAAATTCTTTTTTTGTACTTCACATTTCTATAAACAGTTTTGATTTTGTGTCATGAGCGAAAACCAATTTTAAACTTATACAGTGATAAAATACTGTAGGCAATGGATAGCTTGATATTCCTACCAGCATACAAGGTGGCAAACAATAATGGTGATAGCACCATTATAATTTTTTTTTAACTTTGCAGAGTCATAAACTGTAAATGTAAATTATATTTAGGCCCTTAAACTAAACTGACTAGCCCTACATTATTAAAAATTCAACACAACTGAAGTATAATGATTATTTCTTACCTTTACCCCCTGATTCCTCTTTATTCTATCATTGTTGATGTCTGCAAATAATGCAATGTTGAGCTCACAAAGTCAGTATTTCTAGTTAGTATGGAAGGAGCAAATGTGAAGAGTAGAATCATAAAGTCATTGATGGGATTTATGGACTTTTATCGCAAGTTTTAATGTAAGCACTTTTGAGAAATTCTTATACTTCGAATTAAATCCATCAAATTGGAGAGCATTTAAAGTCTTCAATTTGCCACTTCTGTGTCTCCAATCCAATGCCAGTTTGAGGATTATTATTTTGATTATCATTATAGGATTATTATCTACATGTTGAAGTCTATAATTCCTTCCCTCCTCCCACCAATGTTTATGACAGTTCAGTACACATGCATATCACATTTTATTTATTCTACTACCCATAGCTCATGACCACAGATGAGGGTAGGAAAGTAGATCGACCGGTAAATTGAGAACTTTGCCTTGCGACTCAGCTCCTTTTTCCACCACGACAGACCGATGCAGAGCCCGTATCACTGCGGATGCTTCACCAATCCGCCTGTCGATCTCACGCTCTATTCTTCCCACACTTGTGAACAAGAGCCCAAGATACTTGAACTCCTCCACTTGGGGCAGGATCTCACTCTGAACCCTGAGAGGGCACTCCACCCTTTTCCGGCTGAGGACCATGGTCTCGGATTTGGAGGTGCAGATTCCCATCCCAGCCGCTTCACACTCAGCTGCGAACTGAATCAGAGAGAGCTGAAGATCACGGCCCGATAAAGCAAACAGGATAACATCATCTACAAAAAGCAGTGACCCAATCCTGAGTCCACCAAACCGGACCCCCTCAATGCTCTGGCTGCGCCTACAAATTCTGTCCATACAAGTTAGGAACAGAATCAGTGACAAAGGGCAGCCCTGGCGGAGTCCAACTCTCACTGGAAACCTCCGCAGGGTGTCTGGGCTTTCCCTTAAAGATAGGGTGAGAAGTTCAGTCATACGGGAGGGGCTCGGAGTAGAGCTGCTGCTCCTCCGCCTTGAGAGGAGTCAGATGAGGTGGCCAGGCATCTGATCAGAATGCCTCCTGGATGCCTCCCTGGTGAGGTGTTCCTGGCACATCTAACTGTGAGGAGGCCCCGGGGAAGACCCAGGACACGCTGGAGGGTCTATGTCTCCCGGCTGGCCTGGAAATGCCGCGGGATTCCACTGGAAGAGCTAAAAGAAGAAGCCGGGGAGAGGGAATTATGGGCATCTCTGCTCAAGCTGCTGCCCTTGCGACCCGATCTCAGATAAGTGGAAGATGATGGATGGATGTTTTTACCATTTTGTAAAATTTTGTTAATTTCTGGACTCCGTTTATGGTGTCAGTATTGACTGATGTCTATTAAGAGTCTCATATGTTTGGACCGCGGCTTTTAGCTTGCAGTACAGAGTTTGAAATGAACAATGGTGTTATATGGGACTAGTTTCACATTAAACATTTGAATTAGTTCTATTGCCTATTTGCATTTTATTGTTTTAAAGCTAATCTTCTTTAATTGCTATATATTTTTTCCAAAAGTAAATATTTATTTGTTTTGTCAGTCATTCACAAAATGCACTGTATTGTGAAACCTGTACAGCAATACGTAATATATATGAATTAAGAGTATCATTCCATGCCCAGTAAAGATAGATTTTAGACATGGGGATTGGCGGATAAAGGGCAGCATAAATGCAATTTTCCTTGGGAGGAATTGCTCCAGAGCAGGCCCTGTCTGTGTTATGTTTGCAATATGTACATTTTACGACAGTTTGTTCTTGTTGGCCGTAAAGTGTTTGTGGTGAGAGAGTGAGTGTCTGGTGCGATTGGTGGTTCAGAAATAAACACTTGTACGCTCTCGTATTGTATGCAACATTTTAGCGACAAGGATGGCTGAATTTTCACTTCCACCACCTTCTCCCTTTCTTTCCCTGCCTGGAGAGCCTCCAGTGCCTTGGTCTCGATGTCTTTTGAAACTTACCTCCTGGCTCTTGATTTGTAAAATGTAAGTGATGCTCGCAAAAGAGCATTGCTCCTACACTGTCTGGGAACTGAGGGACAGTGCGTGTTTAAGACTTTGGGGAACACAGCCACATACTCAGCTGCTGTGACTCTCTTCGAGATGCACTTCTCCGGTTTGCAAAGTGTTATTCTCCACCGAATACTATTTTGTAAACGCCGACAGCAGGCAGGCGAATCTGTTCACCAATACGTGGCCAACTTAAGGGTTTTAGCCTGGAAGTTTGGAGACATGCAAGATGAATTTATTAGGGATCAAATGGCATTACAGCACATTTGGCAGATGGATGCACATTTCTTTCGGTACCTTTCCAGACCCTTTTTCACTACAGAGCTACACAGCACTCAACAACAGGCAGTTCACCTGCAACTCTTATGATTGGTCGTGAACTTCAGCTTCCACTGAATCGTCTGCATGCCCAACCAGCTTTGCCCACTGCAATACATGCACACAACAATGTGTCCAAGAGCCAGAATAAAATGAAGCAACATTTTGACAGGTCAAAGCGGGTGAAAATGCCAGACATAACTGTATCAGATTGGGTCAGGGTCTGAAGGCCACATTGAGAACATAAGTTGAAATCTTTTTGGTCTTCTCCTTTAAAAGTAATAAGCCAACTAGGACCTGCCACATTTTGTCTGGCTGATGGTTCCCTATGGCATGCAAGCCGCCTTTGCAAGGTACCTGCACCACCAGTGCCGAGCTGTGTCTCTCTTCAGGTTTTACAGCAGAGTGGCTCAATTCAGCTGCAGGATCATCACTCCCTATGCAGACTGAGGATCCTGAGGTGTTGCAGCCTCTGACTGAAACCAACTCCAGACCTGAACGCGTCAGAACTCGGCCAGCCAGATTCAAAGATTTCCTTACTGATTTTCACAGTTAAGCAGACTTTAGAATGACATTTGGGTTTTGGAAGAAGCAAACAAAAAAATGACTTCTGTACAATTTCAATTACTTCTGAAATTCAAGCCTTATGTTATGTTTCTCTGGGAGTCACTGTAGTTGGTGGGGCTGGGGGGAAATGTTATGTTTGCAATATGTACATTTTATTTTACGACAGTGTATTCTTATTGGCCGTAAAGTGTTTGGGGTTAGAGGGTGAGTGTCTGGTGGCATTGGTGGTTGCACTTGTACGCTCTCGTATTGTATGCAACAGTCTGTACCCTGTCACAATTTCTGGTGTGGAACGACTTTTGGTTATGATGTGCTATCACTCACTCAGTAAATACTTCAAAGAAAGGTTGCAAGTGCAAGTTCCTTAGATATAAGTCTGTCTTCACATACAATTATCTACAATAGACACAGGGTTTCTCAGATTTAACTGAAATTTCAGTACAGGCTAATCAAGAAATCAGAGCATGCAATGAAATATGAATGAAGTATAGTAGTAGATTTTGGAAAGTAATCGATAAGTATGCACATTCAAGCCATTCCTCTAAATCACTTTGGCCTGTCAGTGTACCAGTGGTATAAACATATACATGCAGTCATTCATACTGTAATTCTGTACTCATAAATAACCTTGGGATTATGGAATTCACTTTAAAAGTGTGGGCTAGTATGCAGAGCCCAGCTTTAAAAGTGGCAGCGTTGAGTTAATGATATAACGGAGAGTCACTTACTTTAACAAACTGGAATTTGTTGGTTCTTTATTGACAACATTAACAGCTCGATGACTCCTACCATGGGTCAGTGGACATCCATTTTGCTAAATCACATTTTTGTCCCTCCCCCACTCTACAATGAAACGCCATGGAGAATATGCTCATTTACAAATGAGCAAGTTACATGAAAAATGTCTCACATTATTCAAAAGCAGCAGGTGTGCGCCAGAAGAATAGAGGCTTTTACTTAAGCATAATCGCTTTCAGTAGAGCAAGATATCAGAGCCCATGCTGCACGCATAAATCTGTCATCATTGAGACATATATCTGATCCTGTCATATATTAGTGGCCTGAAACTTTAACCCATTGGAGAATGCTCAAAACCACCAGTAACTTTGATTCTTCAGACTTCATTATTCTGTATGCTGTTAAAGGTGGAGTCTGATCCCATTAGATTGTACTTTCTTGCAATTTAACTTCTTGACTTTCATTGTCATTCAGGTTTATCATCTAAAAGACCCTTACAAGGCCAGCCTTAAGTGTTCTGCCAATTGATAAACAGTAGCTGAAGGCTGAGCCTATTGCATCCAAAATTCCTACAGCTCTATTAAAACACAGTCTGATCCTGTATAGATACTGCATCCTGAAGCATCCTTGTAAACTGATCCACAAATACTTGCACTCCAGTTTTATTAACTGTGAGTCTGATGAGTGCTGTTTTTGCCATGAAAATTCTAGCGGGGCCATATTACAATTCTATATTCTCCTAGAGCTGAGGATAATGTGGTACACATTGACAGATACAAAATAATGCTCTGCTGTAACTAAATTACATTTCCCAGTGAAAATGTATTGTAATTTGTATTATTGTAATCATATTACAACTACACACTTGACTAGATTTTCCTTAAATGTACTCTATGTATGTTTTTAAATGAATAATATGTGCAGTAAATGCCTTAAAGTGCAGATATTCCATCTCACACAATTTTCAAGGTGGCAAGTGTGGCTGTCAGAATATGTGATCTCTGCCAGATTTTAACAGGCATAGAGCACAGTGAATTTTACACTGTGGTCAGATCTATCCCACTAAATTTGTTTACTTTGATAAAATTAGTTTAGGATTATATTGAGCTCAACTTATTATGATTCTGAGTTTTACTTTGAAAGATTACAACTTTTCGGTTTTACAACACACTGACAGAATATGATTAACAGAGACAACGTAAAGAAGCAGAGTAAAGAGAAGTACAGCATTCAGTGTGTATCTGGGAACTAACGTTAGCTGTGTTGATATGTTTGTTCATTGTGAATAACATTCTCTTGCTCAAAGAGCTGATAAGAAATTGATTACCAGAGGGAAAAAAAAAGTCTTTGACAGTCTTTCCAGTCAAATGAAAACACTGTAAGCATTATGTGTCACAAAATGTAGCAGAATATCCCAACATGCATTTATTTCTGTCACAACTGTAGCATTCCCACAAAAATAGAGGATAAGTCAATGAACAGGTAAGGCAACTGAATCTTGCCTTTAATTTTCAGTAAATGCAAGACAGTCACTTATAAAATGTAAATGCTCCATTTTTGATTGCCATGTGCCTTTTTGATAATGTGAATAGCAGTGAGATGGGAGAGACACAGAGACACAGGCAAACTGATTGTGTTGAATGATAAGCACCGCAGGCAGCTGGCAAAACCCAATTGTCCACTGGCCACTACACTAGAAATAATTTTATTCTTTACTGACTCCAAGTGCTCAAGCAATTCATCCATTTTATGTTTAATTACTATGATATGATTTCATTAAGTTTTCTTTTTAAGAAATGAAGACTTCTACATGTTGGTACATACAGTATGTATCAAATGGCTCAGTGCTAATATAAGCCATGTTGTTTACTTGCTTCATGTTCACTGCTATTGATTGTTTTCTCCTTATTAAAATACTGAAAGAACTTTCTCTAAGATATAGTACATACTTGCATGATTTTAGGGAGTAAAGTAATTAATGATATGATGATTTTTTCCACAAAGTAATGAGTAAAGTAAATCTGTTACAAGTTGAGGGAAGTTGCTATTTGTAATGGATTACTTTCTTTGAGTAACTACCCCAACTCTAGTGCAGACTTCTATAATGTTAAAATATCTGTATCTCTGTTGCTAATGACTAGAGAGATACACAAGTTCATGCAATGTTCATAGCATTAAAAAAATCAATCAAATAATGTTATGTTGGTGTCTCATCTGTCTCAATTGGCATCAAATCATTGTGATGCCCTCTGAGGTCTTTATCATACAAAATACAGCAACATAATTTTAAACATTAGGCAAACTGAGAGCCTCGCAATGAACTGCTTCCATGAAAGCATATAGGCTATAATGTGCCTAAACTGATACAACAACACCTTAAGTTTATAATCAAATACAATACAATATAATACCATTTATTTTTTGTAGAGCCCAAAATCACACAAGAAGTGTCGCAATGGGCTTTAACAGACACTTGCCTCTTGACAGCCCCCCAGCCTTGACTCTCTAAGAAGACAAGAAAAAACTCCCAAAAAAACCTTTGTAGGGAAAAAATGGAAGAAACCTTGGGAAAGGCAGTTCAAAAAGAGAGCCCTTTCCAGGTAGGTTGGGCGTGCAGTGGGTGTCAAAAAGAAGGGGGTCAATACAATACAGTACAATACAAAGAACAGAACAAATCCTCAACACAGTATAAAAATAAAAATTTTAGAAGTACGGAGTAGAATTTAACAGTAGATGATATTACATAATATGATTTGGATTTATTTAGAGTCCTGGAGACCTCATTCATCAAGCTGCCTCCTCCCTTTGGCCATTCTACAGCTGAAATAGTGCTAATCCGATGAGAGGACCCCTCTTTCCCATGATTCCTGTGATCCTCCATCAGGGATGACTTTACCTTAGGCAGGCAAAACAACTTGGCAGGTGGGCTGTGGCACCAAATGACTGAGGTAAAAAAAGAGCAAGAGATAATAATAAAAAAGGAATATGAAAACTACACACAGTGCATAATGCAGACACAAGACAGGCTGTCCAGCAGCAGTGTGAACCAGGATGTGGCCAGTTGTTTGCTGGACAGTTCAAGGCCAGCAAACAATTGAAAACATTGGTACTGTTTCTGCACTAGGACTCTGCGCTTCTTAGAAAGCAGGGCATCATACTGCTGGCTTCTTTTCCACCTCCTAGAAGGAGAATAAATAAAGCTTTCTTGGTGGCTTTTTAAAATTTGGCACTGTCGTGTGGTTCTCCTCAGTGATGGGTGAAGATCAAGATGCCAGTCAGCTCCACCAGAATAATGCATTGTCTTTGATGCACTGTTAATATTGGACAGCTTGTTTTCTTTCTTTCTTTCTTTTTTTAATTATTCTGGCTAGGTAATAAAGAGTGCTAGACTTCTTAGCCTACTTAGTGCTGCATAGACTTGACTGGGAAAACCCTGAAGTGGAAATGCAAACACAAACACACACTCATACACAAGGTGGTCCTTACTTTAATGTCAAGAGTAAGGGTCTAGAGCTGAAACTTTTATACTCCATCGTTAAGATACAAAGTTCAGGTTGCACATGCGTACATACATTCAAGAGTAAATCTACCATTTGGTCGTCACGGTAGGACTCATAGTGCTAGCCTATCAACAGGAAACAGGCTCTGGGCACCCGGCACACACATTTACATGCATAGGATAGAAAATTGGAAAAAAGTGCAAAAGAAGACAAAGGTAAGGGTTGTTATAAACATTTTAATAATAAGTTAAATTAGCAAGGCAGGTTACTTACTGTACTTATTTTGCACAGTATCTTGTGCGATTCTGCCCAATTGGCCTATAAAGCTGAAATGCCACTGAGTCTGGTCAGATTCTGTATCAGATTAAAGTCTTTCACACCTCCCTGTGTTGAATTCTATTATGTCACAGCTTTAGCCTCACTCCAGAGTCTTTTTCTATTAGTATGCTCTAAACAGATTCAATTGTTGCTGATCTTGGCAGACTTGTAAGTCCAATCCTGGTATTATTTATCTTTGCTAAGGACCTCTGGAGGACAGTTCTTTGTAGATTCTAGATCAGATTATATTAACAGATGCCTGCAGTTTTTCAGTTTAAATTTCATGTAACCTCATTCGAGTAAATTTCATTGTATTAAAGTGTTTTAAAAAGAGGAAGGCCTAAGCAAAAGTTTATGGATGTGGTGAGAGAGGACATGCAGGTGATGGGTGTAACAGAACAAGATGCAGAGGACAGAAAGATATGGAAGAAGATGATCCACAGTGGCAACCCCTAACGGGAGCAACTGAAAGAAGAAGAAGAAGAAGAAGAATTTATTACAGTTTTTTTTTTTTAAATATTTTTATTTCAGAGCTCTCCTAACCATGGATATGGAAACTGATGGATATATCAACTTCTAGGAGGTGAATCATGTACATATGTATTAGCCTACTTAAAACAATCTAAAGAATTATAATCATGGTACAGTCTGTAACCATTACTATATTTTTATTTCCTCTTTTATCCTAATCAGGGTTATGGAGAGCTGTAACTGTTTTCACTAAACCACAATAACTTGAATTGAAGGATGAACCAGGAAGGCTAGAGAAAAAAGGCAAATAAGACACCGTCTCGAAATCCCAACAGCGCTCAAGAACTCTAAGGCTGATATGCCATTAATTACTACACCAAAAGAAATGCGCTGTATAAATCACCCTGTGGTTTACAAAGAGGTGTCAAGAGGATAATAAAATCGTTGTATGCTTACCTAAAGATCTACAGGCTATCTTTAAACAGGGTCAACAAAACGGTGTCTTACACCAAAAACCCAATACACACATTTTGTTTTTAATGCCAAAAGAGATTCAATAGGACAGCTAAGATTTTATTTTAAATTGTTGGTACTTTCTTCCTGGATAGTAAAACAGAATGCTCCTAAAAAAAACAGCTAAGCCCTTTTGTAGCAAACATCTCAAAGCAGCAGGGAAGCTGTGAGTGCAGTGCTCTGGCTAACTAGAGGCGAAGGTAAAAAAAAAAAAAAATGTATAAGCGATTTAATCACACCCTGGGGAACTAGCCTTTCAACTCACAATCCTGGGCTCACACTCAAACCACGTTGCTCCTGGTTACATTCACACAGCGCCTTTCCATCTCATTCCACTGGAGACACTCCATATGATGTGTGTGTGTGTGTGTGTGTGTCAGTGTAGGCATATATGTCTGATCTTCTCTTATGTTAAGCTGTCTTGCAGAACAACCACAACCTCTTGCTCTTTGGGATCACCACATCCTTAATATTTTTCTTCTGAATGTTTTAGCTAAATGCATTACTAACAAAAAAAAGGCATGGTTCAACATTCTTTTCAATCTCCCAAATTTGGTACCATTTACTAATAATGCTGTCCCTGACAGCGAGAGCATGCCAGTAGTCTGCATAAGTCTAAAGTAAATACCCTTAAGCGGAAGGTAGAAAGTAATCTTGGTCAAGTGTAGTGGTTCATGGGTACCACTGGCACACATTGCACTCTGGAGTTGGATTAATAAGACAAGCTGAAAATCAAAAAGCTTTTTTTTTTTTTTTTAAATTAATTTTATTGTAATCATTCCATACAAATTGATCAATTTTTACAAAAAATAGGATTGAAAACAAGTCACCCCCCACCCATGAGAGAGAGAGCAAGGGCAATGGAGTAAAACTTAAGGCTTGGCAGCATACCTAAATTGATGAGTTTAATAGGGCAATAGAGATGAATGTAGAAGAAAAAGAAATGTGGAGACAATTGCTTCCTCAGTGCATTAAGAGCTTATTCTAAAATATTATTGATTAGATCCTGCCAGGTTTTGAAAAAATTCTGCACAGGTCCTCTAACTCAATATTTGATTTTTTTTTCAATTTCAAATAGTATAACACATTGGT
Organism: Polypterus senegalus; assembly: GCF_016835505.1. NCBI lineage: Eukaryota > Metazoa > Chordata > Cladistia > Polypteriformes > Polypteridae > Polypterus > Polypterus senegalus. The sequence goes on along the minus strand of NC_053164.1, from coordinate 125,987,128 downwards.
TTCCCACTGACTTAAAAGAGGAGAGTTTGGTTTCTTCCAGTTTAGCAGAATAAGTCTGCATGCCAAAAGTGTAGTGAATGCAATCACAATTTGTTTGTCCTTCTCCACTTTAAACCCATCTGGAAGAACACCAAACACAGCTGTCAATGGGTTAGGAGGGATTGTGAGTCCAAGGCTGTCTGAAAGGTAATTAAAAATTTTTGTCCAGAATAATGTTAATTTGGTGCAGGCCCAGAACATGTGACCCAGTGAGGCTGGGGCTTGGTTGCAATGTTCGCAGGTTGGATCTTGCCCTGGAAACATTTTGGAGAGTTTTAGGCAAGACAGATGTGCTCGATATATAATTTTGAGTTAAATAATTGTATGCTTTGTGCATATGGAGCTCGAGTGAATTCTCTGCATTGCTACCTTCCACTCCTTATCTGATATATTAATTGAGAGATCTTTTTCCCAGTGTCCTCTTGGATCTTTGAAAGGGAGAGACTGTAAAATAATTTTATATATTGCAGAGATGGTGTCTGAGTCCTTGAAATTGAGCAATATTTTTTCCGGCATGGATGATGGTGCAAGATGAGGAAAATCGGGAAGATTCTGTTTAACAAAGTTCCTAATTTAGAGATAGTGAAAGAAATGTGTAGCTGGAATGTTAAATTTGGAATGTAATTGTTCATAGGATGCAAAGACGTTGTCTATATAAAGATCTCTAAGCAAGTTAATCCCAAATCTTTTCCAGATATTAAAAACTGCATATGTTCGCGAACGTTGAAAGAGGTGGTTCTCTTGCAGAGGTGCCACAGATAGAAGCTCCTTCTTAAAATGCTCTCTACATTGGTTCCATATTCTGAGTGAGTGAAGCACAATTGAGTTATTTGTATATTGCCGATAACTTGCATTTATTGGGGCACAAAGCAGGGAATATAAAGAAGTACTGCAGGATTTTAGTTCTATTGCGGACCAGGCCTGTGTATGTTCATCTATTTGTGTCCAGGTTTTTAAAGCTTGTATGTTTGGTGCCCAGTAATAAAACTGAAAGTTAGGTAGAGCCATGCCACCTTCAGCCTTTATTCTTTGGATATGTGGATGTTTTGAGTTCCAAATAAATGAGGTTATGATTGAATCTAATTGCTTAAAAAATGATTTACTGATGTATATTTGAATGTTTTGAAATAAAAAGAGAAGCTTAGAAAGGATATTCATCTAAACAACGTTAATTCTTCCAGCTAGAGTGAGATGAAGGGTTGACCATCTATGCAAGTCTTGCTTGATTTTTTCCATACAGACGGCAAAGTTTTGTTGATAAAGAGCTTTGGGTTTACTTGTGATATTTACCCCTAGGTATTTAAACTGATCTGCGGTGATAAAGGGGAAGGTGTCCAATTTAATATTGTATGCTTGAGAATTCACTGGAAAGAGCACACTTTTATTCAGATTAATTCTGTGACAAGAGATCTTTTGAAATTCTGTAAGTGCTGCAGGCACAGAATTTTGTTGGTCTGATATATACAGTACCATATCATCTGCATACAGAGAAATTTTCTGTTCCAGTCCTTCTCTGAAAATCCCCTTTATCTGATATGTTGTGACTCACTGAGTGCCCAGCAAGGTGATCTGTGACTAAAGAGTAATTTCCTTCATAAAGACGTAGTAGTTTAATTGCCCCATGTCACACTTTTACAGCAAGTACCTGACTTTCAACAGCAGTATTCTTTTTCAGGGATCAAAGAGTGTCCGAGTTGGAATGTCATACCATTAATTCAGTAAGGCTTGGCTCCCAAATGCTTCCACTTGAAAAACCAACGGTCATGGGAATTCACAAGACCTCAAGAGAAGAGCCTGAAGGTTCCCTGTTTTTGTATCAAGTTACTGAGTGTTGTTGTACTTACAGAGAAACAAAATTATAAATCTTCAAGAACCTTAACCTAACAAGCTTTGCAAGGATCACTTATACGTCAGACATCTGTGGACTACATCCTCAAGCCAACCATAACTTATATGTAGTGCCAAGAATAAGAATTTGATTCCTCCCATTGTAAATTGGTATATTTATATGTAAGACAGCATCTTCAAAAATTTGGAATATTCAGTAATCATGATCCAAATGTGTTGCTCACACTAGAGAAAAACAATGTCTTCCAAAAACACAATTTACTTTACATGAGAGTGTAGCAGTCAGCCCACTGAATATTCAAAAGTTTGCTGGCACAACATTTAAAGCAAAAAGAAGAATATAATGGTGTCAGTGACCAGCAGAGATGCTAAACAGAGTCTATTTCCACACAATCTGGGAATACGTGAAGTTGAAATTTGATGTATGTTTAACTTGTACTAATCAATCAAATCGTCAGACTTGGGCAGAATGGGACCAGACAAAGGAACTCATACTTTAATCAAAGACATTCACAGCAAGGATTTTAAAAATTCTTACTTAGGTCTGTTACGTTTTATGGTACTATTGAGTGCTTCATTGTTACCTCAAAAAGAGCCTGGATATTGTGTGAAATTATATGGCTTAATCCAGGTTTTATCAGTTAAATTATTTTACATACAGTGTTCTTAAGGTGCCAGATACAGCCTGGTTTAGTCTGCCTGTCTCATTTCTCTTTCAACTAGCTGAGTAAATAATCTTTTATTATGAAATACAAGATTGTAGTTATAGATTTGTCCAAGCTACAAACCACTTTCTTGAGTGAGATGTCCTTCCCAAGTGCATTTTATGGCTTTCTCGTTTCACTCTTCATCTTCAAAAGTATGAGAAATGAAAATCACATATTAAATCATAAATGCTACCATGAGAATCAGCTTCATAATGTGAAGGTACATTATTTGTTGGATTTAACAAAACTGTTGTTCTCCTGCCTGGTGAAACATCAAGTATGTTTATAAACTAGCATTTTGTCTAAAAATCTCAAGTTTGCAGGCAGGACTGTGATTTTTAACATGAATACGTTAACTAACACAAATTTGTTTTCAGAAACGCAAAATCCGACTTTTTCATCCTTATAGAAAAGAAACTTTTAAGAACGAAGATGCTACTGTAAGCATTTTTGAATGATTCTTAAAACAAGTTGTAGTATCATGGATATTTCTCTACGCTTTAGTTTAGTTGCTCTACAGAGCGCCATGTGTACAGACTTCTCCACATGTAGACAGCTGGCCTTAACCAAAGAGAATTACTAGCTCAGTATGAGAAGACTGAACAGTTGTATTCTGACCTGACCTACAATTGTGCCACTCATCAAAGCACAATTAGCACATTTTGAAACCATCTTTTTTCAGCTACTAACTTCTTTGGAAAAATATACTAGGTGATCTTAACAATATACTTCAAACATTTAGCAAGTCTCCCTGTTCTTTATTTTGGTTCACTATGGTCATAGTTAACTATGTTGTGTTTGAAAACTAGATATAGTTAGTTTACATCATCGTGTGTGTACAGCTTTAATCTGCACATGGACAGCTGCATGAAGCAAAGAGACTTAGTAGCTCAGCATCAGACCTGAGCTACACCCCTGCCACACTCCGAAGCAGGTGCCTGCTCACTGTGCTGCTACTTTTTAAAGATGTCTCTTCTCAGCCGCTAACCCCTGTGAGAATATGGAAGTCACTCACATCTGGTGCTCTTTACACTATACCTTGGCCCACCCAAACACTATAAACATACTATTGCAATAAGGCAAAATTAATAAAACATTGTAATACCATTGGATGATTTTACATTAGATTCGATAAACATTATTAATCTCAAGGGAAAATTTAAATGCATAGAGCAGAAACATAAAAACCAAAGATACAAACTCATAGGACAAATAATACAATCAATCAAAAGATAGAGAGATAGATAAATTAATTAAAACTACTTCCATAAATAAATTTATAAATATATATAGTGCAGAAACAGCAAACTGAATTTAGAGTGCAAGCATTAAGTCTGGAATTTTGGGAGGAATAATTCAATTGCCTGATAGCAGCAGACAGAAAAGAACCCCATAGGTGCTTCTTAGCACACCATGGAGGAATAAGCCTGTGGTTAAAAGTGCCCCAAAGAGAAAGCCTCTTGGAGGGGAGTGGGGAGGTTTTTCATGATGTCACCCATTTTGCCACCATTCTCTTTTCTATAGCAGCTTCAAGTGTGTCTCTGATGGAACTGACTTTCCCAACTTGGAATAATACACTGGCTACTACAGACTGGTAAAACATTTCCAACAGTTTACATCAAAGGAATTGTGTCTCCTCAGGAAGTACAATCTGCTCTGGCCTTTCTTATGCAGTGCCACTATGTTGTCAAATCAGTTTAATTTGCTGTTTAAATGAACTCCCGGGTACTTTTAGCTCTTCCCCACTTCCATATCCTCCCCCTGGATGGTGACTTGTCTCAGAAGCTCTTTGGCAACATGGAAATCCACCATTAACTTTTGTCTTACTGGTGTTGAGCAGCAGGTGGTTTTCCCTGCACCACAAGATGAAGTCCTTCCTAAGCCTCCTGTACTTCGACTTGTCACCATTATTAATGCAGCAAATGTTAAGAGGCGTCATCTGAGAATTTCTGTAGATGGCAAGTGCTGGTATTATACTGGAATTCAATCTTGTAGAGGGTAAAAAGGAAGGGAGACAGGAGAGTTTCCTGAGGTGTTCCAGTATAACACACCACCATTTCTGACACACCATTCCTGAGATTCATAAACTATTGTCTGTTGGTCAGATTGTCTTTGATCCAGGAAATTGTGGGGGCATCAAGATGCATAGCCTTGAGCCTTTTCTCCACCTGATGAGGCACAATAATGTTAATGGAACTGGAAAAATCAAAGTGGGTAGGGCTGAATTTACAGGAATGAGTCAAACCTATTGAAAAACCGGTGCAATTTATTAACTCTGTTCTTCTTCCTTTCCTCGGCAGGTTTTACTGACTGCTTGTAGCAAGTGATAATTCTCATCCTATTCCACATTTCCTCAAGTTTGTCTCTGTAGTATGCTTTCTCCTAACAGAGCTGCTTTCTTGGTTCACTAAGTGTAGCGCGTGGCTGGAGCTCTTGCCCGGCTGGGATGCCTCCATGCTGGGAGGACTGGGGAAGCAAGCGTGGCCAGAGTGTTACCTCCCCCCAGGATGCTAGATGGCAACCCCCCTGCTGAGCAGGAGCCGCCCTTATGGGCAGTTCTTCCGCCACACCCGGAGCACTTCCGGGTGCATTATAAAAGGAGCCAGCAGCCACTACTCAGGAAGCAAGAGTCAGAAGGAGGAGAAGGAAAAGAGTAAAGTAAGGGATTAATTGTTTGTGCTGTGCTTGTGTCGGGACTGTGCTATACTTGTGGGTCACGGGAAGGCGTGTCCCACAAGAGAAAAGAAAATAATGTCAAGAGTGTGCATTGAACTTGTGTCCCAAGCGTGTCTGTGTCGGGTTCAGCTGGCGGTGCCAGCCTGGTGGGCCACATAAGGCTTTTGTAATCCATGGATTGTTGTTGAGAAAATAGGGAACTCTTTGTGGGAACTGCGTTATCTACACAAAACTTGAAATAGTCTTTGATACAGTGGTTGAGTCCCTCAATGTCTGCACCATGTGACACACAAAGCATACCTCAATCAGTATTCTCAATCATGCAGAGCCTCCTCAGCCTCCGTGGTCCATTCCTGCATAGTCCTGGAGGTGACTGGCAGCCACTGGACAATGAGTTTATATGCAGGTATGAGTTGTACCGAATTATACTCACATCAGCCCAAAGGTGGCAAAGCAACAGAAATGATATGTCTGTTTAACATTGGCATATAACAAATCTAGGGTTTCTTTTCCTTGTTGCACAGTCCACAAACTGATAAAAATCGGGATGGGTTCAGGGAGGTGAAACATGTTAAAAGTCCTCAGAAATTAAAATAAAAGCACTGGGATGGTCAGTTGTAAGTTTTCTTACCACAGAATATACTGTGTCTGTTGTGATTGCCAGGGGGAAGGGGGCATAATTTGCCACAACAAAGGCATATGAAAACCCCCTTGGCATATAATAAGGCCTTATGCCCACAGAAAGCACCTCAACATTTGGCTCAAATGCCTGTGCTTTACAATGCTTCCAGGGCTGCATCATTTGTCATTCACAAAAAAATGACAAGTCCATCTCCTTTCTTCAAATTGCTTTCGCTACTGCTTCTCTGCACCAACATGATTTTAAATCCATCCAATGCACCAGCAAAGTTGTGAGTTTTAGCTGTAAGCCACATTTTCATGAAGTACATGAGATTGTCAAGTTTGTATTCTTTACGGCTGCTGATCAGCGTTGAGAACTCGTCCATTTTATTTCCTACTGTCACACACGTGCGCATGGGAGGCAGCTAAAGGGCCTGAATGAATGCAATTCCATGCCAGACCAGGGGGTGGCAGAGTGCACTAAGTCTTTCTCTCACTTCTCAGCAGACCAGTTACAGGAAATCCCGCCTGGCCCAGACAACGCCACCTCTGTTTCTGGCCCTCACTGATGACGTCACTTCTGGGGTCGGGCCCACAGATGACGCCACCTCTGGTTCCGGCCTCACAGATAACGCCACTTCCGGCTCCGGCCTCACCGATGTCATTTCGTCCACTCTCCTTTAAAGCTGCTATCTTTGTGCTATTGTGTAAATTCTGTTTTGGACTCAAACCTGTAAACATCAATTTTGCATTTTGTAGCCAGGAACAATATACAGGTGGCTACCCCAAAACATTTTGTGACTCCTTTCTTTATTTGTCTTTGACATTACACTCTTACATTGTCCATGATGACAGAAGGCAGGTTAGGTCTGTACCTTCTCCTCTTAACGTGGAGTCAGGCTTCAGCAATGTTTTCCTGGTGTCTAAGAAGTAGCTCTGCTGGCAATATGGTGATTAGCTTTGGTCCTCTGGAAGACAAAGTGCACAAGTTCAACAGTTGTTGCCACATGTCAGTCTTTCTCACAACTTCTGTTTTCCACGTTTATCGAAAAAAAGTAGCAAACAGCAATGAAGACAAACAAATATGGGGGCTGTTGTAGCAGGCAGCTATTCATGGCAGCGCTGGAAATATTAATAGTATTAAAAGTATTAATCAATAGCAGCAAAAGTATGAAATGTATTTGAAAAGAGTCTTATTGAAGGATTTGCACATAAGGATACCGAAGGATGGTGAAGACAAATCCTTTCAAGCCTCTGTGCATAGCTACTTAAAATTTCTTCAATATTCAGAGGTCTTGTATCTTACCAATTTAAACTGGGAATGCAGATGTCTAGTCTGGGTGTTCTTGTTGTTTGTCTTCTGTTGCCTTTCTATGTGCAACATGCATCCCACTTATAAAAAGATATTTCTGAACATGGAATTCAACAATGATTACATGAATAATCAATAATCTGAAAATCACTGTTATGCTTGCTTGCATTACATGAGTGCTTTCTTTCCCTGCTGATCCTAATTACCACATTTTAAATTATTTCAAAAGTATGTAAGCAATCTGTTTTAAGACCTCTTTATAAAATTGTATAAAAAATACAAAGTTCAGATCAATGGCGGGTTTAAATCAATACCTAGAAGTCCGCAGTGCTATCAGTTTCAATATCTTTTGTTAATCTCGGTGTCCTGATTGCTGACTGTTTAATCACTGTCAGTTTTTACGGCATTCCATCTAACAGGTAAAATTGCATTTTAGATTTTTTTTTAAATAAATATTTGCAATCCAAGTTCCCATTTTATTTATTGCTTAATTCATAGTTTATTACTGTGAGTTTGAATATTTAATAAGTCTTTGTTGTGAATTGTTTTCATCAATATACACATGTCTGTTTGTTTATTTACTTCACAGATAGCACAATTACTTAATCAATAAATCTGATAAAGCACCGTTCACAGTATGCACCATCACAAAGCACTTTAGGTAACATTACAGAAACCTACTGGTACAAATTTTACACTCTTTTGTCTTTTGTGATTTGGGGTGGCTTCAGCAGACTTGTGCTGGGATGATCTGGTGTATTTAAAAACTGAATCACCCAAAAGTAAGATGGGAGGAGGAAAAAAAAAAAAAAACTCTCATCCAAAAAATCTGGAATTCAACAGGAGCCTTCTGTTAGAACTGCTTTCCAAGTTTCTTGACTAAAGGACCAAATTCTATTTTGACTGAATGAAAAACCATCGTTTTCTAATAAGCTGAGAAAAATAAATTCTGCCAGGGAAGTAAATAGAGTTGGGTAGATTTTAGTAAAAAGCTCGGCCATAAAAGAGAGAGAATCAAATTCATGCCTGCAATTTTTTTTCCTCAAAGATGCAATACTCCCTATGGAAGTTGTTTCTTTTAATGGCAATATTTCTTTATTTAATGTGGTGAAATGCACCACCTTAAAGACATCATAAGTTGCTTGTCTACTGACCAACTGGAAACAGATTTATTAAGGATGGACAGGCTACTGTCAGCATTGATAGGAACAGTGATGCTAAAATAGTAATGTGTTATTCTCCCTTTAAATTCAGAAGCAGTCATTTGCATAAGCTGACTAAGTTACTGCTCTTCAGAGTGCTTGAGTGTCTTTATCAAAATATACTGTTTCAGCCGAGTGCCTTTGTAAATCTTCCAGCTGCTGTTGGTATCAACAGTACACTCAACAAGGAAACAAATGTTATAAAAAAAAAAAAAAAAAAGAACAGAAACGCAGATTGTCTTTTGTTGCCTCTCCTGTCCGCCCCCCTGTGCATCAGCTAAAATTAAAATTCTTCAACAAACCCCATTCTTTAAAGAGTGGGAGGATAAGATCTTAGTCACGAAAGGATCGTCTCACAGCCACTTTAAAGGGGGAGCCTTCTTGTGATCCCCCCTCTACTGGCAATGCATTACACGTATGACACACAGAAGGGGCCAAGACATAAGAGGTTCCTGCTCTGACCTCGGGTGGCAACGTCAAACCTTGTGCCAGAAACAAACAGTTTTATTTTGTGTATCATGATATGGAATAGAAAAATGGCCATTGATACAGTCTGAAAGAGTGAAGCAGCAACAGAAGACCAAACGTAACTGAAGGTTTCAGTGCACAGTGTGTAAGAAATCAACTTATCTGGACAGCTGGGCAAAGTTATTTACAATCTGCAGGTCCACTTCTTTACACTCACGCATGCCTAACTAGGGGATGTATTTTGACGCTGATATTCACTCCCATACATCATATCATGCAAGATAATTCCAGGAGAAGGCAAAGCAGTCTTAATAATTTCAACACTGCAGTCCCCTCTCAACATATCATTATCAAAAGTGCCATGGCCTTATACTGTATATAGCAAGTCACTTATTAATAAGGTATCTTCAGAAAGAACCATACTCAATATATTAAATTATTCAACTGCTGGTATTTAAATATATTTGTCTTAGAGCTGGGTGGGTCACTCTGCATAGTATGCCAGTGTTCATTGTATGTTAAAAAAGCTTTTTAAATCTGAGTGTGGGCCTTCCAGTGACAAACAAACAGACAATCATTGTATCATGAGGTCTGGTCATACTGTCCTTGAGTAGGAATATCTTGTGTGCACAACATACAGTTCCACCTATAAGAAGCTGTGAGGCTAGCACTTCTATTTCATGTTCCATTCCTGCTACTGTGATGGCCACAAGAAATGCAGTTTTAAGAGCTACGCTAAGTGCTTCAGTAACAGCTTTGCCACGGGTTGAAATGGGCATTGTGTCTCAAACCCTTTGAAAGCGATCACTATGGGGCTTTTGTGGAGGCTTAAGATACATTAAACCTTTCACAAGCCTTTTTATATATGTTTGTAAGTCTAAGGTCATTCCATCCAGTGACAATGCTTAAGCATGCACATTGAGTAAAGCTGCCGAGAAACCTTTTGACCAAGAGAGGTATGAGGTAGGATTATCTACCTGCTGCATTGAGCGAGTGTGACGAGTACTGCATTTTGCATAGACAAATGGATATTTTCTATTTTCGACTGAGCAGATCTATTTAGAGGCTTTCAAGTAGCTAAAAATTAATCCAATAGAAATTTGTTTTAAATAACATAATTTGTATACCATCACAATGGACTTTATGTAGCAAAAAAAGAACATACTTTAAAATAAACAGTAAATACAAGACATTTCAATTACATGTTGTGGGAGATGGCCAGGACACAGACAGGTAGACATGTTTAATTCACCCACACACATTTATTTACACAACTAATATATACAATAGCGCACACACAACCCCCAAACTCCCGGCCTCACAATGCCTCTTTCACTCTTCAAGCCACCTCTACTCCTCTCCACCAAGACCTCATCTCTTGTCCTCCCGACTCCAGCAATTGAATTTAGGGAGGCGGCCCCTTTTATACACACCGGGATGTGCTCCAGGTGCTTCCCAATTAGCTTCCGCCGGCACTCCCCAGTGTGGCTAAAGTACCAGCTGCACACCCGAAAGCACTCCGTGTGTCCCTGGTCTTCTACACTCACTAGCCCGCGTCCTGCCTGCCCTCTCACTCTCTCTCCCCTCAATACACAGTCAGTTCCCACCGCCGCGTCCACTGTCGGAGCCCCCCCCCCACTTGAATCCGATCATTTACGTCATGGTTCTTTTCGGTGGGGTCGGTTCCACTTGCCTTCCCCGCTGCGTCCCTCTGGCTGAAGACTCCAGCGTCACGCCGATCCGCTCACTGTCACAGCGTCATCACGGATGCGACTGCCTTCACTTCCAGCTCCTTCAATCCTCTACGGAGGACGCGTATCACCTGCAATAGCGACTCTGCGGGCTGAAGGCACTCCTCCAGCTCATGCAGAGCTGCCAGCAAGCGCAGATAGTCAGCTGACAGACCGTCCAATTCCTTGCCTGTCTCGGGGTGGGACTTCTGGTCCGTGGCCATCTTGTCTCCCATCCTCTAGGTGCTATGGCGTGCCTCCGGACAGCCTTGCAACTGCCACATTCTCCCGAGCTGCAGCGTCTCCTCCTCCGCAGCTTCTCCTGCTGCTGCCACACTGACAAAGCCCCGCAGGCTGGCACGCATCTGTCACCAATGCAGATCCTGACCATCCCTGCCTGCAATACATAAAACACGCCCGGGCCCACTCACCTCCTGGGTCCCATCTGTCCGAGGAACCGTCCTTGGCATGACCTCTCTAGACGCAATGCCGTCCCGGGCGCCTCCAGCGACGGCATGCCCTGTAGGAGCCCGCTGCACTCCTGCCATTGTCTTCCAGCACCAGGGGGAAACGGCCCTTCTGCAGACTGGTGGTGGTCTGTGGGGTGAGTTTCTCTCGTGGGATTGTGTGCTTACCACTCCCACAGCGCATGTGTGGGTGCACCTGCCATGCCGGGCCGTCCAAAAAATTATTTATGATGGGTCCCCGCCTTGCAACAGGTGGAGAGTCCCATCTGGGATGCCATTGTGGAAGATGGCCTGGACACAGACAGGTAGATATGTTTAATTCACCCACACACGTTTATTTGCACAACTAATATAAGCAATAGTGCACACACGGCCTGCAAACTCCCTCAAAGTCCATGCCTCATAATGCCTCTTTCACTCTTCAGGCTGCCTCAACTCCTCTATACCAAGACTTTGTCTCTTGTCCTCCCGACTCCAGCCATCGAATGGAGGGAGGCGGCCCCTTTTATACACACCCGGACGTGCTCCAGGTGCCTCCCGATTAGCTTCCGCTGGCACTCCCAGTGTGGCGGAAGTACTGGCTGCGCACCTCGAATCACTCCGGGTGTCCCTAGTCTTCTTCTCCCCAGCACTTCCGGGTGTGGCGGAAGTGCTGAGGGCCAGGGCTCCTCAGGCATTGGGGCACCCCCTGGCAGTGACCACGGTCCCCTATAGGGTTGAGCTTCCAAGCTCAGTTCCTATGATCCCCAAAGCCACCAGGGCGGTCGCCCCCATGTGATCTGGAGGAAGCGTAAGCCCTCCTCCAGTCCTCCTGGGCGTCCCAGCTGGCTACCACCCCCAGCTACTCTCCACAATATACAATGATAAGCTAATGTGTACTCAAGTATGGAGAAACAGAATAGTACAGTGGAGCAGACTCTCGTAGCTGTCCTAATTATGGGATGGGATATTGGGAGAACTTAACAGTTAGCAAAACAACCAAGCTTGATGGACCAAATGTCTTTTCTTCTTTTTGAAATTTATTTTCTTTTGTATATATGGTAGTGCCAGAACATTGCTATTATATTGAGAGAATAATTTAACTACACTGGACTCTTTCTCAGGGCTTTTTCCCACAAGACAAGGGTGTCAAACTCACCCTTATAAAGCTTTATTAATGTTCAAAACCTCCAAAACTCCAAGACCCCTTTGCAATATGCATTTATAATATCAGTATACAATTTACATTTATGTTTGGCATTAAAACGTGTTGCCAGTGTCTGCTTAACTTTACCTCTGTAGCACAGCACACCACAGCTACTAACCTGCAGTTAAAATGAAAACTGGGTGCTTATAATGACGCAAAAGGAGTGAGTGAGGAGACAGCAACCTGCCACAATGCCATAAACAACTTTAGTGCTTTAGCATAATACCAAAGGATGTGAAAGTCTCCTTACGGAGATGGGAGCCCACTTCACTCACTTTTTAGAGCACATAGTGTACTGAACTTGATTGTGGATAGAAAACACCTTTGCATTTCCACTTGTGTTAAATGTGATCACTGTCCATTTCTGATCAACTCAGAATGTGATTTGTGTGATCATTTACAAGCATGGTTACATCCATCTTTTGTAATGTTGTGACGTGCCATTGGATTGTGACACATGCTACGAACTATTACATGTATCTGGAATAATTCCTTGCTAGACTTTATGCAAGTGACATACGTTTTTTCACTCAAAGCTGATTTCGGTCACATAGCCACTGGTAGCTTCTGGAAAAGTACAGCTAATAAAGACAGAAGTCAATTTACAGGAGACACAGGGCAGAACATATGATTGTTACCAGCATAGAGGTACTTGTGTGTGTTTTTTGTAAAATAAATATGATGGCAGTTTGGCCCACATTTTGGTATATAATATTATATTAGGATCTCAGTAAAACTGAGTCTGGCAAACCAGCCACAATATTTTATGTAATAGAGGCATGGAAACAGGAATAAGGAGTACATCAGGTAAGCCAATTTGTGTTTCAATTATTTAAAATTGCTTTATGTGTTTTGAAACATTCTTGCTTATTGTGTAAGTTAATACAAGCCTGTTTATCATGGCACAGTAAGAATGGAATTAGAAACAGTTAACAGTCACGGTGGCTTAAATACAAGAGAGTAGAGGTGAAATTCTAAGTGAGATCTGAGTCAATCATTTAAGCTACATAGAGAAATCAAGAGATAAAAAACAACAACAAAAAAAGAAGTGCTGACTGGAATTATAAGAAGATCAGTATCAGAGGATCTCAGTTGTCTGGCAGGTTGACAAGATGGAAGCAATGACATCCAGGCAGTGTGCAGAAGCAATTCAAAAGGCTAATAGGATGTCCGGTTATATAGTATAATATGTACATTACAAAAGATGCTATGACTAAGCTATAAAATGCATTACCCCACACTGGGGCATCATATGGAGTACTGTGTAGAGTTTTGGTCTCCATATTGCAAAAAAGACAGCAATACTAGAGGAAGAGGCAAGAGCAACTAGACTGATTCCAGGGCTGCGAAATTAAAGGAGCCAAATTTATTTTGGTTTCAGCAAACAGAGATTAAGATGATGGATTCCAGATGCACCATTAAAACGGAGTTCTTCAACAACAGCAGATAGAATCTCATTATGGGTAAATTTAAAAAAAAATGCTAGAAAATTGTTTTTATCACACAGAGAACACTTAGACACATAAACAATGGAATAAATGACCAAGTAGCATTATAAACAGTAGCAATTTGGGGTCCTTCAGAACTTGTGATTTTTTTAGAGAAATTAGCTGAAGAGAATTGATGAGCTTTGTTGGGTTGAATGTCCTGTTCTTTATTGTTCTAATGTACCAATAACAACAGATAACCTATAGTATGTAATATGAATAGCTTTTTAAGTAAGAAAGTAACTTAATCCAACACTATATGGGTAAGCAGAACTGTGGCAACACCTTTAATGCCAGGAGCAAACATCCAAAGAGGATCTGTGAGACTAAAGCATTGTGTGTTAAGTGGTCCGTGGCGCTGTGCAGATTTTAGATAAATTAAATTGAGGCACTGCACCAGAGTTGCCTGAGATGCTTGGCTGAATGCGTACTCAGCGTGCAAATGTGGGTGGAGTAGTAAGGTGCTACTTTCACACCTCGGAGCGAGCAGAAGGTCTCATCTGCATCTGATCGGCCACTATAAAGGGACCTGCACGGCAGACGGAAAACACAAGAAGATAGAGATAAGAAGTACGAGAGAACAGAAAAGAAAGAAATGGAGGTTAAAGGCGGGAGAATGAAGATAGGATCAGGAGCAACTGGGGTGCTGAAGGAAAGTGGCAGGCAGCCCAGAGGACAGCCCCTCAGAGGAGTGTAGGGCCAACATGCTGGGGCTAAAGAGGGCCACTCAGCTGAGCATTTTTGGGGTATCTGGAGTGGCCCGATCCTTGCTCTTGTGTAAGACAGTGGGGCAGTGGAGTGGCAGCAAGAGCAAGAGTTGTGACGCTCTGCACAGTGCCCTGCTGGGAGCCTGTGGGACAAAAGGGACCCGAGCCTATGAGAAAAGCTGGCTGTGCTTGACTGCAGGACGTCTCCACAGGGTACAGGCTCCAGTGTGGGGTAAGCAGAGGAGATGTCGGTTTTAGAAAGGCGGCATCGGGGACTGAGATGTTAGATGGCTTCCTGCTTTTTAACCTCATTTTTAAAGGATATCTATTTATGGATTGTTTTTAACCTCCACAATCACATGTATTTTTTATTGGATTATTTATTTATTATTTGACCCCTTGATACAAGTATGTGTCCTCATTTGCCTGGCTCATCTCGCTCTATGATTATAAATGGTTCCCGGTTCAAGAGGCTTCCCCTAGCTATAAGGGAGTATGGAGCCAAATCAGACCATCACACATAGACACAGACCACTGCTTTTTAAGTTTCAGCTGACCTCCTTCCATTGCCTGCTGTCAAAGGTCATGTGAGTGACCATGAGAACAGTGTTGAATGGACTAGGAGGTGCACATATATTTGAAAAGCTGTAAAGACAGTTGAGGTCTAATACTCAGAGAAGCAGCTCTCAAAACTGAAAATTCAAACAAGGATTACAAGTTGTCACCAAAACCAAGACGGCTATGAGTTATGACCTGGAAGACATAAAACACTAAGTGCAAGACTGAAGTTGTTCAAGGGCTGAATCTGCAATCTTGGATGCTCTGCTAAGTGACACATTGGGATGAAATGCTAAGCACCAGTGCTACAGCACATTGAGCCTTCTGGATGAGAGCCCATACCAACAGTGCAACACATCCTAGCAACACAGTAGCAAAATGTGGACTAATCAAAATGGTGACATGAGGCATTTAAAAAGAAGCAATAATAAAATGATATTAATTGTAATTAAACTATTAACATGACACATGCAATAAAATGCATTATTGGGGTGTCATATCAGCATCAAAGAAAACAAAACAAAAAAATTGATAGGGTGCCCCACTTTGTAACAGCATCATTTCAAACTTGTTTCTGAATACTTCAAACAGAAAGACCATTAAAAAGAGACCTGCTTTAATGCAGTCAAGGTGACAATCCCCATTTGAAGTACTTGTGTGACTATCCATACTGCTAGCTTCGGTACACTGAATTGCTTTCAGACAGCAAGTCTTGCAAGTAGAAGACACCTGAGTATACCTCCTGATGTTTCCTTTCTTCCCAGATAACATTTGTGTGAAAAAAAGAAAATGCAAAGTAAAAGGAAAACAAATGGCACTTATTAAATAATGATTCATTTAGTTAATTTTACAGAGTAATGAGCGTTCTTACTTTCTTACCTTACCTTCTGCTTCAAAACTCAAATATAAACTAATAAACTAATTATGCAAAATCATCCCAAATATACTTTCTAAATTTCATTCAACTCTCAGGTGTCTTTATTATTTGCAAATATACTCAGCATCAATACACAGGTACAGTTATCCAAAAACATTAAATAAATATATAAAGCACCCCAACAAAATCTGCAAGCTGACCATTTAGTTGTCTAGCATTTTATATCCACTGAAGTAACTTTAGTTCGCTTTCTCATCTTGCATGAAAACTACTGAATCCTCTGCCTCTGCTTATCATCGTGAGTACCATCCTCCTCTGAGATTTTTTTTATTGTGAGTATTCAGTCTTTTGTTCTTGGTTTGCCCACAGCTAACTATGGGGAGTATCAGTAATACCTCCCGCTCCTATTTTTGTTCTTACTAATTGTGCACCAGATTGTCTCCCACCCCCACAGAGAAAGCTTCAACTCCAAATAGCTGCAAGCTGTTTGCAGTCATGCTAGTTCCCCCTCAGAACTTTGCGTCCTAAAAGGCAGAGAAGAATCTGGGTTTCCTAAACCTTGCCATTGAGTGTTCCACCTCCTCAACACTTTCTCACCAAGCCAGGATCACCCTGTTTATGTAATCAAGAGTGGGCGGGCTTCACATCTCTCTCAGATGGAAACTGTGTCAGTACGTCATTAACACGGTGGTTCTGCCAGCAAAGTTTGCAGCTCTGCTGCTGCTTCATGACTTGGCAAGGGCTGCCTTTGTTGTCCCGGGGGCGAGTAATATACTTAACTGTCAAATGCTATATTTTAATCCATAAAATGAGATTATTGCTTGGGTGGCATAAGTCTCCCTGTGTAACACACACAATCATTTTCATCACTCAAGATTTTATAGATATGGGGCCTTGTGAACACAATCACCTCAAGTACAGCTTAACTTACAAAGATACTGTTCTTTCAATTTTAAAAGCACAGCTCAGGGTCCTGGCAGGTAAATGATATGAAACCTTGACCTTATACTCTGAAGTACAAGTTTTCATTTCTTTCTTGTGAATTATCATTGCAACCTTAAAAAGCACATTTAAAAGAGAGGCCTCTAAAATGAAAATCTTTTCCTGCAATTTTCTCTATCTGCAGCACATTTTCTATAAATAATTGCGAAGCTGACTCACAAACTAGACATTCTTGATTAGGCACTCAATGGATCTTTTCATACAGTTCGGCTGTCTATTGGAAAACAAAAGATAAAATCTCAGTCAGCATTTTAATTAGACAGGCGGCTAAATGCAGAAAGCACAGTTGGTCACAGGTTCCCCTCTAGTTTCACTCTGTTTAGGTGTGTTAAATATTGAGTAACATTTAGCAAAATAAAAAACTCTGTTCCATGGTTTTTTGAGGTTTACTTTGCAAAAAACAATCCAAGCTGATGTTCTGTTGGCCTCTTTCAATGGGTTTAATTTTTATTTATAATCCATGAAATTTGAGACTATGGGCAATATGAATAAAACCCACAATTCTATACGTTTGGTATTCACTTATTAATAAAAAACTAGGATGACAATGAAAATGAATAACATCTCATAATATATCAATGATATTTTACATACAAGTTTTATCATATCTTGTATTTTAATTATGTTTTGCTGAAATATGCACTACTACATTATCCAATAAACTAATTTAGGTTATTCATGCCTTGGACAGATGAATTTGCTAAGGTTTTCAGGGAGCTCCAGATATCATATTCTATTTTCTTACCACAGAGGGATGCACCAGATGCAGGTCTTTCAAAAACACAGAAGCATTAAGCATTATCTGTCTCTCTTCATAGGTTTATAGGGCCATTATCATCATGTGTACAGATCCAATCCTTCCAGAAAAATTCACTCCATAAAGACTGCTGTCCAGCTACAGTATGTGCAAAACAATTGTTTAATTCCAGGTTTAGCTAAGAAGGATCTTGCTCATCAACAGCCTATTCAAAATACCCAGACATGAAAGAAGTGAGTATTACAGACATCTGAAGAGTTACACAAGCATGGTGATTAAAGAAAAGGAAGTAAAAAAAAATTATAGCTGTCACGCTTAAAACGTTTTAGTTTTAAGTGTCTTAGCATTCAGAGAATCCTGCAGTGGTTACAATACTTACAACTTAGGAATTCCTCCTGATGAGCTCAAAGGGCTCAGCAGGTTGCTTTAGCTTTGACAGTGCTATTACAGATTCAACCCTGTCTGCTAGATACATATGAGGGTTTCTTAACTCAACAATTCAACTCTATAAATCCAATGTCATCTCTAGAGAGCAGGCTAAGAAGTATGAGAAACTGATGGGTTCCCAGGTCTGATGGGAGATGTAATCTCTCTTGCATGTCCTGAATCTCCTGAAATCTTGGACAGGCCTCAAACATCTCTGCAAGGAGGCATCCAGGAAGAATTCCAATCAGATGCCCGAACCATTTTAACTGTCATCTTTCCGTGCACAGGAGTAAAGGCTCTACTTTGTGATCCTATGAAAAGTTTATGTTCATCACCCTATCTCTAAGACTGAGCAAGGACACCCTGCAAAGGAAGCTATGAATGTAAATTGGGCAGTAAATGAAGAGGTTTGTTTTTTTGCCTTTGTTCTCTTTTCACCATGACTGACCTGTACAACATCACTTAGATATACACTCTCTGATGACTGAAATGTACTAATGCGTTGACATTATCCTTAAGAGCTGAACTAGAAGAAAACCTGTGGAGTGTGCTGTGTTATTGCTGAGTAACAGTTAATTAAAATACAAATTTTGCTCATAAGAACTGTTTGTGAATTTTGAAAGCTATTACTCTTTAGAAGTTTTTTTCTATTTATTTATCTTTTTGCCTGCAGACGAGTAAAGAAACCGAGTGTTTGGGGAAGCATTTGGAAAAGTTACTTGTTACTTTCACTTGTTCTTGTCATTTGTGTTCAATACTAGCATCTGCGAGGCAGGACAGAAGGTGGTAGCTGAAACCAGCAAGTCTGAAAGTAAATAAGTGTTGGAGTGTTGAATAGTTTAACACTAACAGCAAATCCTTAGTGGGAAGAAGTTAAGTCATATCCACCTTAATAAAAGAATAAAAGTCTGTGTGTCCGTCCGGCTGCTGCTTTTCTGTCATTCCAATAGATGGCTCATCACAAACATTAATACATTTTTTACAAACCTTACACAAATGGCATATAACAGAGACATATGTATTGCATGTGCATGTTTGATTACTTAGATTTCAACCCACCGTACATGGGCAGCACAGCTAGTAAAGAATAATTGGATAGAGTGTCATAGACCACTAGTAGAAAGCAAGAAAATACATGTTCATGAAAGCAATTACTTTAAGTACAGTTACACAGCTGACTTCAAAGCGATAAAGCATAGAGCACTGCAGTATGTGGACAAGCATCTAACACGGGAATGCTATCAGGTACAAGAGGAAGTGGAAATGGACAAATGAATATGTAAATAACCAGCGGCAGATATTCAATAAGCAAGTTTTTTAAAAAGATGAAAGTAGTGTATTAAAAGTTTTACTTGATAGAACAGTTCTTAATGAGCAAGAAAGTTAGCACAATTAAGAGGACAACAGAATGGGGTTCATTAATATGAAGGAGAATGAGATTCAGATTTTGGTACTCAACACACCTGAATCAAGAAATCTGCCTAATAACACAAGTAGATGCAGAGATGTGCAGGCTGCACAACATCCACCTTCTGACTGCACATCTAAACACATCTTAACAAATAACTACAAAAATGTAACATTACAATGTAATTGAAAATGCAAACGTGCCATGACAAAATAGCTGTAGCATTTTAACATGATGTCCAAAGACCACAATGCTCATGTAAAGTCTACTTGCTCTTATGTTATATAGTGGTGCAATAGTTAAAATGATAGAAAGATATTGCAGCAGACAGATGGTGTGCTACTGTGCTCCTGAATGGATAACAGCAATTGTAGCTTTTTAATTTTCTCTCAGTGTCAAGTCTTTTGTTCGGTGTCTTTTTGTCTCGCTGGCAGAGGTTTAAAATGCATGGACTGGAGAAATTGGGGACAGGTGTTTAGAAAGAAGCACTGAGGGTGTAGCCTTTGCAGTGCAGGATTATTAAAAATTAAAACACCTGCAGTAAAATAAAATGACACCTATAAATATAAGGTCCTTAGCTGAAGAGCAAACATTAAAATGCACAAAAGACAAATAAAATGGTCGTCATACACAACTTACTTTTTGTCAAAGTCATGGTCCATTATCATTTTTTTCAACCACAGTTTTGTAAGCACAGTTTTTTTTAACCACAGTCCTATTTAACTACTGCCAGATAACTGAAAGTTAAATGAATATGATTTGGGCTTCAAGAAAATTTTCTATTTACACAATACACCTGGATTGAAAATCAAGCAAAATAATATCTAGAATACAGATCCTTTTATTGATGGCAATGCTACTGATAGAAAGTATGACTGACTTTTGTGTAATAGCAAACAACATATTAATAGGAATCAAAGAAACTCCTCTTACCTTCTTAATCTACAGTTTTCAAATTTGCCCTGCAGCACGGTAGCACTGGTGTACCTCTTCACTGGCTTAAACTGGACTTTAATACTCAGACAAGGCACACTGCATCAAGTTTTGGAGTACCTGGATTGCCTTCCTACTGTTGTTTTTTTGTTTAACATCATTTTTGTTTAACATCATCAAAGACATTTCCTGTGGTGGGCTGGCACCCTGCCTAGGGTTTGTTCCTGCCTTGCACCCCGTGTTGGCTGGAATTGGCTCCAGCAGACCCCTGTGACCCTGTGTTAGGATATAGCAGGTTGGATAATGGCTGACTGACTGACAAATTCATTTATCTTTTGTCAGACATGTGCACATGGGAGGCAGCAAAAGGGTCTAAAAGAGAGTAATTCCATGCCAGACCATGGAGTGGCGGACTGCGCTGACCTTTTTTCTTGCTTTCCTGCAGACCATTCATGGGAAATTCCGCCTGGTACTGATGATGTCACTTCCGGTTCTGGCCCTTCTGCTGATGTCACTCCCGCTGTAGAACCTATGAAAGAAGAGCCTTCCGGTTCTAGCCCTCTTGATGATGTCACATCTTGGTCCGAGCCTATGGAAGAGGACCCTTCCGGTACTGCTCTGGATGACCTCATTTGCATTGCTGGCCTTTAAAGCCGCCGGAATTCTGATTTGGACTCTGTTCTGAGCACATCTATGTGAACAATTTATCCTTTTGCAGCCAGGAAATATTATACAGGTGACTGCCCCAAACCTTTTTTATGATTCTTGCATCTGTTTTTTGTGACAGTGGTATAATCGGCAGGATGAAGGATCCGCTGAGGATCCGGAAGTGATGTCATCAGAAGGGCCGAAACTGGAAGTGACATCATCAGGTCAACATCATCATCATTTCTCATTTAGACCTTTTAGCTGCTTCCCATGCGTACATGTGTGACACTTTTAAATATTGAAATTTGTAATAGTGTGAGCAATGATTACGAAGTACTGCTCTTTTTTATGGTACTATTTTTCTGTCTTTCCTAGTTTTTAGGACAGAGTAGAATTTCTCTTTATTGCTACATTACATGCCTTTGTTATTATAGGTTATCGTTGGTTTGATGCAGCAGACTAGAAGCAGGAACCTGGCAGAGACATTTTCTCTGATGGTTTCTGACACAAGACTCCCTGGTTAGCGCCCTACATTTGTTACTGTAGTGGCCTGAAAGTAACTCTAGATACAAAACCAGTTTTCGGCTTGTTCCTTCATCCAGACAACAATCGTTACTTCTCTTTGTTAATTTGTTTTGTTTTAATTTGGACTTATTTTGTTTTGTGCAATACATTTTTATATTCCAAATGCAGTAACATATATACAGGATCAAGATGAACTGCAAGCACATTATTCAACGTAAATTGTAACAAAGCAGAGCATGTTGAAGAAGCTGGAAAAGATGGACATCCTACACACTGTGAAACACAGCCAAAAAAAAAAAAGGACCTTAATCAAGAGTATAAAAAACAGCAAAATAAACAATTAGCACTGAATTAATTTTCTCCATAGCTTCCATATGGTAAGTACGCAAATATTCGTCATTTTGGTTTGACACAATACATTTACTACACAAACATTTCGAATTCTTAACTATAATGGAAAATTACCTAGAGTCAGAATGTCTGAGTCCTTCGACTTCCTGTTTATTTTACTGGTGTTACTGGAAAAGAAGCAATAATATCAGTAAAGTAACCCTCTTTAGACCATTCCCGAACATTTAAAATAATAGCTTTGTATATTAAATGAATATTCCTTAGCAGTCGACCTAATCTCCGGCAACAAACAATATTTATTCTTAAGTATTAAAAATAACCGACAAAAAGCTGATCCACCTGACCATTATTTTTATTTGGGAAACAGTAAAAAAAAAAAAAAAAAAAACTGTAAAGAAAGCACTTTCAACTGTTTTACAAAGTGAAGATGAAGGTAATCCATTAGGACCTGACAGTTTCCTCATTAGAAGCTTGAATTTCAGAACAAAATAGACCGATTTTGTTATAATCTAGGTTTATCAATCCCCAGAAGATATGCTTGCACATTTTGTTTTTTAGAATTTTTAAACATTTTTCCTGTTATTCCTGCAATAGCACCTTGTTTCTTATGGTGGCACAGTCAACAGCATTTTGTAATGATCAATACAAAGTCACAGTCATATTGTTTGCAATATCTACATCCATTGATTATCACATTATACAAAGTACTGTGACATTCATCCTGCTTATGTAAGATGGCAGTGCACACCTTCTGACATCTTAGTATAGGACTTTCTATGAAATATCCACTTTATGTATCACACATGTGTGCATAGGAGGAGGCTGAATGGATCAAATGAAGGTAATTCCCCGCCAGGCCAGGGGGTGGCGGGATGCACTAAACCTTCCTCTGTTGTTTCTGCAGAACAAATACGGGAAATTCTGCCTGAGGAAATCCTGACGACACTACTTCCGGTTCCAGGCCCAAGAATGATGTCACTTCCGATTCTGCTCCAAAGATGACATCACTTCCAGTTCTGGCCCCAAGAGCAACCTCACTTCTGGTTTCGGACCTTGATGACATCACTTCTCATTCCCTGCTTTAAAAGACTGGACAACATCAGTATACCTCAGTTCAATCCTGGACTCCAAACTATACACTTCAGTGTGTCTTTTCATACCCTTTTGCAGTCAGGGATAATATATGGGTGGCTGCCCCAAACCTTTTTGTTTGTGTCAAGGTTGATTTTTTCATAACAGTTATAAGTAATTATAAGAAGTTTCTACTGGAACCACTAGCTTATCTTTTTGACTTCATAATCAATATTTTTACATCGCCAGGTATTCTGAGTTTGCCTTTGATTTCCCATTAGCGTCTTTAATGCTCTGATAACTTATTTACATCTTTGAATGTAGGCAACCTTTTCAGGGTTATAACACAATTCAGGATAAATCATACAACTTAATTATTTTAGTAAAACATGAATCCTAATTTTGCAGTATTAGTATATTGTATAGTATGAATGTTTTAAAGTAAAAATTTCTAGAAAACATTTTTTTCAAACACTAGTTCATTTTTGTACTAACAAAATATGTGATGGTGACCTTTTCCCTATAACGTATTGTCATCTTGATATTACTGGAAGAAATACCTTTTCTATACTGTGTATTTTTGCATCTCTGAAAAGGAAAACATATATGGTGCACACTTAGCACTTTACTATAAGTGGAGTTCAATATGTTGACAGTGGTGAAAGAAGTATGTCCAATGTGTGCACTTTTCATTCAAAAGTAATACTTATTTAAATCCAAATTAATTGGACAATTCCTGCTCATGCTCACTGTAATGGTTATTTGAATCTTTACCTATTTAATGTCTCTCAAATTAATGTATCCCTTGGTTTTGTTTGTTGCTCTTTTAGTAAATCTGACAGTGCCTGTCTACAAGTAATTTTCGTGAAGCCAGACAAATCATATATACTACTGGTAAAAGGTTTTAGAACACGTCAGTTTTTAAAGAAATGTACAAGGTTTAATGCCTTAATGTTTCATGAAATCAAGGCAAAGAACAAATAAATAATAGTAACTAAAAAATAAGTAAATAAGTTGTGATGGATGGCTGGGGCCCATGCCTGGCTGAGACGCCCCTTTACCACATCTGCCAGGAGGACAGGGGTGGGAAGCTCAGTGCCCACCCCGGACGCTAGATGGCAGCCTCCTTGGGTTGCAGCAGTGCCTTAGACTTCCCCAGGGCTGCGTGGGAGTTGGAGTTCTGTGCAGCTCTGTGGGGCTTTTGGGCACTGGTTTCACCTTACCTGGAAGTGCAGGCGGATGTCACCAATCAAACACCTGGAGCACTTCCGGATACCCAATAAAAGGGAGCCAACGACCACCACTCAGCAGCCAGAGACAGGTGGAGGTGGACAAGGTTGCCTGGGAGGAGTGGTGGTGCCAAAGAAGAGAGAAGCAAAGTGCTTGGTGTAACTGGTGTGTGTTAAGGACTGTGTATTGCCTGTGGGGTTCACATGGAAGACATGCTCCACAGGTGAAGAAAAAATACATATTTTTTTTATTTTACACGTGCCTCCCATGTACAATCTGTGTCGGGTCGGGCGCTATATAGAGCCTTTATCACACTAGAGTAGCCAGCAGGATTCTGGTCCGTCTTTTTGGCCTGGGATCTGCATAAAATTTGTGTGACGACCCGGCACATTAGCGCGAGACACGCGGGCAGCACAGTGGCACAGAAGGCGTGGCCCCGAGGCGCACCAAAGCACGCACATGTGGCAGAGAGCCACGAGATAACCACCAAGAAGCCCAAAAGGACGCTGAGCTGATGGGGAAGAAAAAATCCAGGCAGACGCAAAGGTCGGCACGCTGGCGGCACCACAGGTTGCAGCAGGAGGTAGGTGATGGGCCCAGAGAATGTTTGCCTTTTCATGTACCTACCTCCTAGAGGCAGGATACCCATTGGTGGCCGGAGGACATGTGTCTATGGCGAGTCGGCAGAGCAAGCTCTGGGGAAAGCGAGGCTGACTTGGGTGTTTTCTTTGGCCTCGGACATCCGTCGGAGGACGAAGGCCTGGACTATCTCCAAGGCGCAGTGTTTCTCATGGAGGAACAGGGAATCCTCCCTGTAGCAGGTAAGGGGGTGGAGGGGGTGTGTAGGTTTCCCGCCGACCATGGTTTGCAGACGGGGGTGACAAACCTCCACCCCGCTCCCAGAAACATCCTGGAGGCGCCTGCGGAGGAAGTGCTTGTCCTCTGCGCCTGGTGAAACTAATTTCTTCCTGGCTGCACGGGAGGTGGAGGCAGTCCTCCTACCCCTGCAGTCCCTAGCTCAAGTTTTTCAGGTCCTGCAGGAGACGAAGGAAGGATTGGAAAAGAAGCATGGCATGCCTTTGGAAGACATCTCCGAGTGGCTATAGCAGCGAGGCACGAGTTCCTCCAGCCTGCAGGACGCAGCGGTACAGGTGAGTTGTGCCTGTGCTGTACATGAAAGGGGAGGGTGGAATGCAACAGCGCCAGCAGTGATCAGTCCAGCTTGCCCATCACCCATGCCTCCTACAAGAGACGCAGCCACGATGACCGACAGAGCAGCAGGGGAGTGTGCAGGAAGGCAGCTGGTGGAAATCGGCAGCCAAACAAGCTTGCTCCGACTGTTGGCGCCAGTCTCGTAGGTGTCAAAGGGGGTGCAGACGGTAAGGGGTCTCCCTTCTTCCCATAAGGGGACCCAGACCGTCAGGGCACCACAGAAAAAAAGGAGGTCGCGGAAGAAGTACACAGCGTGAGCCCGTCAGCTCTAAGGCTTTGGAAGGCTGCGCTGTAAGGGGGCAGAGATGCCACGAGCCCTCAGCTGAAAAGACGTCAGGGCAGGAATTCCCGTCCTGCTTCCACACCCGCAGGGTTTGGATTAAAGGGGAGCGATGTTGCTGTGAATGCGGCCGCTATGGTCACGGCTGGAAGGGTTGTCCCTAGGGGACGTCCAAAAGACGTGGACGTCGGGACAACTCCTCCCGATTGTGCAGTTTTTCCTCCACAGGACAGGCCCGTGAACCAGATGACGCCATCTCCCCATCCTGGAGGAGACCAACCCTTGCGGGATGTGCCGCTTAGCCCCTGTATCTTCAGGGGAAGCAGCCCTGGACAGTGCAATACCTCCCCCTGGATGCTAGATAGCCACCCCCCTCGGTTGGAGAGGTGCATTAGATTCCCACAGGGATCCATGGAGTTGGAGTTGGGTGCAGTCCTGTTGGGTTCCGCAGGCACCACCAGGGGGTGCTGCAGCTGGGACTCCTGAGCCCCTGTGGGCAACGTATTCACCACACCAGGAAGTGCAGCCGGAACACAGCAAACAAGCACCTGGAGCACTTCCGCGTGAACTATAAAAGGGGTCAGCAGCCACCACTCCAAGAGCCAGAATCGGGAGAAGGAGGATGAGGTTGCCAGGGAGGAGTGGTAGAGAAGAGTAAGAGTGTTGTTTGGTGTTGGTGGTGTTATTGGCACTGTGTATTGCCTGTGGGGTTCACGGGGAAGACGTGCCCCACAGGTGAAGAAAAATTATTTTAATATTTTACCCATGCCTCCGTGTCAATCTGTGTTGGGTCGGGCGCTGTGTAGCGCCTTTATTTCAAAGTGTACAAAATTTTATTCAGATTTTAGATTAATCAAATTAGCCACCTTTTGCTGATATAACAGCCAAACTGTGGTAAACAAAAAAACATCATAGTTACTGGATGATTTTTAAATGCACACTGAATTTTTTAAACCAGCTTCTCAGCAAATTAAACCAACTTTCTGGCTTTCTGTGAAATATTAAGTAGTGAAAAGAAAACATGCTTGTCTCTTGCAAAGAAAAACATTTCTTCCAGCTTGGATGAACCTCTCGTCAGTTTGCACTTCCTGACTCTCTGACAGTTGGCAGGAGATGTGGAACACAAGACATATCTTCAGACTTTTCTCATATAGAGTCCAAGGGTTAGTCTCCTTCTTCTGCTTCAGGTGGCACTGAGTATCCTGACATGACCGAGGCTCACCACTGCATCAAAAAAGACAGTTAGTGAGTTCCACTCACATGTTTGAGAAGGGTCTGAGGAAGAGGTGAAAATAACATATAACAAAGCAAGAGTTCAGTGATACTGTATGTTCCACTTTATTATAAACAAAATGAACAAACACTTTGCTTGTCTTTCAGCATGGAACAATTTGGCCTCTACTGTGATTTGATGGTGAGCCAAAGGCCTTCTATAGGTCTGCTCTAAAAGTTAATTGACTCCCTCCTCTCTTGCCTCAAAGTTTTCTGGCTTAAATAAAATATCTAAAATAGTTACCAAGACCTAGTGAACAAGGATGAGGAAGATGATGACAAATCTGGAAATGACTGAAAGACAAAGATCAGAGAACTCACATTTGGCATAAGAAGTTGACAGAATTATTAACAGAACCAAAAGGAATAAGGTAAAGAATATGTCACCATAAAAAAAAAATCACTAGAAACTAATACATAGGAGGATACTTTGAGCCTAAAAGGGACTTTCAAAGTGGACCGTAAAAGTATCAGCTGGGCCTGCTAATGCTAGCATAATGCACATATGCTTGAGACTGTTATATTGCCTATTGACAGGTGATCATGTCATATTTACAAGGAGAGAATGATTTACAGGAGATATAGGTGAATGATTCGAAGGTTGCACTGTAACTTATCTATCACTAAGAAGACCACATCTGCATGCCTTACAGTCACCAGACTTGGCAGCCATCAAGAAATAGCAACAGTGACCAACAAGTAATTAGGGCTCACAGGTATTGTCGGAGCACTACTTTGTTTTTTGCTTTTTCGAGATCATGAGGCTTTCTTTTCTTCAAAAATTCTTTACTGGAAATAATGCCACCTGTTGTTTTATTGTAGTACAGTAGGAATTCTGCATTTTTCAGTATGAAGGAAGTTTTCAGTTAACAGGTCTGGTCAGGTTGGGGAACATCCGACCAGGAGGTGGCAGAGTGCGCTGACTGTCTTTCTCAGTTCCCTACAGACCTTTTCCAGGAAATCCTGCAAGGTTCCGGCGCCTCAGAAGACATCACTTCCGGAGCCGGCCCCTTCGGAAGTGACGTCAGCAAAGGGGCCGGCTTCGGAAGTGACATCAGCAAAAGGTTCAGCTTCGGAAGTGATGTCAGAAAATGGGCCGGTTCCTTTGCTAATGTCACTTCTGGTTCCGGCCATTTTGATGATGTCATTTCTTCTACGGGCCTTTAAATCCTCCATCTTGGTCTATTGTGATCAGTCCTATTTTGGACTCTGTTCTATGCACATCGTGCTTAAAAAATTTTTGCAGCCAGGAAAACAATAAACGGGTGGCTGCCCCAAATCTTTATGATGTCTGTGTTGTATTATTGTCACACTATATACCGTAATTGTCCATCAAAATATCAACAGATATCTTGCTGTGTCACAGGCGGTTGGAATGGTGGCCTGTGCTGTCTCATGAATTCCTAAGCTTCATACAGGATTATTTTTTTATTTTTTCTATTTAGAAAACTCCCTTGGATATTTATCAAAGAACAGTAAAATAGTGATTCACTGATTCATACTAGAAAGACAGTAGTTTCTGTAAATAGATAGTCCTCCAGAACAAACGCACAATGAGGGCTATACTTTGTATTAGAAAAACAGTTATTATACCAGTTAGTAAATCACCATAGCTAAAAGCACAAGCAACTACATTCTCCACAGATATTGTTGTGAAGTATGGTACATGCCTGTTTTAAAGCAGGCATTTGGAGTGGGACAAGAATTTAAAGTGTATCAAACTTTGATTTTACTGGCTTGGCAGAGATGCGGAAATGAGGCAATAATAAAAAAAGAAAGTAAGAAAGGTCAGAGCCGACTATACTTCCTTAGAAGGCTGCTGTCCTTCAACATCTGCAATAAGATGCTGAAGATGTTCTACCAGACAGTTGCGGCGAGTGCCCTCTTCTACGTGGTGGTGTGCTGGGGAGGCAGCATAAAGATGAAGAATGCCTCACACCTGGACAAAATTGTTAGGAAGGCAGGCTCTACTGTAGAAATGAAGCTGGACAATTTAACATCTGTGGAAGAGTGATGGGTACTGAGCAGGCTCCTGTCAATAATGGAAAATCAACTGCATCCACTGAACAGGATCATCTCCAGATAGAGGAGCAGCTTCAGCGACAGACTGCTGTCACCGTCCTGCTCCACTGACAGACTGAGGAGATCGTTCCTCTCCCATACTATGCGACTCTTCAGTTCCACCTGGGGGGGTAAACGCTAACATTATACAAAGTTACTGTCTGTTTTTTTACATGCATTTTTTATTACTCTTTAATTTAGTTAAGTTTAGTTTAGTTTAGTTAGTTAGTTTTTTTTTTTTTCTTTTGTATCAGTATACTGCTGCTGGATTATGTGAATTTCCCCTTGGGATTAATAAAGTATCTATCTATCTATCTATCTATCTATCTATCTATCTATCTATCTATCTAATGTTCATCTTACCACAAATGTCAGTTAAATCAGATTCTCGAGCATGCACATGCTCTTTTGTATGCCTTAAAGAAATATCTGAGAGGAATGGTATGAATACAGTTGGTTGCTTTAGCCCGGGAATCATTTTAGTGATCATTAATAATACTGTTTGATATCCTAAGTCATACTGCTTCAGGTTGGCATTTCTAAAATGATTGCTCTGAAATTCTTGGGGATTTTCTCATGTGTAGGAGTCCCAAAGGTGACCTATACATGATGCTATGCCACTTCAAGCAGGTGACATCATTTATCACAAAGCTAATCATGTGGTAGCAGCCCACATAATATTGGAATACCCAATTTGAATAAAAAGAAAAAAATGATGCACAATGAACAGAAACAAGATTCCAAAAGAAAAAAGTGAAAAGTGTAGTATCAATGGCAGACAAAACAAAGTTTAATATAATGTTCTGTTATATGTTGTACCACTGCAATGTTTTTTTTTGAGAAACTGTATTCCTTGGTGTGTGAACACATGGAGAATGCACACAGGCTGGGTTGTATAATCATGGAACAATGTTATTCAGATTTCAGCTTGGGACAGAGTAATGCTCTTGAATCCTCTCATTCAATGTTACTTGCCCATTAAAAGGGAATATTTGAAATAAAAGAAACACCTTAAAGGATTATATGGCAGTACAACCTAATAGGCATGCCAAAAACAAACCTACCACATTAAACCACTTAAAGCCCTATTGTTTATGAATCATGAGGCCTGAAGCAAACAGAATGACTGTGGAAATTCCTTTAAAGAATTCTGGATATAAATTATTTCTATAACAGCAGCAACAAATGCAAAAGTTATTATAAAAGGTAGCAGAAATTTTGCACACTTAGCCATATCTCATTCACGTAATCTTACATATTATCCAGCGTTATGGTTTGCTGTGGAACCCTTTGATAAATTTAAGACACAGAGTGTTGGACAGAGAAATTAGATATGCTGTTTCTAAAGAGAGAAGCACTGGCGAATACATGGGAAGTCACTCAATTGAGGTATTAACTATTAGGTAGGGATTATACCTTGGTGATAATGCACTCCTATGATGGATGGTGGTCACAAGTGGAGCATTTTTTTTTTTTGCAAATCTTCTGGGACCCATGTACAGGGGACATAAGTGAATGACTTTGAGGTGATATCACAACTTATCTGTTTGTATTTTTCCACTCCAGTCCAGAGGGCCATGACATTGAAGAAACAGTAGGACCATATCTGACCTGCCTCCTTCTTTACCCCTTCTGGTATCCAGATCTTCTACCTCTAAATACATAACTGTTGTGATAAAAACTGAAAGGCAAAATAATCGTGCATAAAAAATTGGGAAGGACAAAAGAGGAGTACGAAGTCAGGTTGGAATCAGAAAAGCAAAAGATTTAATGAAAAGTGATCATCAAAAGAAAATCACAAAACCGGAATTAACACTGTTATTTTGCCCCAACTCATATTAAAGAATATATAAATTTCTTTTGGAAGGTGATCCAACAAACAGATAACATACTACTGTGCACAGTCATCCTTTATAGGTGTAGCGTGGTGACAAAATGTATTGTGTGATTTTCAAATCACGACTCTCAATGACCATAGCAACCATAAAGAAGATGGTTGTTCCCATGAAACAGTACCTAAAAATGTCTGTGCGCTGATATCATCATCATAATAATAATAAAAAGAGTAAACAATACGGATAAAAATTCCAGAAATGATCAAACAATCATATAATGATAAACTCACATTCACAACGGCAAAATTGCGCTATTTTGTGCCAAACAAGTGAAGATTGTGCTGTGGTGGTGTTGAAATACTTCCTTATTACTTTATTTTTGCACTTTACCTCAAGGCAATAAAATGGTCAGTTCAGTTTAGTTTCTCAATCCCTTTTCTATATTCCTTTTGTACATTTTACAATGTATTTTTTATGAATTACACTTAGACATGCAGTACATTTACACATCTTTAAAGTTTCATTTGCCAAATTAAATGACATGAGGCATAAAACATCCCTTTGTGTATGGTAATCAAACTGACAGCTAACCCTACAGAGAAAAACATCCATCTAGGTGATAAATTCTACAATAAAGGAAACTCAACTATCAAATCAAAATTGTTCTTTCCTGGGTTGCAGGCATGTGCAGAATCAATGGCAAACTTATCATTTGCCCACTGTTCTACAAGTAATGCCTGCACTGACTTGACCAGAATAAGAAGCTGACAGCAGGCTACAGCACTTTGCAGAATTCACATTAGTATAGAAATTTAAATGACAAAAACTGACACATGGTTACTGTATCTTAAGTATCTCACAGACTGCTCCCTCATTAGCTTCCTCATTATCAAACATGGCAAACTCGGATTCAACACATAGAGTAGTTCTATTGAATATGGTAACCCCAACTGAGATATTCAAACCAATTTGTTCATAATACAAGTTTCAAATTGGCAAATTTGAAAAACATTAACGTAGTTATTTGCAAAGAAGACTAATTAATATTTCTGGATTTGAAAATGGAATAGTTTAAATTGTTAATATGTTAGTTGATGGTTCCTCAGATTTGCCATAACATGAAAAACAGCTCTAAATTATAGTGATCCCTTTGGGTTATATACATGCATATACAAAGGTAACAACAATAGCTGCTATATAACAATGACAAAGAGACAAATTGAATTCCCATACATAAACAGCTGGAGCACCAATAGAACACAAAAGCAAAGGGTAAAAATGTTGAAAATGTTTTTTAGACTAGGACTTATTATAATCAGTGAATAGTTCCATTTTATACTTTAACAACATGTCACCATCTCGGTGTATAGATTGACTGTGTCAATTAAAGAGCAATACTGAGAAGAGACAAAGTAATGGTGATATTACAACAAGTTAAACAATGAAAATAAAATTTACATATAAGGTCTCTTTAGTTAATGCTGGGGCACCACACAAATGACACAAATGATAAAAAAAAAAAACTTATGTTATCTTCAACAATTCTGAAAATACGGCGAAAGCAGGGCTTACACAAGGAGAAAAACTGAAACAAATAGCATCAGATGCAAAATGGGTGTTAGATCCTGTACATCTAATGGTGGCACATCTATAGCAACAGAAGATATTCAATGAATACAAACCTGATATAATGATAGCAACAAATACAATTGCAACATTCAGATTCACATACATAGCAGAAAGGTATGTAATTGGATCCTGGAAAGTTACAATGGCATCATTGCACTGACATTAGTTAAAACATACATTCATTCCCAAATCATTTGAAAAATACCTACAGTGATAAACAGTCTAATCTTTTTCTACCTAATGAAAAATAGAAGCAGATATGTTGGTAAAAAGAATGGACCGAAAAAGGAATGTAAGATAAAGTACCAGGCAAAAAGGAAGCTCAGGGGGTTTAGAAGGCAGCAAATACCAAGATGAAAATCTTAGTCCAAAGAAAATAGAAAAGTCATAACTTTTAATTCTTATCCAGAAAGATTCCCTAATGTGCTAAACAAAACTCAAAGTCAAAAGATCATTGAAGAAATTCAGAACACAAAACACTAATCAAAACTCAAAATACTTTTGCACAGTTATCCACAATCTTGGATACACACTAAATTCCACGGTCTGCTTAAATAACGTTGTGACGATGTCATGTGCTGCGACTTTCAAGAAATAACAATCTTAGCAATGATAGCTGCATCTTAACAACTGGACCTTAAGCTGGTGGCACCCGTAATCAAAAAATATGGTGTTACAATAGCAGAAAATGTAACTTTAAATTATTATAGTAAGCTTAAATAGAAAAAAAAATCAAAACTTAAATCAGTATGAATTAAAAAAACAATAAAAATACATGAATTTTAAGGAAAAAATTATTAAGGCTTGAAAAAAATAACAAATGTGCTGACCATTATACCAAATACATAAACCAAAAACAAGATACATAGGAGTATATGCATTATGAGGTATGTCTCTGTACCTCCTCACAATGAATACATGGTCAATGTGCTTAAGGCTAAGCATTTACTTGGCAGCTGCATAGCTTTCAAAAGGACAATCAAATGAAATGGGCAGATGCCATAATGTACTTGTAAGCTGGGTAAATACAACAGTACCACATCACCTCAAAGACCCCAGACTAATAAGTATAGATAGCAAACGTATTTTCTGACACATAGTAACAAGGACTGCTTTATGGATTCCTGCAATGTTCATACCACTCTAAACAAACAGTTAAATAAATTTAAAATTAAGTAAGAAACTTCACCCAAGAAAATATGACTTGACATTACGGAATAATTATGCAAAATAGTATGTTGACATATGTGAAGCATTACAAGGGATGTAAACATGTAAAAGCTGTGCTTAATTTGATAAATAGATAATATTTTGCATTTTAGTGTACATTTATAGAGACACTATACAGTGGAAGCCTTAACTGAATGTGGAATATTTCTCACTATAGTTCCTATACAGTCCTGCTGACATAGTTCAACCTAAAACAGAATACAGTTTACTGTACAAAGTACTGTATAAAGATTCTATCATACATTTTGAAATATTCTGCTTTAGAATCACAGTGTTAATTATAATAGCTTGCCTTCAAATAATTTACCTCTGACATAATTATCTCATTCACTCTCAAAATCCAGCAGAGTTTTCTATTTCATTAATTTACCACATAGCTGTTAATTGTATAATCGTTGGACACTTTCTCTTTGTGAGCTTAGTTGAACTATTTAACTCTACATCTTTTGCTCGCAATTGCATCTCATTATTTATATCATAATTTTTGATGTAAGGTATTTCAATACATAGGCTCAAATGTGAAGCAAAATATTTGTCATCAATGTTTCATAAACTGTTTTGCAGGCACCACTCTTGCAGGGAAGGCAACTAGTAAAATACACTTCAAATTCAATTACAGGAACAACAAAGAACAAAACAAATGCATCATTATTATTATTAAACAAACAGACATTTATTTCTTATACATTGTCACAAAATAAAATATCATTTTATAATACTTGTTTCTCTTTCTTTAAATATCCATCCCTCCATCTATTTTCCAACCCGCTGAATCCGAACACAGGGTCATGGGGGTCTGCTGGAGCCAATCCCAGCCAACACAGGGCACAAGGCAGGAACCAATCCTGGGCAGGGTGCCAACCCACCACAGGACACACACAAACACACACTAGGGCCAATTTAGAATCGCCAATCCACCTGTCTTTGGACTGTGGGAGGAAACCCACGCCGACACGGGGAGAACATGCAAACTCCACGCAGGGAGGACCTAGGAAGTGAACCCAAGTCTCCTAACTGCGAGGCAGCAGCGCTACCACTGCGCCACCGTGCCACCCCTTTCTTTAAATATCCCTGAATTAATGTTAATCAAACATAGCCATCACCGCTCAATCTTCCTTAATCTATATTGTTTAATTATTGTTAATCTTATTTTAAAAACTACATATCATTTTGATACATATACAGTAAGTTAGGTCCATAAATATTTGGACAGAGACAACTTTTTTCTAATTTTGGTTCTGTACATTACCACAATGAATTTTAAATGAAAAAAGCATCTTTTTAACACAATCCCTTCATTTCAGGAGCTCAAAAGTAATTGGACAAATTAACTGGAACTAAAATGTTCATTTCTAATACTTGGTTGAAAACCCTTTGCTGGCAATGACAGCCTGAAGTCTTGAACTCATGGACATCACCAGATGCTGAGTTTCCTCCTTTTTAATGCTCTGCCAGGCCTTTACTGCAGTGGCTATCAGTTGCTGTTTGTTTGTGGGCTTTTCTGTCTGAAGTTTAGTCTTCAACAAGTGAAATGCATGCTCAGTTGGGTTAAGATCAGGTGACTGACTTGGCCATTCAAGAATTTTCTACTTCTTTCCTTTAATAAACTCCTGGGTTGCTTTAGCTGTATGTTTTGGGTCATTGTTCATCTGTATCATGAAACGCGGCCCAATCAATTTGACTGCATTTAGCTGGATTTGAGCAGACAGTATGTCTCTGAACACCTCAGAATTCATTCGGCTGCTTCTGTCCTGTGTCACATCATCAATAAAACACTAGTGTCCCAGTGCCACTGGCAGCCATGCACGCCCAAGCCATCACACTGCCTCCACCGAGAAGGTTGGCATCCTTCAACATCTGCAATAAGATGCTGCAGATGTTCTACCAGACGGTTGTGGCGAGTGCCCTCTTCTACGCGGTGGTGTGCTGGGGTGGCAGCATAAAGATGAAAGACGCCTCACGCCTGGACAAACTTGTTAAGAAGGCAGGCTCTATTGTAGGAGTAAAGTTGGACAGTTTAACATCTGTGGCAGAGCGACGGGCATTAAGCAAACTTCTGTCAATCATGAAGAATCCACTGCATCCACTTAACAGTGTCATCTCCAGGCAGAGGAGTAGCTTCAGTGACAGACTGAGGAGATCGTTCCTCCCCCACACTATGCGACTCTTCAATTCCACCCGGGGGAGTAAATGCTTTTAATTTTTTTCATTTTTATTACTATTTAATTTAATATTGTTTCTTTGTATCAGTATACTGCTGCTGGATTATGTGAATTTCTCTTTGGGATTAATAAAGTATCTATCTATCTATCTATCATCTATCTATCTATCTATCAACCGTGTTTTATAGATGATGTGGTATGCTTTGGATAATGAGCTGTTCCATGCCTTCTCCATACTTTTTTCTTGCCATCATTCTGGTAGAGGTTGATCTTGGTTTCATCTGTCCAAAGAATGTTTTTTCAGAACTGTGCTGGCTTTTTTAGATGTTCTTTAGCAAAGTCCAATCTAGCCTTTCTATTCTTGAGGCTTATGAGTGGCTTGCACATTGCAGTGCACCCTCTGCATTTACTTTCATGCAGTCTTCTCTTTATGGTAGACTTGGATATCAATACGCCTACCCCCTGGAGAGTGTTGTTCACTTGGTTGGCTGTTGTGAGGGGTTTCTCTTCACCATGGAAATGATTCTGCGATCATCCACCACTGTTGTCTTCTTTGGACGTCCAGGTCTTTTTGCCCTGCTGAGTTCACCAGTGCTTGCTTTCTTTCTCAGGATGTACCAAACTGTAGATTTTGCCACTCGTAATATTGTAGCAATTTCTTGGATGGGTATTTTCTGTTTTCGCAGCTTAAGGATGGCTTCTTTCACCTGCATGGAGAGCTCCTTTGACCGTAAGTTGTTTGTTCACAGCTGAATCTTCCACATGCAAGCACCACACCTCAAATCAACTCCAGCCCTTTTACCTGCTTAATTGATAATGACATAACGACGGACTTGCCCAAACTGCCCATGAAATAGCCTTTGAGTCAATTGTCCAATTACTTTTGAGCCCCTGAAATGAAGGGATTGTGTTAAAAAATGCTTTAGTTGCCTCACTTTTTATGCAATCGTTTTGTTCACCCCACTGAATTAAAGCTGAAAGTCTGCACTTCAACTGCATCTGAGTTGTTTCATTTAAAATTCATTGTAGTAATGTAAAGAACCAAAATTAGAAAAAAGTTGTCTCTGTCCAAATATTTATGGACCTAACTGTACTTATTAACCAAAAAGATGAATGTTGCAACCGATCATGCTTGGCTTGAAAATCCTTTGACTGGCAGCATTGATGTAATAACTTAAAAAGGCTCTTCTAAAAGCCACAGCTTGCTTTAAGTAAATGCAGTATTTCAAATGTAAAACTGATAGCAACTTCATGATGTTAGGCAGTACAAATCTCAGGGGTTATTTTCTTTCCCACATTCTGGCAATACATATTATGCTAACGTCTATTTGTTAAATGCAAATAAATCAAAGAAAAATATGCAACTCTAAGACAATAAAAGCATCAGTATGTACATTAAACCAAGAATATGTTAAAAATAAATTTTCTCAAAGGAAGATAAGTTTGCTGTTCTACTTATTGCAGCCACTTTCATACTCGGGAAAATCAAACACAAACGGATAATAGAAGTATACTTAAGTATCTCAAGAGAAAAAAATACATCACTAGCAAATCTGTAGCTACAGTAGACAAAATAATGAGTATAAAATACAGCAATTTCATTAATGACAGATTTGAGACAGACTTCTGCATTTATCCTCCTCTTCTATGGATAAGATATGCAGCCTGCATGAAATATGGGCTGGACTAAACTTAAATAATACCCATTTATGAGACACAACTTTTCAGACACTATATGAACATGTATTATAATCAATGATATTTTTTAAGTCTCCCTAATTGCAAATAAATAATCTGTCTGTGCATGGGGTCTATGGCAACAATAACAGGACAAGATGAGTTCTGACGGGCCAATCTGAAAGTTCATATTATTATGAAAATAATAAACAAGAACAAATGAACATCAACAGAAACAAAAGTTTATCAATGAACTCCTCTTGCAGTAATGAGACCATCACCTTGTCATGAAGAGTAAGCCCAGTGAAAATGCTCATTTTGGCTTCTAGTACTAGAAGTTTCATGGTTTTGGTCACTACACAGAGTCTGTAATCTTAGTTGATCATGGGTGTGGAGATTTATCAATATGACATAATTTGCAGCACCCACCACAGAACGAAACAGCACAGGATTCCTAGTTGGCTGCCCTCAAGGCAGACATGCAAGTCCCGTCCCATTCTCCAGAAATGACCAACTATCTGCCATAGCCAAGTGTTACGTGGGTGTCCCCTTGGGCTGGTCCTACTGCTTGGGTTCTCAGACCTGTACTCTTTACAGTAATAAGAAATTAGTTTCTTGTTATGAATCGGGAACAATGTTGCAGAAGGGTAACAGGCCATCTCTAAGCCATTCCATGATGCTGGCTTGCTCCTATAGGTCAGCAGGATAAGATGGTGGTATCATACTTGGATCAAAACAAATAACAACATTTTTAGTTAAGTGGGTCGGCAGAATTCCACAGCTGAGCAGAGACAGCTCATTAATGGATCCCTTGTTTTCTTTGGGGTGTTTATGTCTTTTAAATCGGCTCTGTGCCTTAAACCAAGTGCTGTTGGATTTTGTTACAAGAATTGTCTCCCGCTGAGGTGCATCCTGCAGCAGTATCCAGCATAAATACCACTGGTTGAGAGTTATAGTAAACATATACTGTATATCTTTTACACAACATTCATAAGTAACATATAGAAGAAAGACCACATATTTAAATATGTGCCAAAGAAACAATATAAGATCATGTGCAAAACTCAAAGTTTGCATTTGGCTTTTAATGCCGACTTAACAGAAATTTACCTCTGCAATAATCTTTCAATTGTCTCAAGAAAACTGTCAAACTTCACACACACTTTTTGGTCTCGTCCATGGCCAGACAAATTGACATTTTTTTTCCGCTACAAACCAAATAAAATACTAACATGGGCCAACATAGTCCTTTTTATGTTGCCAACACATTTTTCGGGTGAAATAGTAAATCTCTGCCGTGATGAACCAGGCATTTCATAGAACAGTGTGAAGTGTTTGTGTTGTTAACCTTAGGAGTATACCAATGAGTTAGAAGCCATTTGGCACATTATTCTGAAAAGACAGAATTAAACAACTGGAAACAGGAAACATTTTTCCCTCATTTCAATTATAATATACTGTTTAAGGGACCAACTTTTTTACCATGGAAAAATTAAAGTCAAACAATTATTATTTTGAAGAGCCACTATATAATGTGCTTTACACAAAGAAACACAATTTCATATAACAGACTGCAAAATTATTAAAATACAACTGCAGGGGCTATGCCTGTACTGGCACAAAAAAACATAATTTAAAACATATTAAGAACATCTGTTTAGAATGTTTTTGTAAAAATACTGGTATGTCATTATTTAATGGCAGCTGTATTCATTGAAATAACTTCTGCTATCCAAAATTTAAAATCATCCACTAAATTATTCATGTTTGTGTAACAAAACTATCTAATGAGAAATTCAGAGTAGTAAAGGTCACACAGACAAAAAGCATTGTTCAAATCTAAGATGGCCTCTTTAGGATGGTTATAACTTTATTTCCATACATATGCCAGGTTAGTGGTCGTCGTTCTATTCACTAAAACTCACTATCCATTATCTACATCCCTTAACCCAATTCAACTTCACAAACATTTAAACAAGAATATGCCATTCAGCTCAACAAAGCTCACCAGTCCTATCCACTTAATTCCTCCAAAATATCATCCAGTCACGTTTTGAATGTCTGCTGTGTCTTTTTGTTTTGTTACCCGAAGATCAAAACTGAACACAGTACTCCAGACGGGGACTTAGCAGTGCTTTATAAAGCTTGAGCATATAACCTTTAGACTTGTACTCTGCACATCGTCCAATATAACCACACATTTTGCTAGACTTTTTAATGGCTTCTGAACATTATCTGGAAGATGACAGTGACAAGTCCACTGTAACTCCAAAATCCTTCTCATAAGGTGAACTTCCCATTGTGTATTCATATCTAATATTTTACAACCTACATGTAATTCAGTGAATTCTAGATTAACTTCCAAACCACTTTTACATACATTAGAAACAGTAGTGGCCCTAACACTGACCCCTGTGGAACACCACTCTTAACTTCACCATTTCTGATAAGGTTTTGCACCATAACCCACTACTTACTGTATCTGAGACAATTTTGCACCCATTTACACACTACGCCCTGAACTTCCACTTTTAGTTTGATGTCCAACCTCTCATGTATCACCTTATCAAATGCATTATGTAAGTTAAGAGAAAATAATATCATATGCTCCATTTTGATTATATCCTTTTGTTGCTTCCTCATAGAATTCCAACATGTTGGTAAAACATGACCTCCCTTGTCTGAACCCATGCCGACTGTTAAGTAAAAGTCCTGCTCTTGTGTGTTGCTCAATCTTATCCTTAATAATTCCTTCCATTAATTTACCTGTGATGCAGGTTAAGCTTACTGGCCTATAGTTACTTGGATCTGCCTGTTCAGCCTTTTTATATAACAGGATAATATTTGCTATTTAACAGGACTTCAGAATTTCCCCGTGTGCATTGACCTCCTAAACATTGGCATGGATGGTTTATATATGTGCTAGCTAGCCTCCTTAAGAACTAGAGGATAAATATTATCTGGTCCTGGTGATTTGTTTGATCTTAGCCAATTGAATCTAAACAGTACCTCTCCCTCTAAAATTTCCAAATCACTCAATACCTCCTTTTTAGTCCCTATAAACCTTGAAAAATTATTCACTTTCACACATGTGATAACCATAGAAAAAAAGTTTAGAGTATCTGCAATTTCATGGTCTGTGTATTTTAATTCTCCTTCACTATTCCTGATACACTTCACCTCCTCTTTGATGGTTATTTTACTACTAAAATAGTGAAAACTACTATACAGCGTTTTTTTTTTTTTTTTATCCTTTACAGCTTTTTTTATCTCCATTTTTTAAAAATTTCTACTATCTCCAAATTTTGGGATATACCTGTCGTGCATTATTTGTAAAACGTTTTTTGAACCTATGCCACTGTTCCTTGACTATCTCCACACTCAAAAGATTATCTCAGTTTATTCTTTTAGACTTTGATGCATCCTAAAATTTATTTATTTATTTTTTTATTATTTTTATTAATTTTATTGCACTCCATACAAAGCAATCAAGTTTTTACAAAAAGAAAAATAGAGTTAAGAACAGATCGATCCCCACCCTTGAGAGAGAGAGCAAGCCAAACGGCATAAAAATTTTAC
Organism: Polypterus senegalus; assembly: GCF_016835505.1. Classification (NCBI taxonomy): domain Eukaryota; kingdom Metazoa; phylum Chordata; class Cladistia; order Polypteriformes; family Polypteridae; genus Polypterus; species Polypterus senegalus. The sequence goes on along the minus strand of NC_053164.1, from coordinate 125,945,955 downwards.
AGCTTTTAAACATACCTAAATTAATAAATTCTCTATGCTTCATGAACTTATTTTAAAATATTACTGATTAGATCTTGCCATGTTTTGAAAAAAGTCTGTACGGATCCTCTAACTGAGTATTTGATTTTTTCCAATTTCAAATAATATAACACATCAGTTTCCCACTGACTTAAAATAGGAGAGTTTGGATTCTTCCAGTTTATCAGAATAAGTCTGCGTGCCAGAAGTGTAGTAAATGCAATCACAATTAGTTTGTCTTTCTCCACTTTAAGCCCCTCTGGAAGAACCCCAAACACAGCTGTTAATGGGTTAGGAGGGATTGTGAGTCCAAGGCTATCTGAAAGGTAATTAAAAATGTTTGTCCAGAATAATGTTAATTTGGTGCAGGCCCAGAACATGTGACCCAGTGAGGCTGGGACTTGGTTGCAGTGTTCGCAGGTTGGATCATGTCCTGGAAACATTTTGGAGAGTTTTAGTCGAGACAGATGTGCTCGATAAATAATTTTAAGTTGTATAACTGTATGCTTTGCGCATATGGAGCTCGAGTGAATTCTCTGTATTGCCACTTTCCACTCCTCTTCTGATATATTAATTGAGAGATCTTTTTCCCAGTGTCCTCTTGGATCTTTGAAAGGGAGGGATTGTAAAATGATTTTATATATTGTAGAGATGGAGTCTAAGTCCTTGAGATTGAGCAATATTTTTTCCAGCATGGATGAGGGTGCAAGATGAGGAAAATCTGGAAGGTTCTGTTTAACAAAGTTCCTGATTTGAAGATAGTGAAAGAAATGTGTAGCTGGAATGTTAAATTTGGAATGTAATTGTTCATAGGAAGCAAAGACGTTGTCTATATAAAGATCTCTAAGCAAGTTAATTCCAAATTTTTTCCAGATATTAAAAACTGCATATGATTGTGAAGGTTGAAAGAGATGGTTCTCTTGCAGAGGTGCCACAGATAGAAGCTTCTCCGTCTTAAAATGCTTTCTACATTGGTTCCAGATTCTAAGTGAGTGGAGCACAATTGGGCAAATAACCCAATTGTGCTAAAATTAAATTTAACACTTTTAGTCTTTGTATCTGTGCTCTGCCCAAACACTGTGAATGGTGTTATATTATGGTCACTTGTCTCTAGATGTTCGATTACCTCTACAGTCTCCATTCTATCCCGGTTATTACAAGATACTAGATCTAGACAGGCTTCCCCCCACGTTTTGATTGATTTAACATACTATGTTAAAAAACAGTCACTGATTATGCCTATAAACTCCTGCTCCATTGGGTAGTTAACGTCCTCCCTGACTATAGTATCTCCCAGTATCCCCTTGACTTTTTAATATTATTGAAATTATTGTCTGCACTGGGGAGTCTATAGGACACTCCCAAAATAAGGTCTGTTTCCCTAATGCCTTCCAGATATGTGGCTCATCCTCCGACTGAAGAATATAAACATCTAAATTGTTTTATATAAAAAGCAACCACCCCTTTCTGTTCCTTCTATCACTCCTAAAAAACATGTGCCCATTTTTGTTATATTCATCCCCATCTTTTTTATTTAGCCAGGTTTATGTTATTGCTATAATATTATAATTATTCTCAGCTACATAAAACTCCAAGTCATATATTCTATTTTTAATGTGTTACTTATTTTATTTTTACACTTAAACTTTGCTATTTGTTAGAAATTATGTTACTATGCATTTTGCATTGCACTAGGCATATTTGCATGTTTTTTACACCATTGTTCATGCCCACATGTACAGTCTTTCACCAGCTTTGCTTGAAATAATCCTAAACAGGTGGGTGCATGAACACTAGTTACTAGTATTAACTCTGGCCCTAACAATAAAAAACAATAAGTTTTCTTTATGTTTGTCTATTAGTAGGTTGCCATTGACAAAGCACAGTATGAAGGCACTTGTAGTAGCCTCAGTTTTATATTATCTTTTGAGTGCAGTTATTCTCTCTGTTTCCACACTTCAAATAGGTAGACAAAAACATCTGACCTCATCTGAGGAAATAAAAATTAGAGACTCTAGGCAAAATTAGAAGTCAACCAATCAAAATCAACAGGTTTAAAAACACAAGTATCAAAAAACATAACCAGAAAAATAAAAAGCATGTCTAAGTGAAAAGTTAATTTAAAAATACTAGCACACCGATAAAATGGTCTCAGAAAGTGATGGAGTGGCCATCGGGACTAATGGCACAATTCCCAGTGGGCTGCTTTCTCTGTGAGTTATACTGTCAGGCCACTAACCTGCAGACAAAACAAACAAACAAACAAACAAACAAAGAGACAGAGGAAGAAAGAGAACTGCAAAATGAGTGTCCCTCACTACATACTCAGTGCACCACTCTACACCTGCTCAAGTGTTCAAACATAACTGTGAGAGGAAGATGAGAGGAAAGATGGAGAAAATGTCTTCAAAAACCATAAGGGTGGAGGGACCGAAAAAAAGAAAAACTAATTGAAATCAGTCCAGTAAGAAGCAACGTCTAGCGATTTACAAGTGTACAAGTGGACAGCTCAGCAGCCCAGTTACTATAAGGACTTGCAATGGTGTGGAAGCAGAGACAGTTTAATAAAACCTCAGACTAATACAAATTTGAAACACTACAGGGGTGAAGGGGGAGCTGAAAGTTTAGGGACACAGTGTTAATGCCTGGTGTTAAACAAGGCAATGTCATCGTTAATTGACACCTCTGATTTTATTTTCTCTAGTTTAATGAGGCCAATGGCTGTTTCATGCATTATTTTACAAGGATGTGAATTTTCTAGGTCCGTTGCTCTTCTTGGTTTACATGCTCCCTTTAGGCCAGATCACTTCAAACCACAATGTAACTTGCCACAGCTATGTACTCTAGATGGCACGTAGCTTTATTTATCCATACCCCCAGATGATGCAAAGGCACTAGACTGTCTGACAGATTGCCAGAACAGCATTATGTAGTGTTTAAGTTGCAATTATCTTAAATTAAATAAGGAGAAAACTGAACTTCTTGTTGTAGGCTACAATAAAAAAGTGTTGAAATTTCAAAAAATTTAGAAAAATTAGAAATAAGCAGTAACTCTGAGGTAAAAAATATTGGAGGTATTTTAGATTCAGGGCTTAATTTTAAATCTCACATTAATTATGGCACTAGAATTGTATTCTTTCATTAAATAAATACATCATGCGTTTAGTCCTTTATGTCCTAAGATGATGCAAAAAAGCAGACACTTGTCTTTAGCCATGTCGATTACTGCAATACACTCCAAACAAGTCTGCCAAAAAATGATGTAAATCGATTACAGTTAATCCAGAATTCAGCTGCAAGAATCTTAACTGAAAAGAAAAAAATCTGAACGCGTGGCATCAGTATTAGGCGGACTGGTGGCTCTGAGGCTAGGTTGGCTAGGTCGGAAGGTTGCCGGTTCGAATCCCGTAAATGTCAAAAAAGGACTCTGCTCTGTTGGGCCCTTGAGCAAGACACCCTTAAACTGCAATTGCTGAGTGCTTTGAGTAGTGAGAATAGTGCTATATAAATGCAAAGAATTATTCGTGGCTGCCAGTAGATGTCGGCTGTCTGTGTCTATCAGAAACAATTTTAAAACACTGTTATTTGTTTATAAGGGTTTAAATAATCTATCACCTTCAAATATCTCAGAATGTTTTTACCAATACATTTCTAATCATAACCTTAGATTCTCAAATTCTACTCGGTTTGCAATGACAATAGTAAAACATTTAAGAAGTGGCATAAGCAAGCTCATATTTTAAGTATTTTACTTAAACAGATGGTGCTCATTCCTGTTATTAACATCATGCTTTCACTGATGAATTCACACAGTGGCTACCATCTTTGTATTTTTTTTCTTTTATTATACTGCACCTGAGAGCTTTGTTTCAAACGTTTTTTGGGGTTTCTTTCACACAAAATCTTATACTATTATTTTTTCACTTCCTCGTGGGTACTCACTCTTTCATTTCAGTGGGGCAACAAAAGCCTATTGAGCATATGCAGATAAAAGGTACAGTACAATCAGAAAGATGGATTTGCTGATGAGAGATGGAAAGCTGGATTATTCAGAGAAATAGTCAGAAAAGGTCAATGCATGGGACTACACAAGCAAAAACATTCAGATGTTGCTAGTAGTACAATTTAAAGGTAAAACACTGCAGACCAATTAGAACAAACAAATAATAATTACCTCTGTGGAGGAAAATATTTTGAATCAATCTGATCTAAATTAATAGGCTTCTAGCATTTTCCAATCCATATTACTGAGCCAAGTTCCTACCATTTAATTATTTGTTTTTTACTGTGTTAAAGTGTGTTCAAGGATGTGTAAACTACCTTGAAAATCTAAGCTCTCATTTTGAATACACCTTGGTATATGTATAGAAAGCAAAAGATCAAAAAAGCAGACAACGTAATTCAAAGTAACAGACAAAAATGCCACTAATTTATCAAAAATAATATTTCCAAAAACTCCTAGAAAAAGTCAAGATTGAGGATAAAAGCACAAGTTCAAAACTAACAGAGGCAAAAACAAGAAGTGCAGTAAGTGTAAGACACAGAAAATGATTATTATTCAATTAACATGTGCTTAGAGAGTGCAAGTGGCTCATTTATAAGCAACCTCATGTAACTTGGGTAACAGCAGCATTACTAAACTGCCCATGACTGGCAGCATGTTCAGATATGAATGGTGTTTTTCTTAACACTACTTTTTATTATTCGAATCCTAAAAAAATCTCATATTAAAATTGGCCAAGCGTTTTTTTTCCAAAATAACCAGGTTCAAAATCTCAGACATTAGCACAATCTGTTTACTATGTCAATATTGTAGTGAAAAGGAAAACACACCACTGCAAAGAAGTGGTTGCAGAACGGTTTACTCGTAACAGCCAAGGAATACACAAATGTAAAACAAAAATGAAGGAAACTAAACTAGAACTATTTACAATTAGTTATAAAATTGTCACTGTTATGGCCCTGAGAGATGGCGTAAAAGAAAACTCTGGCTCCCTATACAGAATCCTTCTTCCCCACATGCTCGTACCCTATCTTTATACCCCACACCATCCTGATGTCTCTCAAACTGTCCAGATATCCTCTCCTCTGTTTCTCATCAATCATATCCCTGACACAATCCTCTGTATCACTCTCTGCTCTCCCCGCTAGACTCAACAGACCTTTAGCCACCAGGCTTCACTCCAGCCAGGATGATACAATATATTTCATTTATATAACAATTTAGTTAATAATTTTACATAAGAAGTCATAGCATATGATGATTATTTTTATCTTTTGTCTTATTTCACTTCTGTAAATATCAAGAAAAAGTCCATCCATTATCCAACCCGCTATATCCTAACTACAGGGTCACGGGGGTCTGCTGGATCCAATCCCAGCCAACATAGGGCACAAGGCAGGAAACAAATCCCGGGCAGGAAACTGGAGTACCAGGTAGAAACCCACACAGACACGGGGAGAACATGCAAACTCCAAGCAGGGAGGACCCGGGAAGTGAACCCGGGTCTGCTAACTGCAAGGCAGCAGAGCTACCAACTGTACCATCCTCAAGAAAAAGTGAAAAGAAAAATTAAAAATAAATAAAAACTGGGTGTGGAAACATCTATCTATTGTCCATTTTTATTTTTGACCCCATTTGCTCCAACAAATATTAGAAAATTATACATTTCAGCTTTGCATGGTAGCTTTTTTTCCTTTTCGTTTAGAGAACTTTCCAAAATCGTAATGCATGTTGTGCTGGGGAATTCAAGATATTTTATAAAGCTATTAACACATCGATTTAATTATCTTAAAGAAACACAAGAAACATTCCTCCACAATAGTTTTGACAGGAACACTGAAAGCAACTGTATTGTCTACACTTCTGAATGAACAACTAATAATGAAGTCTAGTCAGCTGCAAGATGTACTTTTATTAAATACATATAACAGCTCTAATGTTAGTGTCTTTATGCCATCATGTTTAAAAAACAAAGTTTCAAATTGAAAAATATGCATTATGATGTATGGTTGATCTTAGACATGGAAAAGCTAGTTTTTGTAAAATACACAAAATTAAGTATATTATGGCAACAGCCCTAGCCAGTTATGTGAAATAATAAGTGACTACCAACAGAGAGAAACACATTCACATGCTGGTAAACACTGACAATCCACAGATGGTATCATATTGCAAAACTCTTTTGGGAAAATGTATAAAGTGTTTTAATTTCCATTCTGAGGCACAGTGTTCATTTATGTTGTTAATTATTTATTTAATTATTACTATTTAAGAAATTCCAGTCTGGCTTCTATACCAGTCATAGTATACAAATGATACTAACACATTTTATAAACAACATACTGATATCCTCTGATGAAGGAAATTCCAAAGTAATTATGTGGTTAGATTTGATTGTTTCATTTGACAATAATGACCATTATACTTTGTTACAAAATCAAAAAAATTAGATTGTGCTCAGAGGAGTTGTCCTTGCTAGTACAGTTCATAATTATCAAATCGATTCCAATATGTAGAAATGTGTTGACTATACTTATCATTATACTGAGAAGTTAAATATGGTGTCCTGTACTACAACCTTTACTGTTTTCACTTTACATGCTTGTAAAAGGAACTATCATTAGATAACATAGCATTCATTTCACTCGTATGCCGATGACACCCAATGATACCTTTCTTTTACACCAAATGATGTTTCTCTGATGCTGTACTTGATTAATGTTATCAAAAAGTTAAAGGAGTGGATGAATTTTACTTGTCTCTGAATACAGAAAAAACAGAAATGCTATTTATTAGGGGAAATAATACTGCCTGTAAATTCATGAAGCATATTAAATTCCACTTCATCATTCTCTTTCTGTTTTGTTTAAGTAAAAAGGTCTTTACACACATATTTAAAAAAAAACAAAAACATTTTACGTCTATGGCATGCTGATAGCAGTGTTGTGTTACTTATGTTTTTATAATAGTTACTAGCCGAAGCCCGCCGTAGTAAACGGCGTTGTAAGAATAGGAACAGAAAACAGTGAAAAAGCAATTCAGAAATCAAGAAGAAATAAATACTTCTTGAAATACGCAGTTGTGAATAGGTGTTTTGGTGGTGACGACAGATAATGAGTCGAAAGATCTAACCCCAGAAAATACCACGTACAACTGACCGTGGCTGAAGACTGGTTGTTAGAATTATTGTGAAGAGTAAACAGCATGTGGGTATGAGGAAGGCCGCACTTCTGAAATTTAATTATGTAAATATAATCAATAACAACCCCAAAAAGATGTAGTTGTAGAATGTCTCTAAGTAATTCCTGCAGGTTAATCCAAAAGACTCGTACTACAATATCAGGTCTGTGCTCCGGTCTTTGGGTATCCGACAGTGAACGTAGAATTTCCGGCCAAGCAGGATTACATGTGAAAGTGATAAATAAATGAGGCTGTCCGAATTTATGTACTATGGCCATGGCATCCTACTAGTTTTGTTGCATGTATCTTGGACTTCCTGGAAATGTGGACGGTAATATGATCATTTTGCCTACACGTACGTTGTTATTTTCAGCGTTTGCTTGCAGTGCGTCTGACAGTCCTTTGTATTGTTCCACACGCAAATCTTGTTGTTCTAATCTGAGATAGTTGAGACGAACGCCCTGTGTTTTAACATACGCATCTACGACGTACTGTTGGAATAGTTTGCCGCTGGAGTGCAAAATACTAAATGTATTCCTCATTGCTAATCTGTACGCGTAAAACTGGCATTGAATAAGCCTTATTTGCTTGGCGGTTCTTTTATCGGGAACATGTTGTAAATCTTTGTGCCAGCCAATGTCTCCATAAGGGAATAAAAGTGGGTAAACCATAGGATCGCAATTCATATTGAGCATGGAAATCTGTTTACAGGAGTTGCCTATGGGATAGATGCAAATGTCCCTTTCAGCAGGCGGTTCGCCATCTTCTCTTACGAAAATTGCTGCAACATTGGTGTGACATGTTGGGGCATTGCATAGTCATAAATCCTGCCTAGGGTTTTCCTCGAAAAGCATTCATACAGATGCTGTTGGATTGGACTGAGATTTCATGCAAGTGTTTGTATGATTTAGCGAAGGGTTTGATGGTTCTGTGCATGGAATCTAGTTGGAGAAGTAAATTTTCGCTGCATGCACAGTCTGCTTTATTTTGTAAGTGTACTTCAGAAGTTTGGCGAGAAATGCCTTGTCGGCTGTGTGTGGGCGCGGCTGATTTTGAAGAGGAGCCGCTGGCAGCATGGGGAGGGGTTTGGAAGAGGACGAATAGGAATCGAGAAACACCGTGTCGGCTGCGTGTGGGCGGGACCAGTTTTGAGGTGGAAGCAGGACGAACCAAAAAAGAAATATATACAGTAATCCCTCCTCGATCGCGGGGGTTGCGTTCCAGAACTCCCCTCAATAGATGAAAATCCGCGAAGTAGAAACCATATGTTTGTTTAGTAATTTTTATATATTTTAAGCCCTTATAAACTCTCCCACACTGTTAACATTATTAGAGCCCTCTAGACATGAAATAACACCCTTTAGTCAAAAGTTTAAACTGCGCTCCATGACAAGACAGAGATGACAGTTCTTTCTCACAATTAAAAGAATGCAAATAGATCTTCTTCTCTTCAGGAGCAGAGAATTTCAGAGAGAGAGAGAGAGCGCTTGCAAAGAAAAGCAAACAATCAAAAAATCAATACATGTGCTTTTAAGTTTCCCGCGGCATTTTTTAGAGGAGCGTCAGTATCTTCTAAGCAAACAGCCTCTGTGCAAACAGCCCTCTGCTCACATCTCCTCCATCAGGCGCAGAGAACGTCAGAGAGAGAGAGAGAGAGCGAGATTAAAGAAAATCGCAGAAATCCCCGAACCAGCGAAAAATCTGTGATATATATTTAGATGTGCTTACATTTAAAATCCGCGATAGAGTGAAGCCGCGAAAGTCGAAGTGCGATATAGTGAGGGATTACTGTATAAGAGAAGAGATATGCTGTCCTGACATATTCAATTCCTATGAGTTTCATTTTTTGCTTTATTTTTAGCTAAGCCGATAATCTGTAAGAAGCTATGATTCTGCATATCAGATCTCACAATCTATGCTATGAGAATAAGGGGCCTAGGATTTTTGAAATGAAGGAATGACCTTATCTTCTGCCAAAACTTCAATACTATTCTTAAGACTAAGGGTTTCTTTAAAGAGAAATTATTAAAAGGTTTTGTAAAATAGGCTTCTGGTTCAAGAAAAATATGGACAGGAGTACTGTCAATAGGGTGTGAAAATATAAACCAACCCAAATCAAATGTTATTAGTGCAGCATTGTACTCTAAACACTTAAGATATGGATCAAATTTCTTCTTCTTCTTGCAAGGTAGTTCAGATCCACACCAATCTTATGTAGTAATGTGTGATCTATTAAAATAATATTGTAAATGCTCTACAAAAATCAAAATGTGCTCTGCAAACTCCAAGAGCATCCATGTCTTCTCTTTTCATTATATATATACTATATATATATATATATATATATATATATATATATATATATATATATATACAGTATACATATGCTGTAAATATCCATTAGGTTTTGAAAAAAAAGTTAAAAAAAAGAGTATTTACTAAGACATAACTAATGAAATGTAAATTTTAAAAATAGAAGCTTGTTTGTCTGAATGGCTCCATATCTATCACAAAATATTCATCCATTACCATACCCCCATAAGTTCAGAACTGCTAGGGCCAGAACTTATTGTGACAACACTGGACACCAGGCAGGAACCAGCCCAGGACATGGTGCTAGTTTTTACAACACAATAATCTTAAATTATGCAGTCTATTTATATAATTTTAATCTATTTTAGCTTCTTCTATTACCATGTGAGCTGGTAGACTTTAAGTGAGTTACTAGAGTTAAAAAACTAAATAAATACAAAGACCTAAAATAATCTAACATTACCAGTACTTAATGGCAGTTTGCTTTGTGATCTCCTGTGAGTTTAGCAAAAGCCACTTTCACATGGAAGGGAAAGAGTGACATGGACACATAGAAGATTTGTTTTTTTAAATTGAAACAGAAATGGAGTCAGTCTTTTGCATTATTTGCAGTTAACATAAAGTGCCTACAGATTATCAAAAGAGTAATCAGGAATTAGCTGAACATTGAACATTAGAAACTAACATAACATTCATAATTTCACGTAATCCTGTTCATCTCGTCAATCCTGGTCATGGAGCTGACAGTGTATCAAAAAACAGCACGAGGTGCAAGGTAGCAACCAGGAAAGTATACCAATAACTGTGGAAAAATTACACACACACACTCACTCACTCACAAAGGGCCAGTTTACAATGGCAAATAAATCTATCTCACAGGTCTTTTGAGATGAGGAAGAAAAACACAATGCAGACAAAGGAAGAATACCTAAATTCTACAGAGGCAACATCTGGGTGTGTGATTCTAACCCTGGACGCTGGATCTACAAAGCAACTGCATTATCCAAAGTACAGTACCACCAACATTAAAGAAGTATATGACACAATTAAAGAAAGCATAACTTCAGAAAAACATCCTTTACTAGGTTAGGCCACAAGTTCAGAGTCTAAATATCAAAACATTTAACCAGTATGATATGAAACAACAGTATAAAATATTTAGCTAATCATTAGAATGAAATAATTTAAAATGAATCATACAAGAGGAACAGGATTAGCAGTGAAAACAGGAGCAATCAAACAAACAAAAAAAAAACAATGTTACAGCAAGCCACAGTGTCTGTCTCAGAATTTGAAACTCAAGGTGCCCAAGGAAAAGTGAGAATGAGATTTGCATTCACAGGTCTAATAATTACTTAAAACAAAGCATGATAATGAACAACCAATTAAGCCATCTCAGTTTGTATGTGGTACCTCCATTTTATGAAAAGTACCAAAGCAGAGTCCAGTAACCAATCAGCTGCAAGATGCTGCTGCTGCTGCTGCTTTCATAGAGACAACTATACTGTGACACAAACTTTTACAAGTAGCAGAGCAGGTTTGCTAATTAAAAGTGGCATGGAGATGTATGTGTGAAGGGCCCGAAAGCAAACGAAGCCAGGGTATTTGTAGCAGTGATTTCACACAGACTCAGAGATGTTAGACAATTCTCTAATTAGCTTGGCTGGAAGTTATTTTCGTGAGTCAAAAACAGTGATTCTTCCTGGGGGTAACCCCACTAGATTCTCTTTCTACTGGGCTCTTATGTGAAAATTATGAACATGGTCAGCCTGGCATTTGGAAGGTCCCAAGCTAAGTTGTGAACTGGACACATTTTGTACAAGGCTTTATATTTTCTTTTGCTGAATTGGATTTTCCACTGGAAAATGAGTTCATGTTTATTGCTAAAGCAAGAGATCCATACACCATATGTAAACCTAGTACAATGCTAGATATTTGAGAGAAATGGCACGGAAAAAACTGTATACAGTTGTCAGAGGTGGCTGGGGTGGTGACCCGGCCAGGACGCCCAGGAGGACCGGAGAAGGGCTTGCGCCTTCCCCAGACCAAATGATGTTTCTCTGATGCTGTACTTGATTAATGTTATAAAAAAGTTAAAGGAGTGGATGTCTCTGAATACAGAAAAAACAGAAATGCTATTTATTAGGGGAAATAATGCTGCCTGTAAAATGCTGCTGTACCTGGTTCCTTTGGGGGCTAGAGGTACAGAGCTTTGAAGCTCCACCCTGTAGGGGACTGTGGTCACCGCAAGAGGGCACCCCCATGCCTTTGGAGCCCTGGACCTTAGCACTTCCGCCACACCAGGAAGTGCTGGGGGAAAGAGGAGCAGGGACACCTGGAGTGCTTCCGGGGATACAGCCGACACTTCCACCACACGGGGGCGTGTCGGTGAGAGATTGCCGGGAAGCACCTGGAGCACATCCGGGTGTGAATAAAAGGGGCCGCCTGTATATTGTGAAGGACAGCTGGGAGTCTCACCCAGCTGGGACACCTTCTTAAGGGAAGGACTGGGAGAAGGAGCTTGCATGGGGCAATACCTCCCCTGGGAAGACAGAGGGATGCCTCCCTGCCTTGCTACAGTGCCATGGGGTTGGAGCATGGACACTCAAAACTGTCAGAGCCCATGGCCACTGCTAGGGGAGTGCAAGGGGAATTTCTGAGCAGTACTGCCATCACACCCAGAAGTGCTGCCACAAGAAGATCACTACCACTTCTCCAGGAGGCACAGTCGGGTGGAAGATGACAAAGCTTGCTGGAGGCAGAGAAAGAGAGAGAAGAAAAACAAAGTGCCGTGTGGTAGATTATGCTTAATACTGGGCTGTGAACCATGTACTGATGGCGGGGACTGAAGGGAAATATATACTGTATATTTACAACTATGCCCACGCTCCAATCACGTCTCATTCATGTGAATGCTATTGTCAGACACAGTTCCTGCACTCTCAACTCCAAATGGGGTCGTAAATAAAAGACAAAGAGCAGAAAACAAAGTAGAACGTCGTAAAAAGGTTCAAAAATGTTGGCGTAATACACAAGCAGAGCAGGTACTAAAATTCAAAAGTCTAAAAAACTAATAGTAAAGATTGCATTAGTGCTAACATTTGGAAATTATTACTCTGTGAAATAACGGAACAGCGATAAGAGAAAGAATATATGGACATAGATGATATGACAGAAGTATGTAGTTATTGTTCGGCTTTAAACTTTAAGTCGGAGACTTGTAGATCGTCTAATTCGTGTTGCCATCAGGGAAAAGTATTGCTTCTTTCCAATGAAGAGGCGTATCCACGAGAATTAAAAGATTTGTTGTTTGGTGAAAGTGAAATCCACATATGCAAATGGCAGAGACCCGAAGAGGTGCATAGCACAGGCCGGGGTTGGCGAGCGAAACGAGCAGGGGGCAAAGCTCCCCAGTATATATATATCGGCACTCACCCACCCCACAACCCCCACCCCCAGGGCTGCGCTTCACGCTAGCCACTTGGTGTCTCTGCCTCTCGCATTGTGAAAGGGGGAGGGTGGCTGAACACATGCTAAACACGGATCAACTGCTGGCTTGCTGCTAGCTGCTACCGAGCTGCGTGATCTGCATGTCGCACTACGCGACGATCATTTAAAAGCCTGTACAACAGCTGTCCTTTTGTCTCATTTCATTGTCTCGTGGGATGTTAAAATGTCTCCGAGAAATTGTTTGTAAGTAGGGCGTGATGTGTAAGAAGTCTTGCGGGACTTCAAAGTGTCTCTCCGATATGATCACATCTTGACCCAAAATTTTTTTATTTTTTTATATATTGTGGTGGACGCCCAGGACCCACGCCAGGCCAGCATGCCCCTTTGGCACTGAATCCTAGAGAGCAGCCATGGGAGACTTATTTCTTCCCCCGGATCACTTGGTGGCAGCCCCTTGGGTTGCATCGGGGCCACAATTCTAGAATACCGGAGCTCATCCCAGTTTGACTCCGTGGCCACCACCAGGGGGAGCTGCACGGCTCCCTGAGCCCATGTGGGCTGTAATGCAGCCACACCCGGAAGTGCAGCCTGAATTAGGTTAATTATCACCTGAAGCATTTCTGGGTGGGCTATAAGAGGAGCCTGCAGCCACTACTCAAGACACCAGAGTCGGAGGACAAAGCTGCCTGGGAGGAGTGGAAGAAGAAGATTGTGTTGGTGTTTTTCTTTTGTGTGTTTTGGGGACTGTGTAGGGCCTGTGAGACATGGGGAAGACGTGCCCCATGGCTGAAGAAAATTAAATTTTTTTGTTTCATTTTTACGTGCCTCCGTTGTCAGTCTATGTCGGGTCGACGCCAACAGAGCATTTTTGCCACTATATATATATATATATATATATATATATATATACACACACACACAAAAACAAAGCACAAGGGTTTGATCCATTCATTCATAAATCTTTAGAAATCTTCAAAGTGAACAATTTTTATTTAACAGAGCAGTTTTTTTAAAAGGTGGCAAAGTGACAGACTGGCTAGTGTTGCTGCTTTGGAGGTCCAGATTGCTAGGTTCCATTCCAGGTATAGGCACCATCATTGTGTACTTTACACCTTCTCCTTTTTCCCTTGTGTGGTCAGATTATTTGGTGACTCTAAATTGAAGCAGTATGAGTAACTGTGAGTATGTGCTGGAATGGACTAGTGCCCAGGAGTGGTTCCTGCCTTGTTGTGAATGGGCTTAAGAAAATTAGAAAATATATGAATAGAATTAGCTTTTCTATAGTGAAGAACATTCTGTGAAGCTTTACATGAACAGAGCTATAGTACAATAATTTACATGCAAGTTAAATGTGTTACATTAAATGGGTTACAGAGTGAGTCAGACTTGCTGACTGATCTGCCAACCATAGGGGCTTACAGCACAGAGTCTTAGCCACTAGACTAAATCGCTTACAATTCAAGATTTCAGGGAACAGCAGTTTCTCCTAGCAACAATGTGTATTATACAAGAAATGTAACCTGGATGGGATACCAGTCCTGCTAATGCTCAGTCTTGCACAGAGTCACCAATATTAACAATAGCAAGTCTTCGGACTATAGGAGGAAGGAAAATGTTTGTGATGAAAGCATGTAACCATGGGGGTTACAAGTGCTTAAGCCAACGAACATCTGTTCCACAGTGTCATCCTACATCCATTTATATATATATAATGTTGGAAAAACAAAAGATGGGTATTCTAAGTAGCTGTTTAGCAAGTATATAGTAAGGCTAGAGAAGAACATCATTCAGTGGTAGCCACCTACTCATAGTTTCATGAAAAGGGGCAGCACGAGGAAGCTAAATGACTTGCCAGCCAGGAAATGGCCACTGACTTTTTAAAGAGCAATCTAAAGTAGAGGCACAGGATGGAATCAGTTGCAATATTCTAATTTCCTATGCAGCCTTCAACAAGAGGTCACCAACCTAATGCCAGGTGACATCAAAAAACTTATGGTATGTATTGCCAACTGGCAACAATTGCAAATATGACTAGAGGAACATACAACACTTACACTTCAAGAATAAAATATATGAAACTGGTTATAATTATACACTACATTCAAAGACCCTGATTGTGAAAACACTGTAGCAGAGTTTTACTCCTCCGCCATCCTTTTTTAATCTACTTATTCAGTTCAGATTATAGGAGGAAAAGTTTCAACGCAGGAACCAACCCAGGACAAGGTGAGGCTCCATTGTAAGGCACAATTGCACATGCCCCACACTTACTAATGCCGGACAAGTTACATTTATCAGTTAACAGTATCTGCACAATTTACTGACAAGTGATCATGCAAACTACACATAGAATTCCAACCTAGACATTGCAGGACTCTCAAGCTGTGAGGCAGGAGTGTTAACCATTGTGCTATTGTGGTGTCCCATTCATTCTCCAATGTTTATTAAATCTGTTTTTCTAAACAAACAGCCTCCATCAACTACTACCAGTTCATCAAACAAGGGTTTCAAATTAAAAGTGAAAGAGACTCTACAGTATTTGCATGGAACAGGAGGCACTGAATCTAATTCTCCACTCAATATGTAAGCTTCATATGCTCACATAGAAAGAGAGAAAGAGAGAGAGAAGTAGTCTAGCTCTTATATCTGTAATAATCTAAAGGTATATTGCACTGACTTGGAGTGCTCACTTGTTTCAGAAAATGAAAGAACCATTTCTGTTGTGCAACCCGCTGGTTTTATTTAATAACTCTTTACTTGACTGGTTGGGGAAAGAGAACTGCAACACCAGCAATGACTACATATGCAGACTGAGGTTGCTGTTACTGGGCCATATTCTCTTCTATGAGAGAATCTAATCATTTTTATACATCCTGGCCCAGGTGGCTGAGTGGGTAGCATCCAGGTTTGAAAGCTTTAATTCACAGCTATAGTTTAAACTACAGAAAACAAGGAGACTAGATGACATGATTTTAAACTGATGAGACCTAAAATCAGTCCATATTTCAACTCTTTACTTACTGGGCCATTCAGGTGACTGAAAAAAAGAGTGTGTTGTCTAATAAGGAACCATTCTGTTTCTTAAGTCTATTGTGAAATGAACTGAATTGACTCTCTAGTGTAATTAGCAAAAAGCCTTATAGCAATAGAAGGTTTACGTAGACACATCAGCAGTTCTGAAACTCTACACTGACTGGGTAATGCAATCTTGTACCCAAGGAGATTCAGCAAGTATTCCATATAAAGATGCTGCCTGTAATTCAAAGTGAAATATGGCTGCAAAAGACAGTTAAGTGAACAGGCGCAGAAAGATGGCATTGGAACTGAATAATTCTACCAAAATATCCTTACAGTTCGTACGTTGCCGGCAACCAGTCTCTTCAATTCCTAGCATTCTGTATAATCACCATTGCACATCCAAGAGGTTGGCCTTAATGTTACTGCTTAACTGTTATAGCAATGCATTAATTAAAGCTTTTCAAGACCCGTTGAAATTCTACGCATTGTTGCTATGCAAGTGCACAACCCCCTCCCTTTTTGTCATAGAAACCTCCATCTTTGCCAGTCATCTCCTGAGGACACAATTCTTATCCTTCAGCCAGGATACATTAAAATAACAATAAATATACTTTTTGGCTCGTCATGTAATAAAACATTGTAACTTGATGTACTTTGCATTCATACACATGTGCACTCACCAATATAGATATATGAAGTGCATATAAACAGTTCATAGTGAAATTTAAAGGCATTTATAAAGTTAATTTCCACTGCTTTTTGTCTTCAGATTTCCACCTAAAAATCAACACCATTGTTCTCATACTTTTATCCCATAAGGGAAGGTGTTACTGAATTGCTACAATTCTAAATATAGATGCAGAAGTATCACAAAAAATAAATAAATGCCAAGAAAAAAAAAAAAAACCTTTCTAGTTAGTTTAATATGCAAGATAAAATGATGGAAAACATGCAGGAGGGAAAGAAAAGATACACAAAGTGTGTGTTACAAATGAGCAGCCATAAGGGTGGACATAATGGAAGCACTACTCACAGGGATGTCAGTGACGAGCCAGTGTCGCCAGAATTTTCGCGTGGGACTGTTGCGACTCGGAGCATCTGGGTCTACCATAATCAGAACGTATTTCTTTGCCTGAAAAAGAAAAACAAACACAAGAGCATAATGTAAATAGATCAAAATAAAATGGCTTTGTGAGAAAAAAAAAGAAAAAGACTATAAGGCTGGGCTGGGAGCTTTAAATTGCAATTGGCAATTATATTATAACATTCTTAAATTCACTTAATCCAATTTAGGGTCGTAGGAGATCAGAGCTTATCAAGGGCAGCACTGGGCACAAGACAGAAATAAAGTTTGAAGGGGATGCCATCTACTGCAGGGTCCACTTAAATAAATACTTACCTGGGGCCAATTAAAAATGGTAATATATCTTTGGGATGCAGGAGGAAAGCCAAAGTATCCTAAGAGAAATAACACACCACACTTGGGGAAAACATGCAAAATCCATATTGAGAGCAACAAAGTCACAGGATTTGAACCCTGTACCCTGGATTTGTGTAGCAGTGCTAACCACCGTGCATCCTACACATAATTATCAACCTTAGATGGTTAGTTTAACACAGAATGTTGGCACAGTGTTTAGTGCATCTATTGTCCTGGGTGTGAACGCCAAGCCCAATTGTTGTCTGAGTGGAATGTGTACATTTCCTAGTGTTGTTGAGTAAATGTTCCTCCAGGTACTCAAGTTTTCCTCCAGTATCCCCAAAGATGTGTAAGGTGGGTGGATTGGCAACTCTAAATTGGCCCCAGTGGGAATGTGTGTGGGTGTGCCTTCTGATGAACTGGCACACTGCCCAGGGCTGTTTCCTGCCTTGAACTCAAGTGCAGCCATCATAGCCTCCCATGACCCTGAAGAATGTATATATGTAGGTAAAAGCTATTTGCTATTTCATATTTTCTCTCTCACAGGTCAAATCATTTTAACCAAAGTAGGACACATCTGTAGCTTTCAGCTTGCTTCCGTAAATTTGCCACTAATAGGCATGCCCAAATCACGCTGTACTGGCACTATATGCTGCTCACTGTAAAGCTGAATTTGCTGCGATGTCTAACCTGCCACCTCCTTATTCTTAAAATCTTGTCAAAATTATTACTGTCACTTTCTAACCCAGTGACTAGGCAACTTGCAATGATTTATGTTGCATTCGTTTTTCCTCCAACTATCTGCAAATCAATTTTCAACCGGATTGTCCACTTTTCAGATTAAACATCATAGTTCCAAAATACGACACCAGCTCTACGAGTCTGGTGAATTAGTAAGCATGTGATCCGACAACCTTAAGGCAGTTTAAGTTTACAGCACGTGATCCGTGAAACAACACATTGGTATTAATTGAATCAGACAAAAAAATCACATTAAAAGTTAGGCGACAGAGAAGCCCACTTTAGGATTTCAGCAGGGCTACCACAAGATATTCTAAAAGATGTCCTCAGTTATTGTGAGAGAAATTCTAAACAGGAGAAGAAAGTTGGGCTCTTGTAGACAGAATAGCTGGCAGGATCCAACAGCCCCGACTGGCTCTCAGCGCCTGCATTTCAGCAGCATGCAAGCAGATTGAATGAGCGTGTGTACAGGTTTTAGAACATGCTGGCACTCAGCCTAAAATCTGCTGGACCATATGATTGCTTTCTTATTTTGCACATTCCCAGTGAAGCAAACGGACAGAGACATCATGCCCAGCCTCTCTGATTAGGCTTGGCACGCTCAGAATGAACACGGCACTTGAAATCTTCTCCATTAGCGCTTTCTGTGATGCCACAATAGTGCAGGATGGGACAAGAAGTTGTCATTCTGCAGGCTAAAGCCAAAAATGGCCCATTGGTGCCGCAGTAAAAGATAGATGAGCGCAGTCTATGTCTGCATTTAGACTCTTCATAAAAATATAGGATATGCTTAAAAAGGAGTAGATAATAAAAATAACAATAATAATAATAATAAAACAGACCTTTGAATATTATTAATACATGTTAAGAGATGAATACTTAATGAACTTACAAAGGATGTAGGCCAAGATTATGTCTTTCATAGATTGCTGCAACAATAACTTCCAGCTCTCTTTCATGATACAAAAGTGAATCAAATACACTTATGAATGTATAGATGGCCTAAATATGACCAGAATATAAAAAGTGGTGCTATTCAAAAGGCTGGAATTAAATCTAATTCCAACCTGACAAAATTCAACCAAGTAGGAGGAAATTTAACGTTGCACAATCTTCCGCTCATGTGCTCAAGTGAAAGAAGTATAAGGAGAGTGCAAATCTTGGCTCCTACAGGTCTTAATATATATTTTTTCCCCGATTAAATCTTTTCATTTCCTCTTCTTATATAAGTACATTCTGGCTAAGTAGCCTATGCATAAGAGACAGATTGCCCCCGTAGCCAGTGCTCATTTGAAGCCATCTGTATAAATATGTATTTAAATGAAATAAAATGAGCCCCCCTTCCCACCTATGATTGCTTACAGTCTAAATGCTGCACAGACTCTTACATTTATCTGTTGCTGTAGCAGGCACCAAAGAATTACAGTAGCTGAAAGGCTGATCATTTACAGATTGGTTGAACTAGCTACGTGGAGAGGCAGCCATCCTTCCAGAAGGACCCGTTTTTTCAGTAGTTTTCTGGAACAACCCTAACAGGGTTTTGGTGTCCCAGCAAAACTGCTGTGGTTGAATTAAATTAAACTAGTGTGAGCAGGAGAGAGGGGCTGGAAAGATGAAACAAGAAAGAAGAACTGACATATTGGAGGAGAAACCTTAAGAAGCTAGCCAGATATTTTAAACAATGTAAGCTCAGTTGTGATGTTGAAAAGGGGTAGAGGGAATGTGAGGAAAGATCTAACTTGTCTCAATGAGTATTTGTTATTTTTGAGAAATACCCCAAAATCTTGTTAGCAAGGAACTTTATTTAGGCGCCCCAGAGTTGCCCATATTGAGTGAAACACTCAACATGCCAATTTATTCAGGGATAAATTCATATATGTGTCTCTGTCTCCCATCTCAGTGGTCTTTAAAGTTCAGAAAGTATCCCTTTGACAAAAGTCTTCAGATGGAAAGTGAATAATAATCATGCAGGATTCAAATACAGTTACAGTTCTTCTTAGGAGACTGTCCTTTAACATGGATTTTGACATCGTTTACATGTTCTATAACTCCGTGATTGTCAGTGTAATTCTCTATGCCGTCATGTGCTAGGCCGGTAACATCGCCTCAAGACTGAGTCAACAAGCTCAGTTGTGGGATGCACTCCAAATCCACTGAAGGTAGAAGTAGAGGACAGAATAAAGACAAACCAGAAGGCCATTATGAAACAGTACTTTTAACTACTGAGTGATGTAAAAAGTACTTAACCATACTTGATTAAAAATTAAGATGCTCTTCTGGAAATTGACCCAAGTAAAAGTAAAATTTGCACTACTCAAATAGAAGTTTTAATTTACCTGATATTAATTTAGTTAAGCATCAAAAGTAAATGCAAATTTTGCAGCCCTACCTGTTTTATATATAGTCAAAGAAATCTTACAAATGTAAGATAATTCAGACAACCTTCTTTTTTGGTTGTAGGTCATATTAAAATCAATGCACTATGAAACCAAGGAACTTCAACTTGAAGCAGCATTAGCAGAGACCTTAATGAGTGCATCAAAATTAAGTGAGTAGACATACAGTACAGGCTTTATGTTCTTTAAGAAGGACTTAACCTGTCATGGAGAACCTCTTTGTAAAATTTATTTTTGTAATGCAAACACTTAATTAAAATGAATTTAAATGGTAAACATTCTTAAGCATTTTCTAGCTCTAAAAATGACCCTTATTTGTGTCCAAATAACACTGAAGTACATTACAGAATAGACAGATTTAATGATAAGATTAGTCATCAGAACAAAACCTAAATAATATTTAATAAAGTGTTTTACCTAGACCTTATTACTTTAAGCTTTACATTAAAAAAAAGAATCTGTTTTAACGATGTGTTTACATAGATTGTGTTCCAAATAACAGTATAGTATTTATAAAAGGTGTCATTTTGCTTGACTTCTCACTCTATACAACTCTAAGCAACTGACACGCAGGTAAACAGATCTGAGCTGAGAAAACTGTGCGGGGTGGGGATGTGATAGCAGGCTGCTTGCTGTTTGCTGCTTATCCACACATTTACAGGACAAAAGACGCTGACGGAGAGGTGCGAAGCGTTTTAAGCTGGGATGGATCTATGAGTTTTTTCGTAGGCTCTGGTAATTATAGTGTTAAGGCTGAGCTTCCCCACATTGTCAGTATCTGCTATTATTTTAAAGGAGAAAAATACACACACAGAGATCTTTCACAGCTCTGGGCATCATGAAAACTTTTTTCTGACCTAAAAGCCCTTTTTTATTTTTTTAATACTACACCCTTCCAAAAAGAATCTGGCACATTGTTTAATATGCTTATCTAACATATTGATTAAAGAGGAATGTGTGTGCTTGTTTAAAATGTGAAATCACACTGTTGAACTTATTTCATTCCAATTTTGCACTGATTCCCCATTTGTGCAAGGGAAGACTGCAGAATTATTCTTTTTTTTTAATTTGGTTGGTACCAAAGCTGCTTCAGGTCCCCCCTCTAGATACTAATAAAATAACATTCTCAAACTTGCTTAATCAAATTCAGGGTTATGGGAGGCCTTGACAAGCAGCCCAGAAACAGATACCATTCCATTGTAGAGCTCACTTGTTCATATACTTACATTTAAACTGGGTAAATTTGAAACACAGCACCAAAAAACAAAAAAAAAACAAAAAAAAAACAAAGCATTGTGGACACTAGAGGCGCTGTTGCCCCGTTGAACCCACCAGACAGACGTCCAGGACACACGTGTAAAAGCACCAAGAATAATATTTAAATATTTTTCTTAAAAAAAGTGCACAAAGCACCGCACACTCCACAAATCTCCACTATTCAATAATCACAATAAAAATACACAATAATCAAATCCTCCACTCCCAGCAGCTCCGTTCCTTTACCACCCAACTCCAGCTCGCCCTGCTGGGTTTTCCACAGTCCTTTTAAAGTCCATGATCCGGAAGCAATCCTTCTCCGGGTCAAACTCTGCATCATCCTTTCTCAAGTGTCCTGGAAGTACCGTTGGGCATCCATCCTCTGGACTCTGAAGTACTTCCAGGTTGGTGTAACAATAATAGTGCCTAGGTTCTTGGTGAGCTCACCCTAGCGGCACCCACGGCATCCAACAGGGCTGAAGAAACCGCCTCCATGTCCCATGCTGCCCTGTGGGAATCCAGGGAACCATTTCCGTCCAGGGGAGCTGCCATCTAGCATCCCGGGAGATGTAGTGGTCTGAAAAGGCTATTTTTCCTTTTTCTTTTAGTTGAGGGACTGAAACGCCGACCGTTCATCACAGCATATTAACAACAAAAGTAGTATAATCTGCACTTTGATTGGCTCCTAAAATGTATTTCCAATGTAAGTTGTAAATAGAGAAAAGACTGGCAGCAAATAATGCTATGAGTTTCAAACCTATAATAAAAAAATTACAAATTAAGCATGACAATACATGCCATTTATTACTTGGGGATATGGTTGTTCTTAAGAAAAAGGCTAAAAAGGTGTCATGTATTGTATAAAGCAAACAGGCAGTTTAACTCTCACCTCTAACTCACTGAGTGACTCTCAATACGTAACATAATCTGATGGTGCCACATAAATATACATAAAAAATGGTGATGTTCTTTGGTACATATAAAGCAATTAGGATGATGTTCTCTACAGAAACAGTCTATATACATTAAAGGCTCTGTGTTTGGTTTTATAAAAAAAGATCTTTGAATGTTCTGCTCTATTTTGAATGCCAAACACACTTGGCATGTGACACTTTCCAATTTCCAATGCTACAATCAGAAGTGAAAAGGGAAGATTGTTTTTTTAGAGAATACATTTTTCAGTTTTCAGCACAACCCATTGAGGCTTGTCCCTTTATGTTGAACTGAAAGCCAGGCTTCTAGTTGACTATCACATAAAGGCAGGATATATAATTGACATTACCTAAAGGAGGAAAAGAACAACTCGGGAGTCCAAATGATTAGCACAGTGTTTGCAAATCAAACCTGTTTAGACTAACAACGTTAGAAGGGATCATTGTGCACAAAGAAAAGACAGAAGTGTTCCAAAGGCAAACTAAACTATTTCACAACAGAATTGACCCTACAGTTAGGTCTATAAATATTTGAACAGAGATAACTTTTTTCTAATTTTGGTTCTGCACATTACCACGATAAATTTTAAATGAAACAACTCAGATGCAGTTGAAGTGCAGACTTTCAGCTTTAATTCAGTGGGGTAAAGAAAACGATTGCATAAAAACGTGAGGCAAATAAAGCATTTTTTTAACACAATCCCTTTATTTCAGGGGCTCAAAAGTAATCGGACAAATTTAATAACCGGAAATAAAATGTTCATTTCTAATAATTGGTTGAAAACCCGTTGCTGGCAATGACAGCCTGAAGTCTTGAACTTATGGACATCACCAGATGCTGGGTTTAAGATCAGCTGACTGACTTGGCCATTCAAGAATTTTCCACTTGTTTGCTTTAATAAAATCCTGGGTTGCTTTGGCTGTATGTTTTGGGTCATTGTCCATCTATATCATGAAATGACGCCCAATCAATTTGACTGCATTTAGCTGGAATTGAGCAGATAGTATGTCTCTGAACACTTCAGAATTCATTCGGCTGCTTCTGTCCTGTGTCACATCATCAATAAACACTAGTATCCCAGTCCCAGTGCCACTGGCAGCCATGCATGCCCAAGCCATCACACTGCCTCCAACGTGTTTTACAGATGATGTGGTATCCTTTGGATAATGAGCTGTTCCACACCTTCTCCATACTTTTTTCTTGCCATCATTCTAGTAGAGGTTGATCTTGGTTTCATCTGTCCAAAGAATGTTTTTCCAGAACTGTGCTGGCTTTTTAAGATGTTCTTTAGCAAAGTCCAATCTAGCCTTTCTATTCTTGAGTCTTATGAGTGGCTTACACCTTGCAGTGCACCCTCTGTATTTACTTTCATGCAGTCTTCTCTTTATGATAGACTTGGATATGAATACGCCTACCCCCTGGAGAGTGTTGTTCACTTGGTTGGCTGTTGTGAAGTGGTTTCTCTTCACCATGGAAATGATTCTGCAATCATCCACCACTGTTGTCTTCCGTGGACGTCCAGGTCTTTTTGCGTTGCTGAGTTCACCAGTGCTTGCTTTCTTTCTCAGGATGTACCAAACTGTAGATTTTGCCACTCATAATATTGTAGCAATTTCTCGGATGGGTTTTTTCTGTTTTCGCAGCTTAAGGATGGCTTCTTTCACCTGCATGGAGAGCTCCTTTGACCGCATGTTGTCTGTTCACAGCAAAATCTTCCACATGCAAGCACCACACCTCAAATCAACTCCAGGCCTTTTATCTGCTTAATTGATAATGACATAACGACAGACTTACCCACACCTGCCCATGAAATAGCCTTTGAGTCAATTGTCCAATTACTTTTGAGACCCTGAAATGATGGGATTGTGTTAAAAAATGCTTTAGTTGCCTCACATTTTTATGCAATCTTTTTGTTCAACCCACTGAATTAAAGCTGAAAGTCTGCACTTCAACTGCATCTGAGTTGTTTCATTTAAAATTCAATGTGGTAATGTACAGAACCAAAATTAGAAAAAAATTGTGTCTGTCCAAATATTTATGGACCCAACTATAAGTTATTCATTCATTTATTTAGTTTGTGAACCTGTTTATTGCAGTACTCGACTGTAGGGGACCACAGCAGACAGCACGAGGCTCAAAAAACACACAAAAAACAAACACATGAAGAAAGAGAGAAAAAACAGTAACTCTGCACAAAAAAAGAAAACAAACACAATAGCCGCAAAAAAGTATCTCTGCACAGAAGGCAAGTCCAGAAAGAACATGCAAACTCTGTACAGATCTGGAAACAAATTAAGGGCATCTTTACAAATTATGGCATACTACGTGTTATTGAGCAATTCCTATATTCCTCATATGATACTTAGATGCTTAGTTAATTCTTTTTATTCAGCCAATACAATAAAGAAAGTAAAGTACAGATATTTATGATTTAAAATATATCAGGCAAGTTCAATTCAATTAAAAGAGCATACACCAAATGACAATGATTTTTTGTCATAGGTCCAACCTTAAATATTTAATACATTGATGTATTAGGTACAGTATATAGGTGTATAGGGTCATTATTTACACAACACAGAGAAAGTCTTAACTTCCATGTTTTATGATATATTATGAGTGCATTGGTATCTGCTGAAATGGTAGATTTAAAAGTCAAAAGTTACAATGGAACAAAGGAAAAAACATTAAATAAAAAATATTAAAAACATAAAACTTAGTTAAAATAATCATGAAGGATAACTCATGTATTTTCTACTATACAGTATATCTGCTCAGGATGACAGCCAGCTTCCTCAGTGTCAGTGACTTGTCTTTATGTTTGCCTTGCGATGGCTTGTACTTCTATAGCTGCTTAATTTCTGCATAGCAAAAAAATGCTACTAGCACATGGCTCCTTATAATCTTGACCCTGAACAGGACAGGCAGGCTGTGGACCAAAAAAAGGATAGATGGATGGACGGACGGACGTCAAACATAAAAAAGCAGTTTGTTCTGTTTCTGAAGAGAAACAAATAATCAGATGGCAGCCTCAGAGAACATCCATAATAGCAGAGCTGTGCATTCAGCACCACAGGAACACCACAGATGGAGCCAGGCTGCAATTTCTATGTGGCTTTCAAATTAGCAATATAAGAGTAGCAATAATAAAGTAGCTATCTAGTACAAAAATTACATTTTTATTTAATCATTCCAGAGGTGCAGCTTCCATTTATTACTTGATAAACTCACATCTTTCATATGCAGGTATGCCTCTAAAAGAAGCCGTGAGGGTGCTGTAAACATTGCAATTTCAGCACCTACATAAATTTATATTCCTTTACAGATTTGCATACAGTATATGTGTGCTGAGACTTGAATAGAAAGTGAGCAACAAAAATTCCTGAAAGTATAAAATAAGCATAAAATAAAAACCTGGATATTGCCATATATCCATCCATTATTTAACCTGCTTAATTCAGGTCATGGTTATAGGAATTTGAGGTTATCTAATCTATCGATACAGACATTCACTGGACATTTTAATTTTGCAAATTAACCCAAACTGTACATAATTAAGATGTGAGAGAAAAACGGAAGTATACAGTACAGAGAAAGACATGCAGAGATGGAGGGACCATAGAAATGTGATACAGACAATGAGCAGGCTGAGAGCTGTAAGGCAGTGATGCTAAACAGTCCACTCCTATGTCCCCAATGTAGATATAAGAGCTACTGGCAACAGTCAACTTTCTCTTAGCGACTTCAAATTCTACACCTGTTTATTTTAAGGTATGGAGAATCCCACTTAATTTGAATGTTCTCTAAATAAATGTTGATGCATTTTGAATATACAGTATTGTTAGCAATGCACTTTTTGGATAGCATAAAGTAAAAGCTGAAAGTAATCCAGTTGGTTGAAGACACCTGAATTAATTTAAAAAGAAATATTATCAGACTCTGATCAAGTGAAATAAATGCTGATATATGTTTACTATGAGCTATACTTAGCTATAGACTATAACAGATTGATTTCTAGTGCTAGTTCTATTATCCACAAGCTTTTCCTGGGAGAGCTTCAAGCACAATTCTCCAAACAATGGGCTCAATACAACAACAAAAAAAAAATAGATATATCATAACTGGTGACTCACCACTGAAGGTCAGTTGATATGCAAAAACTAATTAGCATTTTCTTTTAAAACACACTTTTATACAGCACACTACACTCGCTAATGATGGTCCCTCATCCATTTATCTAATTGGAATATTTAATTCTCCAAGCGCACAATAAAAATAAAAAGGAGCAGCCTTTTGCCCTCCGTGCAGTCACTGACATGTGTGGAACTTAACGGCTGCAGCTGGGAACTAAGAGCTGAGTGAGTTTAAGTTCCGAAGGACAGAGGCAGGTATTGTTAAAATAACAGAGGATCTGAGGGTATTCAGGGTGATTTTGGCTTGCATTAGGTTGGAATAAAATTTACTAACATATGCAAAGCTAGAATGTTAGTTAGCAAGTAAAGAACAGGATCTGTGTTTAAGATAAATCACATGACAACATATGGTTCACAGAAACATCAACAGCATTAAAAGCTCAGATCAAGAAGAGCCAATAAGCAGAAATCCTACTTCAAACGAATGTGAACCATAGCCTTGGGGACACAAGGGACTCAGCATTCAGAGGGAGTGTAATGAATCCAGGAGGCAGCAACACACATAGGGTTAGCCTTCCCTTGGCACAAGTTAGCTTCTAGAGGCAGTAGGAGTCAAAGGCACATGAAGATACAGAATCTGGAGAAGGTAAGACCCGAGAATAGGATTAAAGGTTCATCTTTAGGTAAATGGTATAGACATCTTATGAATTAAGACAGAGGCAAAATCTGTATTCATCTATTCTTTACCCAAAGCATATCTTATTAATTTATTTTATTTTTCTATACCCCAAATCTTTGAATCTCTTCTTCAAATGGTAAAAATGGCAGTCGTAAGCCAAATTTACTTCATCCTCTCAACAATCTAAAACATACAAACTATATTTATATGAGTGAGAGGCAGTAGTTTATCATTTTGTTGTAAATTATTTACCCATTGTAATGCACTGGGTCTGACAGAAGGGACTCTAACATGGATAGTGAAACTAATGCATATGACACAGTTTCATCAAATGGCAGTGATAGGCATGGTGAATTTGTCCCATGAAGATTCACCATGGCACAAGTAGCTTTATGGAAAAAAAAAGACAAAAAAGACATTAGTCTCCAAAGCACTGATCACAATGCAGCAAATGTCAGTGTTCACCTGGAGAAATGTGGAAGTCACTAAAACTTACAATGTGGTAGCCTACAATAACAAATGGGTGCGTTAATTCATGCGAATCAGGCACTGACATTCTACCCTCAAACAACAGGAAAACTATAATAGGGAAAGGGTATGAAGAAACAAGCTTGTACTGTCCTAAATGCAACATCAGACTGTGCGCATGTGACTGTTTCAAAACATATCACATGAGGGAGATGTACCAAATCAGCATCAATACAGCAGTGAGCACTACACATACCTTTCCTACTAAATTAACGTTGACATTTTGGTATTTATATTTTTCTGTCACACATAATATTTTTTCTTGTTGAAAAAAAATTTACATTTTTGGGATAAACATAACATTAGGGAGGTTAAGTTGAGATAAATAACCATTTCCATCATTAAACAGATGGTCCCTGCAAGGATAAGAGCACACATCCCTATCCCCTTGTTCCTCGCAGTATCCTGGCTTTTCATGCAACAGTAGCTGAATGTGCACCCAACTAAACCCCATGATGATTTTGCTATCCAGGGTTCTCATTTATACAACTTTGCCTGTTTTTGAATGTGAAAGTATGTGAACACTAGAAAAAAGTAAATGCAAACGGCAAAAAATATTTCATTTATAAAACCTGGAATATGCACATTTGTACACAATTTACCTTTAATAAATCATAATAATTTTGTAAATGTACATACATGGACATGCCTCAAATTCTGCCAAGTTGGGACCCTGTAACAGCAATATATATACCATGCTAATCAACCTTTTGGGTGTGTGTAATCATGATGCTGCAAGACCTACACTGACAAGCACAGCAGCCTGCTGCCTGACACATCAAAATACTATAACCTGCATTTGAGGAGTCCTATGGTGCATTCTGCTCTGCCTTGCAGCGCCTCTTCTCTGTACTCTGGGGGATGGGGAAAGGCATAAGGTGCCAGTGTCTAAGCAGTGTCACACACGTGTGCTTGGGAGGTAGCTAAATGAGTAGTCCCATGCCAGACCAGGGGGTGGCAGAGTGCACTGACTGATTTTCTCACTGTCTTGCAGACCATTCATGGGAAATTCTACCTGGCCCTAATGATGTCACTTCTGGTCCCGGGCCCTTTGACGTCACTTCCAGTTCCAGCCACTCTGATGAAGTCACTTCTGGTCCCAAACCTATGCAAGAGGACTGTCCTAGTTCCAGGAATTTTGATTAAGTCACGTCCGGGACTGAGCCTATGGAGGAAGATTCATCCGGTTCTGGCCCCTTTGACATCATATCTTGTATGGGCCTTTAAAAATGCCATCTTACCACCAATTGAACAGTTCTGTATTGGACTCTGACTTATGCACATCTGTGTGATCTATTTTTCTAAAAACCCAATTGCAGTCAGGGATAATACACGGGTAGCTGCCCCAAACCTTTTTATGATTTTTGAGTCTAATTCTTGTCACAGCAGGTAGTCACTATCATTTGGCACATGTAATGACATGATGATTATTACAATGAATAGAATAAGTTATGTGAAAAACTGAGGATTCAACCAGTTAGATAGATTACTGATAGCATACTGATAAAGAACAATATTAAAGAGTGATAAGAATGAAGGTATAAGAGACAGACAATAACTTTTAATAATGTTAGCATTTAACACCCCAGGTGGAACTGAAGAGTCGTGGGGGAGGAACAATCTCCTCAGTCTGTCAGTGGAGCAGGACAGTGACAGCAGTCTGTCGCTAAAGCTGCTCCTCTGTCTGGTGATGATCCTGTTCAGTGGATGCTGTGGATTCTCCATTATTGACAGGAGCTTGCTCAGTGCCTGTTGCTCTGCCATGGATGTTAAACTGTTCAGCTCCGTGACTACAACAGAGCCTGCCTTCCTCACCAGTTTGTCAAGGCGTGAGGCATCCCTCTTCTTTATGCTGCCTCCCCAGCACGCCACCACGTAGAACAGGGTGCTAGCCACAACCATCTGATAGAACATCTGCAGCATCTTATTGCAGATGTTGAAGGACGACAGCCTTCTAAGGAAGTATAGTCGGCTCTGTCCTTTCTTACGCAGAGCATCAGTATTGGCAGTCCAGTCCAATTTATCATCCAGCTGCACTCCCAGGTATTTATAGGTCTGCACCCTCTGCACACAGTTTCCTCTTATGATCACGGGGTGTTTCCTGAAGAGGCATTAGCTCTCTTGGAAATGTGTTCTTTTTAAATTGCGGCATATTAAGTAACTAAACAATATAGTAATATACCAGAAAAGGCGATATCCCTCCCATCGCGGTACAAAAATCAAATAAGAAAAAATATACTTTACCTTACATTTACTGACGGTTAACGCGGTTACAGACGGGAGGCATATGACAGACTTTATCCAGGTGGGAATCTGGATCAACACAGTCAGCCATTTTTCGTCCCCACGCTGGGAGGTTTTCTGGAACTTTGCCGACTCGTGCCCCAAAGGGTCTGGCTGTTGTCCAAGCCTTTTATACTGTTCTTCTTCAACTTGCTGGTCCTTTCTGTCTCCAAACAAGGGCAGGAAAGGGCTGAACTCCTCCTCCACCAAATACAGAAATATCATAGTGCTTACATGCCAGTTCTCATTCTCCCAACAAGGAAAGAAGACTTTGTACTGATAGAGGACAGAAATACTCTTCTGTGTTTAGGCTGACTATACATTCCTCCAGTTGTCTTTGGCTATCCAATGCTTGGCTAGCAATTCTAACTGCTGAGCCCCTGTGTGCCAAGTTTAACATGCACATGTGAATAAATCCATACCAGTGAGCATAGAGACAGTGCCATTAAAGAAAAATGTAGTATAACACAGGGTCCATGAGGGGCCTGCTCCTCCTAAAATCCACCATCAGTTCCTTGGTTTTGCTGGTGTTCAGTTGTAGGTGGTTTGAGTCGCACCATTTAACAAAGTCCTTGATTAGGTTTCTATACTCCTCTTCCTGTCCACTCCTGATGGGCCCACAGCCCACTATAGCAGTGTCATCAGTAAACTTTTGCACATGTCAGGACTCCGAGTTGTATTGGAAGTCCGATGTATGTAGATTGAACAGGACCGGAGAAAGTACAGTCTCCTGCAGCACTCCTGTGATGCTGACCACAATGTCAGACCTGCAGTTCCCGAGACGCACATACTGAGGTCTGTCTGTAAGATAGTCCACGGTCCATGCCACCAGGTATAAATCTACTCCCATCTCTGTCAGCTTGTCGCTAAGGAGCAAAGGATGGATGGTGTTGAAGCCACTAGAGAAGTCCAGAAACATAATTCTTACAGAACTATTGCCTCTGTCCAAGTGGGAGAGGGATTGGTGTAGCATATAGATGACGGCATCCTCCGCTCCCACCTTCTCCTGATATGCAAACTGCAGAGGGTCGAAGGCATGGCGAACCTGTGGCCTCAGGTGGTGAAGCAGCAGCCACTCCATGGTTTTCATCACATGTGCTGTCAGAGTGACAGGCCGGAAGTCGTTCAGCTCACTAGGACGTGATACCTTTGGGACTGGGATGATGCAAGATGTTTTCCAAAGCCTTGGGACTCTCCCCTGTTCCAGGCTCAGGTTAAGATATGCTGTAGAGGACTCCCCAGCTCCAACGCACAGGCCTTCAGCAGTCAAGGCGATACTCCATCTGGACCCGCTGCTTTGCTGGCACAAAGTCTCCTCAGCTCTCTGCTTACCTGGGCTGCTGTAATTGTGGGTTGGGGGAAACTCTCACCTATGCTGGTATCAGCAGAAGAATGGGTGGAGGGTGCAGTACTCCGCGGTGAGAGTGGGTTAGGGTGGTCAAATCTGATAAAGAAGTTGTTCATCTGGTTTGCTCTATCCACGTCTCTCTCGATGGTGGCACCCCGCTTCGAGCTGTAACCAGTGATGATCTTCATCCCATCCCACACTTCCTTCATGTTGTTATTCTGCAACTTCTGCTCCAGCTTTCTCCTGTACTGCTCCTTCACCGCCTTGAGCTGGACTTGGAGTTCCTTCTGCACATGCTTGAGCTCATGCTGATCACCGCCTTTAAAAGCCCTTTTCTTCTGGTTCAAAAGGCACTTGATGTCACTTGTAATCCATGGCTTGTTGTTCGCATAGCAGCATACTGTTCTCACTGGAACTACAATGTCCATACAGAAGTTGATGTAGTCAGAAGTGCAGTCAACAATCTCTTCAATGTTCTCACTATATGATCCCTGCAGGATATCCCAGATATTACCTTACCAACAAGCCAGCCATCTCATACGGTACCATCAGCAACTAATCTGTCACACCACTACTTTGCTTAAATATAAATGAATCATGGGTTGACACTGTCCACAACATTTTTCAACCTAATTTTGGTATCACAGATGATTTGTGCATCAATGGAATGTTGCTGCTTATGGTTGACAAAAGCAGCTTTATTCTCGCTAGGTATCCCTATTACAATATTCGTAATGTTAGCTGTTCTGATTATGCTAGGAAAACAGGTGGTGCAGTGATAGTACTGCTGCCGAGCAGTATTAAGACCAGGATTTGCATCCTGGGTCCTCCCTGCGTGGAGTCTGCATATTCTCCTTGTGTCTGGGTGGGTTTCCTCCCACAGTCCAAAGACAAGCAGGTTAGGTGGATTAATGTTACTAAATAAGCTCTAGTGTGTGGTTGGGGGTGTGTTTGGGTGTGGTCACCCTGTGATAAGACTGATGGGTTTGTACTGTACCTGCCTTGTGCCCTATGCTAGCTGGGATAGGCACCGGCAGACCCTGCAACCCTGGGTTAGAAAATGACCGACTAGCCGACATTAGGAAAACTAGACACTGCTGCCAATTGCCTTTTCATTTTGCCCTCTATACCCATGCCATACAAACACTAAATGTAGCAGCTCATCAGTCGGTTTATGGCTCCCAGCACAGTGGGCATAATGGAGCTGAAGCTTGGTAAAGATATTCCTGACCTATCGGTCACTTCCCTCTGGTAGGTGCCTGCTGTGTGAAAGTCAGCTGTTGTTAAAACCTCCAAATGAACAGGTACAGCTTGCCTTTCTAATACCATAGTTGTAAGAGATTGGATCTTGGTTGCCTAAATCAGACTTTAAGCCAGCCATGAATAGAGGTAAAAAAAATCCTCCTAGTCTCTAAAAGCTTGAGCACTTCATATATGACCATTTGTATCCTCTTCAAGCAGTGCCAAAGAAGCCATATTGTATCAAACCAATGGGTTATGAATATGTGTAAAGGCATAATATTTATAGCTTTCTACAGTACACACATGAAGTGAATAACACCTTTTCTGTTTACTTAATAGAACTATTGACACGTGATTGCATTGGTTTCTAATCACGAGAAGTGATTACAAGTAGCCAATATAAACTAACGAAAAATCAAAACAGATCTTCAGTGCAAATATGCAGCACTGGCCCTCTTAAAAGGGAACCACAACAGAGTCTGCACGTCACATTTACCACACTTGAGTTTTACTATGTTTGCCATGTTAACGCACATTATAGTAACAACTCAGTGATATGAATTATTATACACAAAAGTCATCATTTCGCAGGATTGGCTGCATTTTCCTACTTCATCAAAGGTATCTTCATTTCCCAGTTTCTCTAAAATCACGTGTATGGGTGGGTCAGAGTTGCCATAAATGTACACATAAATATAAATGTGAACAGAGTTGCAATCAAGTTGCCATATAAGTAAAACATTTGTGATTAGTCCCTTAAAACTTCAGAATGCTGTTTCTGAATTATGCCACCATACACACAAGTGCTGCCACCTATGGTGGCAAATGAATTCTTTTACTGTGATTTATGTTTTAAGTAGTAATTTTACTTCATTATCCACTTCTGTGATCTACAGAACAAAAAGTCAGAATTTAATCTGCCAAGTTTTTCTGAAAAGCCAAATTAGTTAAACAAGGTGTATAATTAGACTAAAGACTCCTTCACAGGATCAAAGTAACAGCAGTTAAACTCAAAGGCTGCAAAGAAGACCTGCAGCCACTAAATGCCCAGTAAGTACTGTATCTGTACAACAGGGCGTAGAATCATATATAAAAAGAAAATTATTTTTTGTTTCATTTACTCTTATGGTTGAAATAAAAAAAAATGCTCTTGCTGAATTTGATTCACTGCCAAGATCATTTCAACAAGCACTGGAAATTCTTTGTCATCTTCTTCCTAGAAAACTATAGAAACTAAGAGAGACAGAGAGAGAAAACAGAGAGAGAGAGCAAGCATAACGAGAGAAGAAATAGGACAGCATTAGCAAAATGTTAGGTGTAAAATTGAGTGTATTTATTTGTGAGAAAAAAATATTTTAATTAGCAAAATGCATTTCACAATTCTTGCTTGAAACGTTTGGGTGGCAAGCATTTTTTTTGCCACATGCTTACTATAAATAAATAAATAAATAAACAAATGAACAGATATATTTGAGTCCTTAAAAATATGGAAAAGACAGATATGCCATATAAACAAATATTTATGCTTTTGTGACTATTGCAATAATGTTATTCCGAAAGTGTATACATATATCTATATATACTAGTATTTATATAGTGTATATATATATATATATATATATATATATATATATATATATATATAAAGAGAGAGAGAGGGAGATAGTCATTACCTTATATAGACTTTACTTTCAAGTCAAATTCTACATGTGCAGAGACTAGTGAAATTATTTCTTGCGTACATATTGTAGTCAGTAGTTTATTACTACATAAGCCTTACATTGTGGAGCTATCTGCTTGCCTTATGAGGACTGAAATAGGAAACAGGGAGGAAAAGGGCTTTGCCTCGAGCCAGCAGTGTCTTCTCCTTAGCATAAGGGATGCCAGCGTATCTCCAGCTGAAGCAAATGATATATCTTGAAAAAGGGTACTTGTGTCAACATCAGATCAGTCTGTAGTCCTGAGAAGGAGAAGCAGGCATGTACTCTACAGAAGTGACAAGTTAAAATAATTAAATCACTGTTGACAGGGGTTCCAAGACCTTTATTATAACAAAATTTAATTGGGGTTTTCCTGTCTTACTAGTTAGTTACTATTTTACTACACAGCACATATATAATTTTCTGTATAACATAAGAAACTTGAGAGAATTCATGTTTAGGGACCTTTGGATGATGTATACTTTTAAAATTACTTTTCATGTTGGACAATCATAGCATTCCACATAAAAAAGTCTCAGACATGACGTCCTCAAACTCAATTTCTTCAAAACAGAGTTGTGCGGGGCCAATGACTCTCTTTGCAATCAACAGCACAAGGCAAGGAATGGCCCAGTTGCCCGTACATTCTAATACTCCCTCACACTCATAAGACCGATTTGGAATCAACAATTAGCCTCCATGTCTTTTCAGATGTGAGAAAAGAAACAGAGAACCTGAAGTAAAAGCAATGCAGTTACAGGCAACAACCAGCCACAAGATTCAGCTTCAAAATGCTGGATCTATGAGGACTCAGCGCTACCTGCTACACCCTTGTGCTGCTCCAAAGTAAATGCCTTGAAATTAAAAATTCTAAATAATGTTCAACAAGTTGCATACTCAGCATACCCAAGCTGTAACTGCCATATTCTTTTTTCCAACTGTCTAACATCAACAAATGTTTGACATTTTTTATGATGTCTATTTCTCTATTACTTCAAGGAACTTTCCGCTTTGCTGTTTCACAACTTGTGGTGGAAGACCAGATTGTTTTTACTCAGCTTACCTACTTGGACACTTAGTGATATGTTATAGCTGCATTACGATCTACTTTTGGTTTGCTGTATCATCTGGCTACATCACTTAACAGAAGGATGTAAAATAACTGCTCTCATTTCAGTGTTTGAGTTTAGTCCTAAGGGAGAGTGCCATGACTGTACGTTTTAATTCCAAACAATTTTATGATCAATGTGCCGTTGCGTCATTATTTAGTTATGTGGCCTAGAAAAAGTTATGTTCCTGAATTTTCTTTCGCTGTTATCCTTTTAATTTACTAATTTAGTATATGTAGGGGTTACACCCTTACTTGCTATCAAATGCTGATGATTAGCAATAAACAATGCAGACAAGCG
Organism: Polypterus senegalus; assembly: GCF_016835505.1. NCBI lineage: Eukaryota > Metazoa > Chordata > Cladistia > Polypteriformes > Polypteridae > Polypterus > Polypterus senegalus. The sequence goes on along the minus strand of NC_053164.1, from coordinate 125,909,904 downwards.
CAGTCAACACTAAAAGCTAAAAGGGAAAAATGACTTCATTGCTGTTATCATTTATCTGCTATTATGGCAGTTGTGAAAACCAGAAGCAGTTCGGTGAGCCCACAGCATGATCGTTAACTGCCTGCCTTTTTATCCCCTTTGAATAATCTGCCGACAAAAAAAAAAAAAGACAGAGAGAACAACTGCCAAGATGTAATTAACAACAGACAAGGAGATGTGTGTCTTTTCACAATTAAACTAAAAACAAAACAGGGAGACTGTGATGTTCTATGAAAACCAGTGGGCTAAACCGTTCTAATAGTCAGACACAAACTGCAAGGAGTTATTCACTAGAGCTCTATGATCAACCAGAGCCAAAATGCTAAGACAGAGAATGAAAAGGTTATGAATCTGACCAGAATAGTCAGTCATCGTCCAGCCCGCTATATCCTAACACAGGGTCACAGGGGTCTGCTGGAGCCAATCCCAGCCAACACAAGAACAAATCCCGGGCAGGGTGCCAGCCCACCACAGGGCAGACAAACCAAGCACACACTAGGGAATATTTAGGATCGCCAATTCACCTAAACAGCATGTCTTTGGACTGTGGGAGGAAATCGGAGCAGCCGGAGGAAACCCACGCAGACACGGGGAGAACATGCAGACTCCATGCAGGGAGGACCCGGGAAGTGAACCCAGGTGTTCTTACTGTGAGGCAGCAGCGTTACCACTGCGCCCCCGTGCCAGAACATCCAAGCCTAAATCACTAAGCCACACTTGTTCACAGGTCACATTCATAATTTCAGGCAAAGGGTTACTGGTCCTGTGTTGGACTTTGCAAGAGAATCTTTGTGACACTAATCATGTTGCCTCTTAGGAGGCACTCCTTTTTAGCAATCAGGTCTCTTTGCAGCACATTATCCATCGGCAAAGATTCTAACATGGCAGTTTGACACATTTAAAAATAACTTTTCAAATTATGAAAGTCTTAGAAACGGAAAAAAATGTACCTAAAGCAAAAAAAAATTGAATGGGTCAAAAGGAGTTTTCCAGTTCTTAACAAGTGCTTATTAAAACATGTTTCTTACAAATGAGCAGACAGGCAAACATGGCACTTAAGTAACTGCTCACTTTTAGTATGCTGTTGTCAGCATTATGGGATAATAAAGGGAGCAAACCTTATAGAAAATGGTGAATTATACAGAAAAGGCCAAAGGAAACTTATGCCTTTGGCTCTAGGCAAAAATATATATTGTATTTTTTTCCGGAATTTCTTTTGAATAACAGAATAAAAAATATCTTGATTGTGAAACTTGTTGGAGTAAAAACCTGTAGTCCACAGGGTCCGCAAGAACTGAACTCAACAACCACTGCTCTATATCATGTCCTCGTGACGTAACAAAATGAAACATGCATACAGAGAAAACCTTCCATCTGCACATTTACGAGAAACTGCTCAGAAAAATCTTTTTTAAATGTGAGCTGCCAAAATGTAATACAAATTGTAGGTCACATCAGATTTTACCATGAAGATCCTAGAAATATAGTCATTTCATACTTTGCCCAGGAGTCCTTTCAGAAGCTGGGAATTTAGTATTTATGTAGGTCACTCCCAATATAATAAGGATGGTCACTCACATGAGTGGACACCCCTTGAAAGTGCACAGTCTGATGAGGAAAAGACAACAAGTCTTCTCCTTTTTCGCATTCCTTGCTTGGCAGCACACTGTGTGTGCCGTAGGCCTCTCTAGCAGACATCAAATAATGTTGTTCTGGAAACAAAGGGAAATAACTGAAAACCAGAATGTTTGTATTCATGTTTGGATTCTGATATAAATTTTTCTGTGCTGGCAAATATGCTGTACTTATTCGAGCTATTAATGACAGCGACAATGAAGTGATGTCTCAAATGGATAATATAAAACGAACTCAAAGCATAATATTAATCAGCTAAAAGCACTGTTATCCTACCACGTTTTAGAAGTCAAAGAAGCCCCCAGTTTATAAAGAAACTTAAACCTCAACATGCAGATACTTAGTTCAATCTACCAGGTCCACATCTCATAATGAATCTCATGATCTGATACCTTAATCCATCCAAAGGACAAAACTGGAGGAGGAAGTTAAATGTGCCAAGTCTCAGCTACACAGCAAGGTCTGGTTAGTCATTCATGGGGGTGTGTGAGACACCAGTGAAGCAGCTGTTCCAAGATGATTTTGCTTTTTATTTGATCTTATTAAACAGACCACATGATTTCACTCCTGTCTTGGACACTGCAGAAAAGCTTGTTTAATAATATACAGGAATGATTGAAGTACAAATTGGAAATAAATAATGAAACAAAACATACCTATTTATTTCTTATAAGCTGAAACAAATCTTTAATCACATTTACTTATTTGGCTGACACCTTTATCTTAAGCGACTTACAACATTTATGATACAACTGGTTACATTTCTTCTGTTTTTTCCAACTGGAACTCAGACAAATCAAGTGACTTGTTCTTGCTCATACAATGTCAGTAGTGGGGTACGAACCCATAACCTCAGGGTTTGAAGTCCAAAGCCTTAACCACTACATCACTGTGCATGCCTACCAATCATATTGCATTACGTGACCTACTGGTTAAAGGGCGTAAAGACCAGCCATATTTTTCTCATGACAGAGTTAAGAAATGTTAAAGTAATTCCACCTATGAAACTATTGCAAAGAATTTTACTAGAAGCTTAAAGAGAATTATGAGCTAGTTTACAATACGAAATATATACTGGGTCTATCAAACCTGTCACATTGGTCACACATTTGTTGTCGTCATCTTGTCATGGGTGCTCATTTGGAAACAAGTTGCCAGTGTCAAGGACACCACACAGATGGAACAAGGTTTAAGTGGGAAGGTTTCAGTCCCACATCAAGTCAATAATGATGGTTACTCAGTGCATGCTGTACTTGTACTGTATGCTTTAAAAGAACAAAAACACCAGATAAGTTGTTGCCTCTGTGGAGGTATTTAATGTTCTCCTAGGAGACTAGGAGGCAGGTGACAGAGTGATTAGAAATAATATGGTACATCTCCCCAATGCTGATCCTCTTAAACGCTGGTATTCCATTTTCAAAAAATTGAATTCTTTCACCAGGATAGATTTACCCAATTTATTTAAGACAATTTCTCAAATGAGACCCTCCACCTGCGTCCTTAAACCAAAGCCAACAAGTTTTTTCATAGAAGCATCCGGCATGCTAATTGATAGTGTTCTTGACATAGTAAACTCATCATTAGATACGGAGGGCCTTTCCAGACTCTCTCAAGACTGCTGTAGTTAAACACCCTGCTCAAGAAAAATAATCTTGACTCCTCTGCTTTTGAAAATTTTAGACATATTTCTAACCTGCCTTTCTTAAGTAAAATCTTAGAAAAGGCAGTCATTAAGCAGCTAAATGATCACCTGAATAAACATTGTATTCCTGACAAGTTTCAGTCAGGTTTTAGAACAAATCACAGTACTGTTTTGATTTTCTGTCCTCCCTGGCCATCAGACCTTACTTTTATTCTATGTTAATTAGTATTGCCTAATTTTGTAGATTTTGTCATTTGAAAGAAAATGTGCTATAAAAATAAATGTTGTTGTTGATGATGAAACATCCACGCATCCAAAGGGCAACTCTACAATGACCTAAAGCAGAAGGGGGCATGGCACTACCTAACTTTCAATTTTATTATTGGATGGCATATATACAGGCTATAAAGACCTGAGCATCTATACAAATTGATGAACATACACAAGCCTGGTTTGCAATAGAAATAAAATCTTGCTGTACCTCTTTACATACCGTACCTTGCTTTGTGCCCCAGTAAATACAAATTGTTGTAAATATATTATGCAGGAAACTCTTTAAGATACTCTTACCTGTTGCACTGTTACATGATAATCACCTTTTTTACCCTCTCCAACCTATACAGTATTTAATGTTTGGAAAACATCCAGGATTAAAACATTCAGAAATTTGTATGTCTTTGCAACTTATAGACAATTACTCTTCAAATTTAACTTTTCATCAAACAATATTTTCCTACTTTCAAATCAAAAACTTTGTTAAAAGGAACCTGTTCACTTCTCCTCATATGTAACGCATTTCTATTCTGGTGCAATACAGATCAGTCTTGAAGAGTGAGACAGTATCTCAACAATATATAAAAGCATCTTAAAATCTCCTTGTTTCAAAGATCCCAGGGTACGTTGGGGAAAGGATCTTTCAATTAACATCTCTGAAAAAAAGAGGAAGGCAGCCATGCATAGAATATATTCCAGCTCCACATGCACACAGCAACCTAAAATTTTTTTTCAAGCACAATTATTGCATGTAAAATTGTGAACGTTGCAACACAGCGCCAGCCTCACTAGGCCACATGTTTTGGGTATGCACTGAATTAAAATCATTCTGGACAAAAGTCTTTGAATTCCTATCAGACAGTCTTGGTGTCCCAATCACTCTCAACCCATTAATAGCTGTGTTCAGTGTACTCCCAGATGGGCTTAAAGTGGAGATGGACAAATAGACTGCAGTTGTCTATACCTTACTACTAGCACATAGACTTATCGTGCTCAACTGGAAGAATCCCAGCCCACCTGCTATAAGTCAGCGGGTAACTGACGTTCTATACTATTTGAAATAGGAAAAAAAATTACATTCTCACTTAGGGGCTCTGTTCAAAACTTTTTTTAAAATATGGCAAGATCTAATTAATCAAATCTTAGAATAAGCATTTATATCGGGGAACGGGACGTACTCCTTTCTTTGTTATAGTATCTCCTCTTTTTCTCTCAGGCAGGAGTTGAATTTTGGTTTGTTACATTTGACATGATTGTATGGAATGTTGATTTTGTTAAATAATATCAAAAAATTTAATAAAAAAGATAGCGTATTTACATTTCTTTCTGTATTTGAATAGATTTATATTGATCTGGCTATGTATAACAAAACAAATTTGATTTTAATGTATGTTTAACAGAATTTCAGTGTGTGTATATACAAATGCTGCATTATTTGCCAATTAACAGTTAGTGCATTGCAGTTGTAAATGTGCATAAATGCTTTGAGCCCATACTTAGCAAGCTTCACTATACAATAACATAATAAATATGTGATAATTTGCCATGTACCATGGCCGATTTGACATGCCCATTGCAAACTCCAGGAAAGAATGGCAAATAAAAGATTGATAATCTTATAGCCACACTATTTACACAATCATGGCGTCCTCAGCATAGGAATCGCTCTATATAAATAAAATGTATTATTATTATTATGTTGTATACTTTAATGGAAATATGCACTGTAAATATAAAAGATAAAGCTGTATGGGGACGTCTAATGATTACAGTTCATGTTGACAGCTGACACTAGAGAGTAAAGGGGTGTCTTTCATTTTAACATGCTTCTTTTTGAGAGGATGATCATAGCTTACGTTGGCAGTTGTTATTCATTTTACATGCTTATTTTTGAAATGAAGGTGTGTACAGCAATGTCAAGCAACAATGGTACTGTACTGCTGAATATGACGATTCTCTCACTTCACATGCTCAGGAGCATCAGACAGAAGCAGAAATGTTCACACGCATAACTTGCTTAAACAATCTGTCCACCCATCCAAGATGAAACCTGCTTAATCCAGTTCAGGAGGGTGGTGGTGGGGGGGGATGGGGTTTTGTTTGGGGGTCGGGGGTGGGGGTGGTGCTGTGCAGACTCGCTTAGACAACATAAAAGTAAAATGATTTTTATGTTTGCAACTATAGAACAAAGTGGTTTACAGCCAGAAATTTCATGACAACAGTGGACAAATGCAGAGTAGGAATAAGAGTGTATGACTTAAAATATACATAAGGGAGCTATAGTGTGCAGCTCTGCCAGAATTAACAGGAAAATAGCATGAAAAAAAAGAAGAAGAAGAAATCAATTTGCATGACATTTATGGCTTATGATCCAGCTTCAAAAAGACCCAATATCTGACCTATATAAAAGTCACTCAATAGTTTGTAAGACTGACAACCATGCTAGAGATATCCCAAGGTTACCAGAATATTATTTAATCAAGTCTTTTTCATGACTTTAGAGTAACAAAAATGTAGTATTAATCAATTCAATCACTACTTCTAGATTCTTTTTTTTTCTTGCCTAAAGTTGGAAACATCTTGTGTGGTAAAGTGGGGAAAGTAATTGCTGCAGCGCTGCCATAGTGCTATACTGAAGTCTGTAAGGCACCTAGTTGGCAGGCAGGTAGGTTATATTTGTTTTGGCAAGAACAGACTGACTTTAGGATTTTTGTTTTTTATTGTTAATTATTTGCATATTATCTCAATACCCTGTACACTTATGTTTATTATTTATCTCTAATAAACCGATTTTTCTTTTGATTCACTTTGCACCCTCCCATGCTCACTTTAATTACTTCCAAATGTATGCAAACTCAAAATTGTCTTTGAGTTAGTGAGAGTGTGGGAGCCCTAACATGGACTGGCATCATATTGATTTCTATCTCCTGGCTTGATCCAGGGCCATCAGATTAGGCTCTGATTCTTCACAATTCTTTAACAGAATAATTGACTAAGAAAATGGATGGATTACTGAATTTTGCACAAATGGGACTGTAAAACAAAGACAAAAAGACAAAGTAAAACAAATACTATTGAGCATTCAGATTGAAATTGCATAAGGAGCAGTATGATTCTGCTTTTGCATTTCCAAATCCACCATATTAAACAGGTTCATAGCTCTCTGATTGCTAGACACTACTCTGTTGGCAATATTTTATTATATCAATGGTCCATCTCTTTCAGTTTATACAGTCTGGAACATCAGCCCAAAACTGCCCTTATTGAATGCCATGAAGTTTCCATGACTTTTAAAATCATATACTGAATCAAAGGTCAGAATGCCACTCAGATCTGTACAGGTTTACTGGGTGAATGTGTGCAGTGGATAGTCATACTTATGCTAGTGGTGGGGTCTATTTATCAAAGGGCAAATAAGAGTAAACATTGAAACAAATGCCACTTAAAATGTGTATGTGCAAAGTGTGAAACGTTCACAGATTTCTCTCAAAATCAAAAAACATCAGCACAGACAGAGCATCTGGCAGTAATCGACTCATATGGAAATTAAGCAGATATTGGGATTGGCAAAATTACCAGCCGCGCTAAAAATGTCGGGCCTCTTAAATTTTCTTTTTTTCTCACCCAGCTGATACATTAGTGTAGTGTATAGTAGGTGCAAGTTTTGAATTCAAGTCGATGCCATTACTTAACTGATCACCCTGTACCACTTGTACCAATAAAATGAATAATGTTTGAATCTATAGTGACATCTGAGTGAAAGCAATGTTAAAGCAGCTTTTTCAGACTTTATGTTATGTTATGTGCTTTCTACAGTATATTTCAAATGTTGATTCATGCATGTTATAGTAAAGATTTCCTTGACATCAGTATCATTATCATGGTGCACATCCTTATGAGGCGTGCAATAACAACTCATTGTACCCTATCCTAGACAGGACAATCTGCCTTCAGTAACTTCCTCTAACTCCTCCTGGTGAATGTCTAGATGCCTCCAAGCCAATTGATGGACATAACACCTCCAGAGTGCCCTGGGTCTAACTAAGAGGGCTGTGCATTGTACACCTTCAGCTGAGGATGTAGGTCAGTTTCACTATCTCCTCTTCCCTTCATTGTGAAGAATATCCTGATGTATTGAACATGAATTTCTCAACCTGGGGTAGAGTCTCAATACTTACCTGAAAAAAACATGACACTCTTTTCTGAATATCCATGACATCACATTTGAAGGTGTTAATTGTCACCCTAGCTGTATCACACTGAAGATACATCTACTGATCATGAGTAAACAGCAGAGATAAAATTCTTGGTTTTTCAAAATAGATACTGTAATGCCAAGACCTTAGATGGCACTTGATATCATGCCAAGAGGAGGTAAGATGCATTTTTCATGGAGTCCTATAGCCACATTGAAAAGACTTAAATTAGAAAAAGATACAAATGCTGTTTTGCAAATACAAGGAACAAATGACACACCCCAGTGACAGAGGATTCCCATACTCTTAAAACACCTCCCACAAAATAATATAGGGTACATGGTCATTGCGTTTTCCAACTCTACCAAACACATGCATAATGTTTTCCTAAATTCCCATGATTCATCCAGTATTTGTGCAAGCATATAAAAGGTTGGTCCACTATTTCATTGCCAGGTTGGAATCCAAATTGCTTCATCTGACTCTGACATTCAATATTCAGTGGAGTATATGGTCCTTTATCTAAGAAAATGCTTTCACTGAAAAGTATAATCTCTTGATGACTGGAACACACCCTCTTTCCCTCCTTTTTAAAAATAAGAACTACCACTTTGCTCTGCCCAACTAAAGTCACTGTCACTGGAAAAGCAGCTATATCCAGTGCTTAAAGCATTTCTGATTGGACCTCATACACCCTTACAGCCTTGCAACTAGAGCAGTGGCAGCTGGTGAAAAAAAAAATTTGGGCAGGGGTGCAGTTTTTGGGGGGACCAACTAAATGAGCACTTACCTATTACAAGCACTTTGAGCTACATTTTTTGTATAAAAATGTGCTATATAAATAAATGGTGTTGTTGTTGTAGTGCCTTTCACATCCATTTATTATATTGTGCCTTTCATATCTACAGTATCTATCATTTCCGAGTTCGTCATGCGATCTTCCTTGTTTGTGTATCCGAGAATACCTTCTGTGTAGCTGATAGAAGAAGCGAGAAGAAAAAGAAAAAGCATTTCATTCTAAGCAATCCAGTCTTCAATCATTGTTTGATAATTTCTCTCCTTCATTTCTCGTCATATCACAGTGAAGAGACAGAAAGGCTGGTTCTTTTTTTTTTGGCAAAGCGTACATGCAGACAATGGCTAAGCGTGACGTTCAAGACTGGGACAAATCTAAAGTGATGATTTTCACACGTTTCTGCACGTTGAGCAGTGGTCGTCTACACTCCGTGCTATCCTTTTCTCACACCTGGGATATCAGACAAATGAGAAGGTCAGAACGAGCCCGATGTGGACATTTTGTTTCTCGCTAGATTCTTGCAGCGTGTAGGACTATTTAAGTTTGTAAACAGCTTTGACGAGTAAGAACACTAGGGTTATCTTGCGGTTTTTCAGATCAACAAGTCACTTCCTTCAAAGGAAAAGGACTCAACCGCCCAACGTGGAACTCAAACCCACGACCCTATCTATCTATCTATCTGGTCATTCCATGGTCTCTCGTGGTCCTCATCATAGTGCAAATGCACATCTTGGCTTGTCCAGTACTAGACCCATAGGACTAATCCAGGATAAAATGTATAATAACCTTTCCATCATGCTGCCCAGTCTGATGACACCCTTCCAATTTCTACTGTGCTCCAAAACTTCAATTCATGACATGCACAGTCCTCTTATTCCTCCCGTAACTTGCCCTACAGATGTGGAAAGGAGCAGGTGCACTTGCCACCCACATTTTATACACACCTGTCTTCAACTGGCCCAATTCCCAATTCTGCCAAAATCCACACCATAATTTCCACACCCCCACCTATGTAATCTTCCATTAACTTGGACTTCCGGCTGTCCTATAACACATTCATAGCAAAATACTAACACGATATCTTTTCCTGCCTCTTCTAATAGACTGCCCACACCTTGGCCATTTCCACTGCATTACATAAATCCACATTATATAATCACTACTCCTCTGATTTTTCTCAAGTCTTGCATTCCATTTTATCATTTACCACACCCATAGTGTCATTCCCACCCTAATTTTATTCTACACTTGCTGCCAGTATGCCCAGTCCTATGCACATTTTCAAGGCTTACCTCACCTGGGCACATCCAAAGATCTCCACATCTTCAAACATAACTTGCCCCCCAACTTGTCATGTACTACATTCATAAGACAGGTCCAACTTAAATCTTATTCTGCCTTTACGATCAGAATGCATATATTTCCTTGAACATAAATTTTGCCCTCCTTTCTTTCAGACATGAAAATTTCTCAATTACTTTTTGCTTTAATGGAGTTATTTCATTAAGCCTGCCCAAAAAAATTCAGCCTCGTGTTATTGTCTAGATCAGTGTTTAACCACCTTTACTTCTTTTGGTGGCACACTTTTTGTAACGAAAAACATCCCTAAGCACACTGATATCTTATTAACCACAAACACATTATATCTGATTCATGTGCTCAACTATCTGAAGGGGTGGGGCTATCAGAGAAGCCAATAAAAAAGCAGCTCCAAGATTAGCTTTTGCCAACACAGAACTTAGTGAGCAATTTGGTGTCATCTTCAAGCTGCTTTGCCCTTTTGCCCGCCTCCCCTCTGCCTCAGAGGCAATTCATATGCTCACCATGTTGTTAGACTCGCTGGCAACCATACAACCAGGGCAGATGGGACTTTAGCAGCCTGAAGACACGTCTGAAGTGGTCCAAGTACTGTTCTGCAACATAGCAACAACAGAGCTGCTTTTATGCCAGCTTTTCTGGGTAGACCTATTCTACTCAAGACAGGTCTCGACTACCTGCACAGCTTGTCCTTCTCATGTTCAGACCCAAATGTGCTACATTAATATTTCCATGGCACACCTGGGTAGCTCTCATGGCACAGCACTCTGCTGTGGCACACTGGTTGAAAAACACTGCTCTAGATGTCTGCAGCTACTTTAATGCTACTTGCATTTTTCACAAAGACTTGTACCCATGTTATTGTCCAAAAAAGCAATAAAAGGCATTACTTACACGAAATCCAGTTAGCCAACTCCATTTCTCATAACAAGAGTGGAGAAAGTCTGTAAGTTTGTCCTTGATCACTTGCCTGTCGTCAGGCTGGACTGGTCCAAGCTCCTTCATCTTCTTTTTTTCTTTAAGTCAACATTTTATGAAGGAGTATTTCATTAAAGAAATAAACAAATTTTCTTTGATTTCTGAAGTTCCACTTAAAGTTGCCATCACCGTAAAGTCGTGGTTGCTCATCTGTAGTTATGTTAATGGCGGGTGTGAACTGTGAACCACAGACATGAACTTAAAATAGTGTGTTGACAATTGTCCAATGACATAAGATTAAAAAAAAAGCTAAAACAATAATAATTCTCTGCCAATAAATGTGGGAGTAGCGCAGAAAGCTACATCCCTGGAAAAATCTGATAGCAACCAATTAAAGGGAAGCCTCAGGTTGCCTGCTTCCCAAAAGATCAAGGACTTGCATGCACTCTCATTTGGCTGGCACCCTTCACTCATGAAATAGAGGTATTCATGGAGAAATTAAACAAAGACAAGTTGGAACCAATTTTTAATGGATGTTGACATGCGCTGTCCTTTTCTGTCACCCTTGGCCATTGGACCTTACTCTTATTCGATGTTAATAAATGTTGATTTATTTTATTTTCTTATTGTGTCTTTTATTTTTCTATTCTTTATTATGTAAAGCACTTTGAGTTACTGTTTGTATGAAAACGTGCTATATAAATAAATGTTGTTGTTGTTGCTGACACCAACAACTTTATTCATTATTTTGAATTACCTAATTGGTTTAAGTACAGTTTTCAAAATATTTGGGGGTGCTTGGTTATACCCCAGTGTCCCGCATTGCAAACCAGCAGTGAACTTCAGTGCTTTTTAATCACTGCAGCAGACTCAGCCACAAACATGCCCGCATCTCCCACCAAAGCTTCAGGCATAGCCTCTTCCACAAGGACATATTCAGTGGATTTTAGAGTTCCTCAAAGTGTTTTTTCTACCTTCTGGCAATATCCAGAGTTTTGGTCCACATTTCCCACATCTTTACTGAGAACATCCTGGGCAACATCCTAGACACCATTTTGGAGTTGTCAAATGATTTTCCAAATCTTTCTGAGGCTGTTTGAAGGTCATCATCAATTGTTTTAGTAAACTCCAACCGCATGCATACCTTTGCTTTGGCCAGTGCTATAGTTCCTGCCTTTTTGACATGCTGATACCACTCAGTCAGATCTGGAACAGAAGGCCTCTTTCTTGGATTGACATGTTCCCTTATCACTAGTGTCCACAAACAGGTCCTACAGATGAGCACTCTCTTTGCAGACAATCCACTTTTAATGCTTTATGTCCAAAAGCAGCCTTGCTATCGGTGAACATAAAAGAAGGCAAGAATCTATGAATATAGCTGTGGCTGCTAGCGATTACATAAAGCATCAACTGGCTATGGTTTCACTTCCTCTGCAAGTATTATTTGTGCTGCAGGGGATGCTTTTAAAATAAGCAGTCATGGCTTAGAAAAGGCAATCAGAAGGCTGGCCAGAGATTCCACCTGCTTATGTTCAGCTCTTGCTTAATAATCTTCTACTTAATTGTACTGTTGTAAAGCATTTTGCAATGTTTAGTTGTTTTGAAAATGCGCTACACACATAAATCTGACTTGACTCTGACTGACTGACTGACCTTAAGATTCTAATCATGAATTTTAAACTACTGTATTTCAATATTTTCATTGGAAGTAGTCGAAAAAATTGGTTACATCAGCCTGAGTCAGCAAAAGAAAAAAATGTTTGGTGTAGTCTTTTTTTTCCTTCATGAAGAAAAAAAAAAAGTTCTGCTATACAGGCTTCCTTTCAGACTTGTTTTGGACCTCCTGCCAGCAATGCTTGTCTACCTGTCTGATCTAGCAGGTACACTACTTTTGAGAGCCATCAACCAGATTACTACCTTGTCTCTTTGTGACACTTAGCCTACACTGTTCCCACAGATTATTATAGAAATCTTCTTTCCACTATTCATCTTTTATTTTCAAACATTGCTTCCAACATACAGATATGCTGGGTTAAATGTGGGCCTCAAGCTTACATTTATTTTCATACACACAATTTTATCAGCACTCCCACTCACACAACTCCGTCTCATTAGATAACTTCCTCGTTAGCAGCTGTTGCTTTTTAATAGACTCACCCACTCGTGTAAGCCCTAGCTCCTTTTATCACTCCACCCCGTGAGTCCTCCCCAGAGTCACCGGTCTGCATTCCCCTTGTACCTGCACCTTCTGTTTCTCAGCAGGAACACTGAAGTTCAGGCTCTTCTAACAAATATTTTATTTAACTTGCTTCTTTTTTTTTTTTTTTAATATGACAACATTTGCCATTTCTCCACCCCATATTCCAATTGAGCTCTCAGTCGCTAAATAATGCTTTTAATTAAAGTATATAATTTTTTTGTGATAGCGCTGTTTTTAATTATCCCCGCTTCAGAGAGAGAAGCAGTGACCTCTGGATGGAAGCATTGGCTGAAGCACCATTTAGTAGGCCTGCCTGAAAGCACACAGCAGTGAAGTGAAGGGTGAGTTCATACAGGTATTCCCATATACAAAGTTCAGAAAAGCTATGCATTATAATCTCCTCAGGCTACTTTGTTCGCGCTATGTTTCATCCTTCCATATGCCTCTGTAACAAGAACAACCTTGCAAGGAATTGCAAATAATATCTTTTCAAAGAAATCAAGAAAAACTGTTGTCAGAAGCATATCTGAACACATTTATATCTAGGGATCAGTGAGAGACACAGAATAATGAAGGACTGGGACAGGGTAGGGGAGAGTGTCATTTGCTGGTACGGTAAGTATTAAGCCTTTGCAATTGAAAGCTAATTTGGGTAAATTAATATAGAAAGCAAATTTTATGTTTTGCATCATTATTCCCTTTGCTTCATTTTATTTAATAACTTAAAAAATAATTACTTTAGAACCAAGATAAAACCTGCATATTCCCTTCCCTTTTTACAGGCAGAAAAGTGGTAAATAAAAAAAGCTTTTGCAGGTTTGCTTTAAAAGCATGAACAAAATAATTGGTAAAGAATGACTGAAGGAAAAAGGGAAAAGCTGAACACAAATGCTAAACAGACTACAGTGATTGTCTCTTTGAAACAATTATCAATTTGTCCTATAATAAAAGACATGAAATGATAAACTATTCAATGCAATATAATGAAAAAGCAACATATTTAGTAGGTCACCACAGTGAAGAAGAGGCACCCTGGGATAAGTTGGATCTTAACGTGCTCCTGATGGTGCCAGTACAGGCTTTAATTACCTATGACCCCAACTGGATTAAATACGTCCAGGAAGTGGGGAATGGACAATTAAAATAAGGAAAATACAGCATATCTGCATTATATAGATATATATTGGCATTAGGAATGGACACTGGCACCCTGTTCAGTGTTTGTTCCTGGCAGACCCCCATAACCCATGACCCTGCCATCTCCCAACTCCAGCACCCTGGTTTTTCTAATTCTGGCTGTAGACAAGTCTGTATGCCATGTCCATTCAAGTTTTTCTTTTACAAAGGCATGCATGCTACGTAGACTGGTAACTGTAAATTGGCCCGGCCTGAGTGAATGTGCCCTCTCATGAACTGGCACCTTACCCTGGTTTGGTTTTTGCCTTGTGCTTTATTTTGTTGAGAAGCTAATCCTTAAACTGGATTAAGCAGGTTCAAAAATGAAGGATAAAACAATAAACAAAACACATTTCTGTGTTAAATTTCATTGTTATAGTCAGCTTTGTGAGTCACAGTTACAGAACTAATTTTTTCATATAATCCTCAATCTATGAAGTTACTGTACTCACTTAATCCAATTTTAAGGTCACGGGGATTTTTTAATATAAATTACAATATTTATGCATTATAAAATTGCATTTCCTAATATTAAAGTCAACTTATTGAAACAGTATCACAATTTATATTTTACGTATTCTAGTAATATTTAAAAAAATGTATATGTGGTATGCTTACAGCTGCTGCTACATAAACCTGGCTTCAATTCTCAGCTCAGTAGCTGTCTGTGTGGCGCTTGCTCACTCTCTAAATGTTTGCACGGACATTGCAGTTTTGTCTGATGCCTTAATGATGTAAATGTAATGCAATAGAGTGATATTAAAATTGAATCATTATAAGTAAAAAGCAGTTTGCCTTCCAAAGGAATAAGAATCAGTTTAATTTATTAGCTCTACACTTAAGTCTGCTTTATTTCCAGCAAAGTAGGATCCTAGAACTATTTCGCTTTTCAAACACAAGTTTTTACTACAACCTTATCATGACTTGGCTGTGGTCCCTTAAAATACAAGATGCACCTTGAGATATATGGCCCAACTCATCTTGTTTTGTATAAAAGATTTTTAACATTTCAAAATAGTTTATACAGATCAATCGATCTGTTCTTAGCATAATTCTTTTTTTTGTAAAAACTTGATTGCTATGTATTGATTGTAATAAAATTAATAAATAAAAATTTAAAAAAAAATAAATAAATAGTTTATTGACTATGCGATAGACTTTATAGACAAACTTTATAGACAAAATAGTGTGGCAAATAAATAATGCCCATAAATTAATTAAAATTAACATAAACATGAAAAGAGTCTATTCAAGAGGTATACTGTAACATCCTGAAAACAGCTGATAAGACTCCCTGCAGAACAGTGGAACAATCTTCTTTGTACTGAGGGTGTTTCTTCCATGAGTTGTCCAGTGATTCATTTAAAGCACGGGTGTCAAACTCCGGTCCTGGAGGGCCGCAGTGGCTGCAGGTTTTCATTCTAACCACCTTCTTTATTAGTGACCAGTGATCATTAGTGCTGCTAATTAACTTCTTTTGCCTTAAGTTTTAATTGAATTGACTCAGGCCCCTTAGTTGTTTATTTTTCCATAATTAGCAGCCAAATAATAATGAGACACAGAACAAGCCACCACATGATCAGTTTATCTGCGCTCATCAAGCAATATCTTACAGTAAAGGTGAAGGTCTTGGTAATGTTGATGTCTCGGGTCATCAAAACATTTTGACTTTTCTTAGAAAAAAACAAAAAATCAACAGTTTTGAAATGTCTGCTGTGACAAGCCATAGAATTACATAATGGGTTTAATTAACAGCGAGAACAGGCTTCTCATTAAGAGATTGGTTGGAATTTGAAATCTCAGTTTATCTGGTTATCTGTTGGCTCGTTTCACATCTCATTTCTGTTTGGCTGTCATTTAATAAAAAAAAGGAATCAATTCAGAGGACTGAAAACTTAAAAACAGGGCTATTAAAATGAAGGGAAAAGAAGTTAATTAGCAGTGAAAACTGGTCACTCCAACCCTGGAGTTCGACACCCCTGATTTAAAGCAGTGACAGACTTTTGTCACCGTCCTGCTCCACTGACAGACTGAGGAGATCGTTCCTCCCCCACACTATGCGACTCTTCAATTCCACCCGGGGGAGTAAATGCTAACATTACTCAAAGTTATTGTCTGCTTTTTTATTTTTTTTCATTTTTATTACTATTTAATTTAATATTGTTTCTTTGTATCAGTATACTGCTGCTGGATTCTGTGAATTTCCCCTTGGGATTAATAAAGTGTCTATCTATCTATCTATCTATCTATCTAAAGGAAGTGATACACTAATCATGACAGTCAACAGCTTAGCCAACATCCTTCTTTCCACAATTGCCTTCAGACAGTCTAGGCTAACGCCCAGAACAGATTCAGCCTTCCTGATTAACTTGTCAAGTTTGTTGGTATCTCCTGCTCTCATGCTACTGCCCCAACATGGCACTGCTTAAAAAGAAGCTCACTTGCAATCAGAGGCTCATGGAACCTGAATACCTTAGAAAAAGAAACACAATCGGCACTGGCACTTCTTGTAAATAGCTTGTGTTTGCAACCCAATCCAGAAATATTTTTGAAGCATTCAACTTCTACTATCTAGATAAAGAGTTAAGAGACTGCTCTATCTGGAATCCACCTCCTCTGTTAAATGGCTTTTTGGTGTTTCTAAAAGAGGTGTGTGCTGCAATAATAACAACAGTGAACTGAGAAAAGTGTGGACAGTGTTCAGTGTCTATTTTGACATTTGCCAATGTCGTCCATTTCATTCGAGATTGATTACACTCAGACCTTCTCATTAGTGTTTCAGCACATAAGAAATCTTTTTAAATTTGATCTTTCAAAAGCTGACAGATTAATTAACTTGGCAGTGATGATTTTAAATAAGGCAAGAGAAGTGGAAAGCATCTGAATTTCTGCACCTCACCTATCTCCTATTCATAAATGTTAAACAACATCTTTGGGGAGCCAGGCATAGGTGAACCTAAATTAGCATCTGACAGAGTCTTCTTACTAAATAGCAGAACTATAAAAGTTTTTAAAATCCAAACTGTCACAATGGCAGCTCCTCAGAATGTGCTTCCTTCACATCATTTCCTATGTTATAGCTGGTTCTGGTTACAACTCAAAGAAAGGAGTCGAGTCACAGCAGGCTTTAACACACAAGACAGATAAATCCACAAGTATTTAAACTGGAAGTTTTGCGGCACTTCTTCAGTCTGACACAATCCTTTTTTTTTTTTTTTCATTTTTTGTAGTGCACTTTTGCATGTGTTTGTCGAAGAAAGCAATGTGCACTCAGCTTGCATCCTTACTGAGGAACAGCTGTGCATTGTTGCTACCTGCTCTGAGCTGGTGGCCCCAACTGGCAGCATAAGCGCCGGCGAAGAAGAAGCGGGCCTCTTTCACGGCTGCGATTCACACATTCAGAGATGGCTCCTTCTCTTGCACAGATGTACTTTTAACGCCCATCTGTCACTCCACACAATAATTGCAACCAACACCATACATGCGCTGCAGACAGGCTCCTGGGACTGACATGCATTATTTATTTCAATTTATTTTATTTTCATGCCTTTTTTAAATTCTTATTACAGAGAGTGGAAAGAAAGAAAAAAAAAATCTCAACTGTTTGACAGATTGTGGCCTGCAATTCAGCACATTATCCAAAGCCTGAGTGCATATATTTATCTATATCTTTCTCTTAATTTTCTGGTGTGTATTAATTATGCTCTAGTGTCTTGTGCTATAATGCACATTCTTTTGTCTTTAGGAAAATTGCTTCAAGTAATTTGTCTGTAGTATGAGATGTCCACCCCCCCAATTTAGCACACTTAAATTATCTCAGGCAAAGCAGCAGATCAATCACAAAGTATTTCAAATAAATTTACTGTAAATTATATGTGTATCACACACTGCTGATGGTCAGCCGGAACAGTCTGCAAGGTGAACACTGCCTCTGCCCCTATTTTAACACGGGGCCACCTTTTTTTTGTATGTTTATGGATTGTGAGAAGAAAGCTGAACCGTGGATGAAAACTATTTTCAGAAAAGCAGTCAGCTGTTGTATCCAAGTTGACATTCAGTAATTTATGTACATTTTTATAACTGGGGCAACAGTTTCTGTTAAAATGTTCACACTGTAGTCGGAGGTAGGAAATGAACTGGCCAGCTTCCGGTTTAAAGTCCCCACTACTTGACTTCTCTATATGGGACAGTTGCTGCCCACCATCATACAAAGAGAAAGTCATTCTGTTCCAGTTTAAGTTCCTACACCTTAGTCACTACACCACACTATCACCATTAAAGTACTATACTATTACTTGAGTGCATTCTCTTCATTGACCTTGAGTACCATAGTAGAGGTTTGTTCTGGCGTTTACTGTGTTTTAATTAAGATAGCATCTGGTTTAGATTATATGTAGGCAATTGGGTGGCGACCATTTCACCTCCTTGTTTCTCCCTGTGCAATTTTTCAACGCAAGACAATTTGCAAGTTAAAATTACAAGTTTACCTCCTCATTTTATCTCACATATTCCAAAATCTTGATGGGCAAGTTTACAGAGGCTGACACCAATTTAAATTCTAGATCAATCATGGATATGTACCTATGAGGGTAAAAGAGGGGCAAATGTTCCAGTGATTACTTGAGAAGGTCAAAAAGCAGCACATTACAACGTTCCCACTAAGGCAGGCAAACAGTTCTATAGGCCAAAGTTCGGGATTACTGATAGATTTGGTAGGTGAATATATTTGGCCAAACCTTGGGCACTGCTGTCACCAAGAAGCAGCACAGTTACACATAGGCAGGAAGAAGTCCTCAGAAATGTACGTCCTTTTTGATGAATGCAGAATATTTATCTGAGACAGATGGAAGAAGTTGGAAGCCTAAGTAAATGGAGAGCAAGCAATACGGTGCTTATGAAAATAAAAGAACAACCAGGCAGATGTTGGAGAAAATGTATAAAAATACATGAGCCTTCACTGAGATTTTTTTTTTTTGCCAATACTAAATTTAACTGTTTCAGGCCCAAACTCATTATTTGAAGTTTTGTTTTTTCACTTTTATAGGCAGCATGTAGGCGTTAGGCATATATGAGAGGTCACATAAAACAGCATCTACTGGGCATTCACAGGAGACTTTTAAGAACAAACTCCAGTAACAGCATATCAATACAGAAATGGCAAAACCAAAAACAAACGAGAAAAGGAATTCATTTTCCAGTAGACAAAAAGTCCTCAGAAAAACTTTCTCTGTCTCAAGATGTTATTCATGACAGTTCAATTGAGAATACAGTAAAAAATCTCCTGAAAAAAGTGCTTCATGCCCTTTACATATGTGAATGCAGATCTTGGTTTGATCAATATTGTAGACAAAGGAGTAAAGAGCTTGTAGCACATATTGGTTGCTGTGGACACAGAAAGCAAAAGCAGGAGGTGCACTGTGAAGCCCATTAAACAAAATGTATGGGCTTGGGCTGAGGGCACCAAGGAGTTCATACAGTGTAAAGAGGGCACAACTCGTAGGCGTACTGCAGTTTATCATAATGGAAGTTACTTCAGGTGTAGACAGAAAAGGAAGCTGCGTAAGTCATGCGGAACAAGGGAAGAAAAATAATCTTATGGCAGAACAGAAATAGTTCAACAGAGGCACCTCCTGAGGCTTAAATATACAGTATTGCATGATCATTCAACTGCATTCCAACCACATTCATTAATACACTTTCATTTAAAGACAAAGTTTTCTGAAGACCATTGTTCCCCATATTACTAACAATATTAATAGGGATGTAAATTTAGTAAATTCTAAATAATTCTTCACTTTAGAGATGCATAAAAAATGAGAAAACAGTAAAACATTACCTCCAGGTAAAACCTAGTCCAGCATCGATTTGATTTGGCCTGATGGTATTCTAATAGTAGAAACAGAAATTGTCCATCATCCCATCATTTTGCTAATTCACTTATTTAGTACATTAGCATATGGTGCAAGGCTGAAACCATATATTCAGTCACTATGTTGCATTTTAGATTCATCAGTTAATGTAATATGCACATCTTTAAATGTATATGATTCAGGGTTTCCTAAGTAATACAGGCTGCTACCGCATTGTTCTAGAGTATGTGAAGCTTTCGATTCTCTCTTTGCTAGAGTGAGTTTTGTCTGTATACATTGACCAGCATCTCTGAAATGGTCCATCATGTCTGACTGGGGTGGGGTGTGATTGACTGTACACTTTGGTTGTGCGGCGTAATGGTGTCCCTGTCTTTTGCCTAAAGCTACTAAAGTAGGATTTGGTAGTTTGATTATTTTTCTTTCAAATGAGATTAAATGGATAAATCATTAGATTAATAATACTATTTGTGAATTATATTTATAAACTTCAAATTAATCACAGTTAAGAATTTACTTATCATTTAATGAGCAAAAAACTAATTGATTAAATAATATTTTGTTTTCATGTAATTTTGCCTTTTTTATTTTTGGTTAATTGCTAATTGTTACTACACTTTTATTTTTTTGTGTTTTTAGCGCTGTAATCAGAGCATGCTCCCACCCTCTCCTCTCCTCTCCTCTCTCCTTAGTGTCTAGGAATTTATTTGCTATTTGCATGTAATATCATTCTATTTGAACTGTACACGTTCCTTTCCATTTATACATTTTTCCTAGATGTTCTGACTGAATGGTTTGTTAGCTTCATAATAATTATAATATGTGGAAACAGTAGTTATATACTGGCTGCCAAGTTAAAATTTTAATTCCACCTAATGCTGCATTTCCAAGGCTGCAAAACATAATGAAGTTTATTTTGATTTTTTCTTATTTTGTATAAGTTTGTGCACACCATTGCCTTTAGGTTTATAGGGTCATTATTGTCATGTGTATAAAGTGAAATTCCATTGGCCATGCACTGGCTTATGTCAAAGCTTCGTAGAAAATATTTATTGAATTGTTCTTGCTGTAGCTGCTCTAAATTTGCTTACATACAACTGATTTCTCAAAACAATGGCCAAATGTCTAGACATATGCTTTCAGTATTGGGGTATAAGTAAAGGTGATTTAAAAAACATCACTGATTGCCACCCTCAAGTCCCAACCCTACACACATTTATACTTTAACAACTATCAATATAACAATATTATACTACTAAGAAAAATATGCTGCACGGTTTCAATAAAATGGTATTTGTTTACAAGCAGGCAAAGACAACAAGCATGTATCCTCTATAAAATATCTTTAATTAGAAGTCAAGCAAAATGACACCATTTATTGGCTAACTAAAAAGATTGCAATATGCAAGCTTTCTAGGCAACTCAGGCCCCTTCTTCAGGCAAGATGTCAGGAGGATGTAATACATCTTGTGGCTCCATACAAGATCTTGCCTTATACAGTGAGGATGATCATGAGAAAGGTGAAGAATCAGCCCAAAACTACACGGGAGGAGCTTGTTAATGATCTGAAGGCAGTTGGGACCATAGTCACCAAAAACACCATTGGTAACACACTACGTATTAATGGAAGGAAACCTTGCAGCACCCGCAAGGTCCCCCTGCTCAATAAGGCAAGTGTACAGGTAGTACATTACATGTTCACTGGCAAACTTGAAACGTCCTGGAAACAAAAGGAAAAATCATTGAAAATGAAGAAAGAAATAGCAAATGAACTGAACAAATATTTCACAAAAGTATTTGTAAAGGAAGAAACAAATGAGATGCCACATGCACAAGTAAAAACAAGCTCTGAGATGATAGATTTTTGTAACAGAATACTCAGATGTGCTTCAAGCCCTCAATATGGTGAAGACCAATAAAAACATTTTACCATTTGTCCTGAAAGAAATGAAAAGAGTCATCTAAGAACATTTACTAGGCATATTTGAGCAGTCACTTGAGGAGGAAGAAGTACCCGAGGACAGGGAAGCTGTAAATGTGACTCCATTCTTCAAGAACAAAGACATAATGTATCCTGGTAATTACAGACCAATGAATCTTATTTCTGAACCATGCAAAATTATGAAATGTGTAGCAACTAATAAACTGCAAAAGTACCTATACGAAGATATATTATATTATATTAAAGCCATCATGGGTTTATGAGAGGAAAGTCTTGCCAAACCATTTTATTTAACTTGCTACTGCAGTAGTTGACAAATGAAAAACATATGATTTATCAAAGACTTTCAAAAGGTCTTTGATACAGTCCTATACAGAAGATTAATCTTGAAACTAAACGTTGCTGGCATCAGAGGTAACCTACAAAACTGGATCTCGAATTGGTTAACCGAAACGAGATAAGGAATACAGATAAAATGAGAATGCTCCATATGGAATGAGATCATCAGAGGAACTCCTCAGGAGAAATTAAGGTTAAGTCAATTTAAGGCAGAAGCTAGGAAATACCATCATGTACAAAAAGAGGTACGAGAATCTGAAACAAACTAATAAGACATGTAATTGAAGCAGAAATCTTGACAAACTTTAAGAAGTATCTGGATGAGAGATATTGGGACAGCTAAGCTATTTACTAAAGAAACTAATTTGATAGGCTGAATGGTCTCCCCTGGTTTGATTGTCAACATAATGTGCACATCTAACAGCTAAACACGATTTTTGTTTCTCACTAAGATCTTTATTTCAATATTAAATGACAGAAAAATGCATGTAGAATTTAGGAAATCAATGCTTATCTTTTTGTATCAAGGACACAAGTTTTGCCAGTGAGTTTCACTGGTAAGTCAACTTTAAGTAAATTGATTCTCACTTCACTAAATACAACCTAAAAATTCCATCACCTTAAGTAAAGTGAAATTCCTTAGTATTTGTTAAAGAATACATTTTTAATTTGGAACTGTTAGAGTAGTCCTCTGTTCTGTATGTAGTATCAATCACAATTGAATAACACTATTATAAGCTCAGATTGCTGGGTATCACTGGTTAGTGTGGACTGTAACCATCCTTGTTGGCAAAAACTGTGCACCATTTATCAGTATAATGTTTGAGTTTACATTACTGAAGAAGCCAATAAGTGAAACTAAATTCCTTTAAAATTCCACATCAGCACATGATCCTTGCTCCCTCTCTGTTTCAAATAAACTTGTGTGTGGCTTTTGCTGTCCATAGGAGATTCCTTACTTTACAAGGTGTGGCCCACAGCAAAGTCATGAATAAGCTTACTCTACTCTAAGGCCATCCTAGGATCCGACATAACTTACTAAAAACAGGAAGGTGCACAACACGAGAAATGGTTCATAACAGCAACATGTTCATCTTGCTGAAGAATAAGATACGACTGATCAACAACTCTAGCAGACATATTGTATGTTAGGAAAAGAGAAAAACTGCATGAAACCCTAAAAATATAATTGAAGACTAACACAAGGTGCAACAAAACCGAGAAAAACCTGAACAAAAGAACAAAGGAAAACAAGGTGAGCTCACCCTTCTCCCTTTACTTGTGCCAGTGAAAATCTTTCTGTGGTACCTGAACAGTATGATTACAGAGCAAATAATTCTCCATCCATTGAGAGAAAAGAACTAGACAAAACCCTAAGTACACCATTGTTTGTATTGCTAATTCAGAGACTAATACTGTTTGTGGTATCATAGTTAGTAATGCAAGTGAATGTACAAGCATATGCATTCCTGGTTGTTAGCAGTAGTTGAAACCAATAACCTGTGTGAAGAATAAAACTTTAGCCGTTATAATTTTCTTCTGCTAAACATAAAACCAGTACATTATATTGAGCCTAAGAACTATTATGAGCAAAGGGTGACCAAGAGAAGATGAAGAGACTCAAAGAGGAAGTTTAAGGGAAAGCTTAAGAAGAACTTAAATTGTCAAAACTTAAACATTTTTAAAAACATTAGTTAAAATATTTTTCATATTTCTCATCATTTTTGAGAAACCTTTAGTCATTTATGAGTATTAGTATATACCACTGAATTACCCTGTTTTTCATGAACCATTACCAATACACTTTGGCCAATAAAGAGGATATATACTTGTACCAGGTCATCAAAAAGAAAAATTATGCCATAATCATAAAAAAATGGGTTAGAGAGTGTCCATATATACAACACCCACACTCACAAGACTTATAAGCAAAGAACATAAAGTCACAATATATTTAAAATGCACAACTTCCCTATAAAAAGTTGAAGGAGGACTGACCACCTCCTGCTCGTGTACTCGTGCTCCTCAGAGCAACAGTGCAGATGCAGTGTGGCTCCAGGGAGAGCGAGCCAGTAGGCGTAAGGTCATGCTAGGCTATTGTTTTAATGCTGAAAATTCTGCTCACTTAGAGACCTATTAGGGTAAATTTTGCGATTTCTTAAATGCAATTTCTTAAAAAAAATATGAATAATGTTTATTCAATGTTTAAAGAGATACTACATCTCTGAAATTCCAACTATCTTTTTAGATGACTCTTAAGTGAAATGTCTATTATTCCATTAGAATATATTTTTTTGACATTTAATATATTTTTATATATTTATTCACTTCAACTAATCATCAATACTGAAGATTAGCTGAAATTTTTCTATAGCAATGTTTGCCATCATCTGTGTTATCACCTTCAGTTGCTGATGTGATGTGCCACCATGGTAAAATACAGGCAATAACCAGGCAAATATAGTATAGCATATTTACGAGGGTACAACTAGCTAGAGCCTTCTATAAACCCATCTCCTGGGTTCTTTTCTGGGTTAAGTGTGTATCCTATTTGTCAAAGCTGCGATATTTCCATTTAAGATTTATATTCAAAAGCTTTATTCATTATTTTCACAATTGTTTTGTAAAGATACCATAATCCTATTGATGTTTCACTAACTGACAAATGAAATATTTCCAAAGATGGTACAAGAGGGAGTTTATTTAAGACCTAGTGTAAAGTGTACAGAAATATAGGTTTGAACCAATATGACGTATGCCTGCACACATGATTATACACTCAAGATTATGATAAAAAGACTTCTTATTGATTTTGTACACTCGTGCCATTGTAGGTTTTAGACAAAAAGGAGAACCACACCACTTAAAGTTTTTGCTTCATTACAATTCATTTTTGCATATTTTGCAATACCTTGTTTCTATCACAGCCTTTAGGAAGGAATTAGATTATGTTTCCTCAACCCCAAAATAAGACTAGGCATGTTCAGGAAATTGATTAATTAATTACAATAATTTGTAATTACAATAATTTAAATGAAATGAAACCTCCCCAAGACCACAACGCCTGAAAACAATTGTAGCAAAGGTTTGGTAAAACATCTGAAAAGAATAAACCAAAATTTTTTGTTCAGTGGGCAGCGAGATTACTTTCCTAATACAAAGTTCTACAGGACTTTCCTTCAATTTTTACTTATTTTCCCCATTAGTTTTTAATAACTTTAATGTTCCATAAAAGTGTCATTGTTGGAAACATGCATGTGCAGAAACAGTCATAAATGCAATTCCATTCTCTTTTAGCCTAAATTTATTTTATGATGTAACACTGGTTGCTTGTATAAACAGTAAAAATAAAAATGTTGACTTCCTCATTCTACTTAAAAGTAAAAGCAAATTTGCTTTAGTATTAAGTCAAGGAACTAACCATCGACATTAACTTTATACATTGCATATGTATGTTTCCTTAGGTGAGTAACATTTTGAATCTTATCTTGGCAGCCTTGTAGCTAGCTTTGGATAAAACCCTGAACTTACTTTAAAAGAGATCTCATCATATACATCTTTGATACTTGTCTGTGGTTCAATGTGCACATTCCATAATCTTTATATCATAACACACAGCTCACTTCCTTTGCAGAGATTTAACTTATATTTATGTGTTTTACTGTATATACGGGAATGAATATGGTTTCCTGATATTTCTTGTTAACAAACTGCTCTCAGTCATTTTGAATTGCTCATAAATCAAAGTTTTATTGTTTCCTGATGAGATCCAATTGTCGAAAGCTATGGGGAAAAAAGAGATCTTTCACAAATCTTACATGAGAAAATAAAACACAAAGGCATGTAAATGAAAACTCTGCTCAGTGCAAAATATTAGTGATTTGCTGAAGTCTAATTGTGGACAATCATAGGCACTTGCTGTACTTATTTTTGTCATAAACACTGAAGAGCTTCTGCCTTAGAACTGGGGAGACCAAAGTTGATTTGAATATTGTATGGGGCCTGCAGCACAACTAAAAACAAAGTGATAGCTTCTACTATCGTCTATGTTATACTGAAGAAATTAACAAAAACAGAACAATTTAAAAGGACACCTGCCATCACTACAGGTGGCAAAATCTAAAAAGATTTAAAAACACATATAAGTTTACTGGAAAAGGATGTGTAAAAGTCAAATCTTAAATAATAGTGCTGAGTTGTGCGATGGAAAACCCACATCATCAGATATTACAGTATTTTTTTCCTGGGCTGATCATAGTGTAGTGAAGTGAAATTTTAGAACATTTTTTTTCAAAGCATCCAGGAAAGATCATAGGTTAAATTATTACAGATAATTTATAATGCATATATATTCAAGTACCCATTTCTGCTAATGTATTTACTTTGAATACACTACAAGTTAGATTTATTTTAACATATTAAGTATGCGGTTTGGTTGGGTTTGGACCATCAAACCTGAATATAATTATGTGGGATTAAAAAAAAATATGCAGACTTCATTAGCATGTAAGTCACACTGGTTAAGACAGCTTTAAACAAAAGAATTACACACTGATTTGGAATTACTCTCCAAATAAAATGGTGATTCTAAATAAAATGTACTTTTTTTATTTTTGCAAAGTTTTGCAGTAATAAAGTTTATGTTCAATAATATTGTAACATACATTACAATATGAAAAATCTCACTTTTTAAAAATATGTTTGAATGTTAATATGTCACAGTGTAGCAGACTTACACTTCTTGTAACTCATCTTGAAATATATGGTTTTGGTTTCAAATGACACTCATATTATTCGCTTCCACTTTTTTTTTTTATAAACTAGATTAGAGAGTTGATAGGTGAGTCTCCAGAAATCATGAGTGAAGAAAGTATGGAGTGGTCCAGAAACTAATAATTTGAGGATGTTTATAGACATGTTATATATTTTGTGACAGAAGGAAGTGGCCCTGCCTTCTACATATTTGTCAGTCATAACAGCTACTATATGGTTGGAGGTGCAGAAAATCAAAAATGAAACAATTCAGAACCTACATGATAAATCTACACTGTTTTGGTAAATTAAGTGTGATTAATAGGAATGCTTCTTTGTTCTGTTTATTCATTTTTTCAAAAATTGTATAACCTGGAAAAATACATCCTCCAATAAACCAGACATACATGTTATTAGATTGCTGAAGGAAACAGGAGTTCCTGGAGTAGACACAAGGAAACACAATGAGAATGAACAAAATTCACATACACAGTTACTGGGATGGCAGTGGAATAAAACAATCTGGGCCGTTGTGGCCGCAGGGCTGTCCATTATGCCACAGTGTTGCTAACTATTACATAAGCAAAAGGCTTATATTTGCTAACCAGTAATGTTAAATGAAATAGAGATTAAAAAAAAAACAGTTTATTAGTATTTCAATTATGTCAGTTTTTATTGTCATTTATAAAATGCTAACAGCACTTTGTTTAACTCATGGACAACTGTGTATAGCATATCCAAGTGTAGGCACCACACTGCCTGTCAATAATACAGTATTAGAGTTTGGTTAAAAAAAAAAAAATACAAATATATAAAGAAAAGTACTTAATTAACCAATAGCAGTATAACTGATGCCTAATGCCTTACATAAATTCCCAGATCAAAGCAGGGTAAAACATCTGGTATATACAGGGTGGTCCAGATCTAATTGTGCAGATCCAGATCGTCTAGATGCCTTTAATTTATGCAGGGACAATTCCAGTTCGGCACAAAGACGATTCTTAATGTTGTCAGTTTGCACACTTTTCGATGGTCCTGGATTTTCGGGTGATTTTCTATGTAAAAACCTTAAATAAATAAATTATATCGTAATGAAAATTGCATAATTAGATCTGGACCACCCTATATGTGTGAGAATGTTAAAACTGGAGAATCAATAATGTCAAAAATTCATGAGGCCCAGCAGCACACCTATGGCAGACTGTATATTTTGAAGAGGAATGACTTGATTGTTTTAGAAATCATTTTCCATTTCATTTTGGCTGAATTGATTTTGAAGCTGACAATTAAGGCCACTTATCAAATGATGGTAATATTAATGGAGGGTATTCTGGAAGTATTACTACAGAAATATACAATGAATTCATACTTTTGGCTCAAGGACTATGAAACCAATTTGAGGAACATTTGGAATTATTATTTATAGCACCTAAAAGGTAATAATAACTAATAAAATATAATAAAATATGCATTGTAAATGCAGCTAATACTTGTCAGCATCACTGCTCAAGAATACACCCAATTTAATTTATTTGTTCATTAGAATGGGACAAGTACCCTATAAATAAAATTATATTATTATCATTGCATTGTAGAAATAAAGAAAACAAAAGATCTACTTTTCAAATCAAAAGTAAAAAAAAAAAAAGTATATATCACTGCATTCCGCAGTTAAATTCAGCATGTTGGCTATGCTACAGCTTTTTTTTTTTTTGCTTAATTTTATTTCTAAAACCCATAACATTACAGTGGCATCCTGATCAGTTAAATTAGTAACCACAACTTAACAGAAAAAGCCATTTACTTTGAAACAAACACACAATGGCAAAAAAGTAAAGACAAAGAAAACTACATTCAATCCCTACCCAAGTGAAAAAGAAAAAAAATGTAAAGGGACAAGGAAAAGAATCTTTTAAATATGATAAAATGATTGATAGCATAAAAGAGTTGATTACAGGTTCAGCATGCTTATTCTAAAATAATAATACAAGTTTTGTATATATCCTCTAAGTTATATTGGAAGAATTCTTTATATTTGCTTGTGATGGTTATTTGAAAATATTTAAACTGCTTTTATATTTGTAACGAATAGCTATTCAATCTAATATGAAGTGCTATAGAGTTCACTGGAAAAAGCACAGCTTTATGTAGATTAATTTTGTAACTGTAAATCTTAAGGGATTCTCGTAACGTATCTAAGACTAACTGAGCACCATATTGTCTACATATTTCTGTCCAAGCTGTTCTTTGATAACCTTTTTAAACTTTGTCACTAGTTTCTTCTCAAGGTGAATTGCCAATGACTCAATGGCTAAGTGCAAATAGCATTGTGCACCCTTGTCAAGTACCTCCTTCTAATTTGAAGTAGTCTGTGTTTATGTTATTAATACAGAGCGAGGATTCTTGACTGATATAGTATAGTATATACTGTATATATATATATATATATATATATATATATATATATATATATATATATATATATATATATATATATATATATATATATATATATATATATATATATATATATATATATATATATATATATATCCACTTTGTTCATTACTGTGGGAAGAATATTCTAAATCCTTCCAGTTAAGACAAGTAATGTCATTATTCAGGAGTACAATTGGTCTATATTATGCATACTGTATTCTTCTTTAGAAACACAGTTATTAGTGCATGGCAGAACGTTTAGGGGAGAATTTTGCTTTCTTCAGCTTTTATAAACATTGTTAATAAAAATGAAGCCAACTAAGTAATTTTTTTAATAAAAATCTGCTGGTTAGCCATCTGGGCCTGCAGCTTTCCCACTTTGTCAGTGGGTTTTCAAGTTCTGCGCTCAGAATATCAAATTGTGGTATTTTTTCATATTTCTCTGAGAATATAAGGACTCACCTCATTTTGTGAACTGGAGTTATTACTACCTAACGTCTCATACTTGATGTGCATGTCAGATATAACAAGGGGGGATATACTCCATATTCTGTCCTCAAAGCAGATCTAGCTCATCTGGAAAGCTGCAACTAGAGGTGTCCATTAAGAGGCCAACCACCTTTGAAGGCATGGTTGGAATGTCTTTGCCTGAGTTTTGTCTACTTACTAAACATTGTCCAGTTTACCACAGACCATTTAATAGTAGTTCTTTTGACCATTGCTTTTTGAGTACTCTAACATGATAACATTTACTCAACTATAGAGCTCTTCTTTTCATTTTGATCAAACTGATAAATTCTTGTGGGTCTACTATATGGGTTTAAAGTGCCATTAAAGTCACATATATAAAGTACAGTGAAAATATTTATGAAACTGGAAAAGAAATATGCTGTGCAACCTAAAGTAAAAAAGATAAAATTCACTAAATAAGGAAAACCTTTAAACTTACAATAATAATTACCAACATTTTTTGCTGGTACCTTTTTAGCAATTTTCAAAGTTTGACCTTCTAATTTCCATTACATTCAGTGCACTTCTTTACCTTCTCTTTTCTTTCTCTTTTGTCTCTTTTGTGATCTTGCTCCTTTTGTTGGAGATGCAGAATTTGAATCTATCTAATGCACTAGGTGTAAAATATGCCGTATTTAATATGGAATTGTATCAAATGTGAAAAATGTTATAATTCTTTAAAACATTATTATAAAATATAATAACTGCAATCAATGTTTTATTGTTGTCATCAGAAGTTTATATCCATTCAGAAAATGCAGAGAATTAAAAAGTGTGTTATATTTATAAAATGAAATATGCAGTAATCAACAACACTGATAATTTTCATAAGGTTTTCAACAGCCTACTGTGGTTATTAATTACTGTTTAGAAGGCATATACCCAGATAAAAATGTAGCTCCATGTACAAAAACTAATTATCGTAAAAACTTGACACACCCATATAATCAATATCATCAATATAATCAATGAATATTTATGTCAATATTGTGTCAGCATATTTTGCTTTAACATTACAATATTATTTTTTGAGGCAATTGTTTTTGACAACTTAGCAGTAATCTGAATCAGCTAGAAACACAAATATCTGTTACTAATATTACTAATATGTCAGTATGGAGTTTGCAATAAAGCAGTATGTGTGCATAAAGCAGTATACATAGTAAAGTGCAGATATACTGAAATGTTCTTTAAAATTAGGCAGGAAGTATTTATTTTAATAGAAACAAATTCAATCTTAATCATATGCTATTTATGGTAAATTATTATTATTATTCTGATGTGAAACATATGCTCGAAAACAGCTTAGAACAATTGGAATAAATGGTATCTGCTTCACGAGAAAGAAAACTTTCTTCAGAAAGTGAATATAAAACACTACATTTGCAGAGTCTGAATAAATATCAGGAAGGAAAATGTATTTTGTAATTTATGAATTGCTTTACTAGTTGCAATTGCTGCAACGGCAGATAAGAAATTGGTGATAAAGATAAAATGAAAAAAAACTTTACTCATCTAATGTCAGAAAATATTTCCTAGAAGCCATGAACAGTATAAGTTAGACAATAAACAATTTTGTAAAGGTCTCTATCATATTCTTAAGAGGACAAAATAAGACCTCTCACATCCTTAAGGGCAGAGATAATAATTTTTTAGAAGAACCACTTAGAAAGTTGAAAACTTCCTTGGTTGAAAAGAGGCTAGACTGGTCAACGGTTTCAATCTATGATAAGAAAACCAGAGGTGTGGGAATTTTAATTCAAACCCAGAGCAAACCCAGAGTCTTTAAATAAAAAGAATTGTGCTTCACAAAAAATGCTCTTCCACAAGAGCAAATCTCTACAGGAGCACAAAAGTCAAAAAGGAGTTGCCTGTAACACAGAAGGCATCCCAAAGAAAACAAGTCCCAATACAGATATTCAAAGAATGGTCAAAGACGGACCAGTAAGATATAACATCCAAAGAATCAGAAAAGCACAAAACTATGCAAAGAAACACTCACTAACTTTCCAAGCACAATTGAAATGAACCAGGCAGAAACTGTAGAAAATCCTTTGGATATACAGAGTGAATTGGAGTTCTAGGCGGTGATTGGGAGATGGTCCCACCTCTTGGGAAAACACCCACAAAACAAAAGGCACATAACAGGGGCAGCTTACAAACAAAGAAACCAATCAGTACCTCCAACTAATAAAATGCAAAAGTAATATCAAATGTCTAACATAACTCACAATATTAATAATATAAACAAAAAAAATCAAACATGAATAAAGAAGACATAAAACAAAGACTTGAACCCCAGCCAGGGAAGGGTATCTGGCTGAAATATAACAGTATTACCTTGGTACTGGGTATCCAGATCTTCAAAAAGCTACACTTGACTGCAACAAGGTATATTAATAATGTAATCGATCAGATATATAATTTCTTGGCAGAGTCGTCAGCAGGGTATTTATCTCAGAAATTGGTGTAGTCAACAGGATATCACTCCATGTCACTTCAATAGGAGTTAATGCAGTGACCTATTCAGTTCTTAGGTCCCAGATCTGTTAAGCATATTTGGCATGAAATAGATGGCGTAGATATCAACATTCAGCTTATTTGAAACCATTACGAGACATACTGGAGTCAACAATGGCTGGCATCAATTTGCTATTGGTAGACACACTTCATAAGGTAGCCAATCAGTGTTAAATCATTAAAAGAAGCACTATAAAGAATGGAAAGTATCAAAATGAAAATGTAACAGAGCTTAAATACATTGTTTGACATTTCAGCGCCTAAGAATCCATCAAACATTATATAATTTATGTTAAATCTTGAACAATTTAAACTGCATTAAGTGCAATTAAATTACAAATACCTGTAAGTAAGCCAAGCAGTATTAAAGATGGCATACTGATCAGAAAGATAATTATACTTGCAATGAAGGAGTCAAATCATGAAAGAAGCCCAAAAGATTCAATAAAATGAATGAATTTTAATACTGTAATTAGCATGCAAAATGTAATTATGTAGAAATAAGCAGGCGATATGGATGCATAGGAAACCAATTATGCTTCAGCAAAATACTAAACAATAATATTGTATTTACTGCATGGTAAGCCTCTAACTGTGGAGAAACAAGTACAAATTTTGTAGTTCTTGTACTAAGTAATATTTCTCATTTAACGTGAAAAATATAACGTCTTGATAAAAGAAATTCAATATATTGGATCATGTGGCAGAGATTTGGGTTTGTACATTTCCAGAATGTTCATGTGGGGTTACCTCCCACAATCTAAACATGTTAACTGGCTCCTTTAAAATGTCTGCCATGAGTTAGTGTGAGTATTTGTGTGCATAGTTTGTAATGGACTATCTTGTGTCTGATGCTGCTTTGAGTCTCTCTACAAACCAGCACTGAGAAAAGCAGTTACACTCAAGGATGGACACACTGATATTTGCTTTTCGTATTTTGCTGCTTGTTCTATATACAGTAAAACAGGGTTGGAAATTCAATTTAATCTGTTTTCTTTTTCTTGTTGCAATAAGATCTCTGTTTCAGTCATGTATCACATTCAGTTCAAAATCATGAACTGTTCATAAATTGCACAATGACAGTACACATATATAAAGACAAAGTGAAGATTCTAAAGAAACACAAAGAAATGGGTGCAATAAAAGAGTAGCCTGGGCTTGAAGGCAGAAAAGGTTACAAAACAAAGAGCACTAATGGTAGGGGAATGATATGTTGCATTTCTATGGCTTCTCCCACTTAAACAGAATGCTTTACAACAGGTCAGCACTCTCATAAATAGGAAGGTGAAAGAAGATCAAATTAAAATGTATGCAGAGCAACATTGTTGCTTGTGTTTTTCTCTCTTGCAGAATTGCTGGAGTTTTTACATTATAATGTTTCTAAATATTTTGTATCATTCATTTTGTTTAAGACTAACCTCTGTTTGAAAACTGAGTCTTGTTTTGGCATACAATAAGTATAATTATGAAAAAGCTGTATTAAAATGAATGGCTTTCATACCTGCATAACATAGGTCAGCACCACTAGTAAAATTTCAATACGGGCTAGGGCCTTAACTAACGTGAAAAGAAAAACAACATTAAGAAGTACTTCTGTTTTAAAAACTTTCAATACCATGAGTAAAATTACTAAAACATACAATAGTACATCATATTCAGATCAGAAACAGTGCCCTTCTCCATCTATCTAGTAAAGCAAAGAAATAAAATGTGAAGTAATTACTTAGACATCGTGTTATTTCCAAAATGTGGATAAATGTCTGCTCATGCTCAATTAATGTAACACCTAACTAATAAATTCTGAACATATCCTGAAGAGGGGTGGAATGGTGTGTGTGTGTGTCTGCCCTGTGATGAACTGGCGCCATGTCCAGATGTTGTTCCTGCCTAGTGCCCGATGACTGCTAGGATAGGTTCCAGCTACCCTTCACCTGTGTCTTTGATAAGCAAGAAAGGAAAATGGATGGAGGGTTCATCTGAAGAACCTCTGAACTCTTCTTATGAATCTATTCTTTGTGATGGGTAAAACAGGACATTAATTACCCTTTGAGTTAGGATAAGATACCTCAATTTGAGCAACATAGAATGGTATGCTACCAGCGTAGTGCAAATTACCACAATTCATTTTTCATTTAGTAAATTAACACAATTATGTTTTATTTAGCAGCATCTAAATATTATTTGCTTCAAGGATGTACTGTAAATGTACAATTGACAGTAGAACTTCAATGCTGAAATGCATCCTGCACTAGATTTTCTTTCTATAGCTGAAGAAGGTTTATTTCTGTCATATTCCTTTCATCTCACAGAATGCATATTCCCAAACAAAGAGGTTATGTAGTGCCACAATCTTTCCTCCTTAGAATTATTTTTTAATCTTTGTATAACAAGGGATTAAAGTTATAATCGTATTTACTTTTAAAGAGGATTTGATTATATATAACAGCATTCAAAAAAGTTTGGAATTACCCAGAAATCTGTATATTTTTCTTGGTAAAGAATACTCTTTTATCAAGGTACCATTAAATCAATTTAAACTACAACCAAAACATCACTAATGCTGCAAGTGGCTATTACTGTTTGAAATAACTTGACTTATAATTCATTATTCATTTACGACAGCAAAGCCCCATTTTCAGCAGCCATTACTCCAGTGTTTTAATGGTAAACTCCCTTAATGTACCCTTATTTAATTATGTTTAAATGCTAAATGGTTATTAAGGAAACTTTAATATTTGTGTTAGAACAGCTGAAACCTGCTGTTCTGATCAGCAAAGAAAGTATATTGCCCTTTTTTGGGTTTCAACGTACTGTACTTACATTCCTAAAGTTCAGTTCTAGGTTCAATAATGGCTCAAACTAAGCATCTTTCTCAAGAATCATGTCAATCTATTGTTGTTTTGTGAAATAAACGGTATTTCTATGTGAAAACGTTTAACACGTTTAAAACATTTAAGGTGTCCAGTACTGTCTTAAATTGAAGGTGGAATTTAACACATTCCATTAGGCTGTTAAAACTGAACAGATCTTTAATGTGCCAAGGCTAGTGATTTAAGCTAGAAAGAAACACTGTGGCTAGAATAAAATTAGCAAATTTTAAAAATACTAGAATTGTGAAGAAAGGACTATAATGCTAAAATAAGAAACAGTGAGGTAAAGGCAGATCAATGTTATAAATAGCAAAACAAATAGTTTAATTCATTTAAACTACAGGGTGTAACCATGTATGGTTTAAAAATATAACTTACTTCTCTTTAAAAATACAAAATAATTAAGGTCTCCACCTATATGAGTGGGTTTACCAAGTTCCAAGGAAAAAAACAGCAGTACAGTGTAATGCATTATTGTATCTTGCACGTTGAAACGCCTTGTTGACAAATGGAATGCCTCAGGCAGAATTTAAAGCTCTGTATTTAAAGATTTCAAAATAGAAGAGACAGATGTGCTTCAGGTACCAGGTGCTTTGAAAACTAACAAAACACTTTGGTCTAATGGGATTTTACAATGTTCAAAGAAGAGAAAGACAATATTTATAAACCATTTGTAAGTGCATTGCAGCAGTCATTTTTAAAGAGAGATGTAACTGCTGGCTGGAAAGCTGTAAATGTAATTGCAATTGGTTACAAGTAAGAAAAAAATCTCCGTAAGCAGCTTCAAACAGCTATATACCAGTGAGCAAAACATTAATTATGAGGAGGTCATTTTTGTTTAATCATTGTTTTGTGCTGTTTTCTGCAATATTTTACAAAATGTTTGAATAATTTAGTTTGATTTTTTTTCAGTTTTTTTCACATTTTGAATCTTTTTTTCAGTGTATTGCAGTGAATGAGATTCACATGCCTGTCGGCGTGACAAATCACTTTATGTATTTTTTGGACATACCTTACTTGTTCTTCTTAAACACTTTTGAGGACATAACATAATAGATCAAGACAGGAGATACCACTTTGAGTTTGGTTATCCTTTTCTTTTTGATAATTGTCTTATCACTTTGTTGAATGTGAACTACAAGTTTGGTTTAGTCCTTCAATAATTAAAACCTCTGCTATGACTAAATCTAATATCTAATTACTTTACATGTATATTCCAGGCAATTAGATCAAGAAATATAATAAATTCAAAATCTCTATTGCTAAAATATGGGAAAATCAGAAAAGGATTTAAAAATGTAAAGTTCCACCAACTGTGGTGGGCTGGTGCCTGCCCGGGGTTTGTTTCCTGCCATGCGCCCTGTGTTGGCTGGGATTGGCTCCAGCAGACCCCGTGACCCTGTAGTTAGGATATATAGCGGGTTGGACAATGGATGGATGGATGGAAGTTCCACCAATATTTCAATTATTCCGACAATGAGCAAGTTAAAGACAGGGCACAAGGCAGGAAACAATCCCGGTGCAAACCCACCGCAGGACACACACAAACACACCCACACACCAAGCACACACTAGGGCCAATTTAGAATTGCCAAACCACCTAACCTGCATGTCTTTGGACTGTGGGAGGAAACCAGGTTATATTATGAAAACTCTTAAATATAGATCATGGGATGATATCCTGCAGCTGTATAATGCACAAGTAAGCCATCATGTGAAGTACTGTTGGCAGTTTTGGTCACTGTTCTAAAAACTGACACAGCAACACTAGACACAGTACATGTACGTAGGCAGGGTTCTGATTTTTTAATTTTTTTCACGTTTTTTTCTTTCTGTATAATTTTTATTACCTGTTGTGGGCTCTGTTATTTAATCATTTTTTTCATGGCTGTGGCCATTTTGTTTATAGCAATGGTATGTATTTCTGGACAAGGGATTGGCTGCCACCGCTACCCCAATATTTATGTCATGACACAGATCTTAAACTTAAACAGGCAGTGTGTATTATTTCATTTTTTAAGTAGATAATTAAAATAGACACTTTAAAAAAATAAATAAAAAGGATTCTATAGTTTGGGGCAAATGGTACAAGTTAATGTAAGTATTTGGCAACACTTATTTTGACATTGATTCTGGTTTTGTTATTTGGTGGAGTCAGGTTCTTGGTTATGGATTTTACTTTTGGATAAAGATTAT
Organism: Polypterus senegalus; assembly: GCF_016835505.1. Taxonomy (NCBI): domain Eukaryota; kingdom Metazoa; phylum Chordata; class Cladistia; order Polypteriformes; family Polypteridae; genus Polypterus; species Polypterus senegalus. The sequence goes on along the minus strand of NC_053164.1, from coordinate 125,872,277 downwards.
TCCTCTACCACAACCTTTTGTATCCTGGTTTATTTCCATCCCCTCAATCATATTCTCTTTGAACTCATGCCATGCTTTCATAACTGAGCACAGAAAAGAATTTGGCTGAGGCATGCTGCTCTTTTACTATTCTGGCAATTTTACACTCATGTTCTTCTGGTACATTACAAGTGCACAACTATCTTAAACTGACTTTACTTAAAATGGACATGACTATTTGAAGTGATTTTAAGAGTAAACTGCCTATATCTGAAGGCCTCAGGTTGACTTTACCAAAAATGAGTATATTTTGAAACTTTACAAATATCCGCAGTGGTAGCACTGCTGCCTCGCAGTAAGGAGACCTGGGTTCGCTTCCCAGGTCCTCCCTGCGTGGAGTTTGCATGTTCTCCCCGTGTCTGCGTGGGTTTCCTCCGGGTGCTCCGGTTTCGTCCCACAGTCCTATGACATGCAGGTTAGGTGCATTGGCAATCCTAAATTGTCCCTAGTGTGTGCTTCGTGTGTGTGTGTGTGCCTGCCCTGTTGTGGGCTGGCACCCTGCCCAGGGTTTGTTCCTGCCTTGCGCCTTGTGTTGGCTGGGATTGGCTTCAGCAGACCTCCGTGACCCTATGTTAGGATATAGCGGGTTGGGTAATGGATGGATGGATGGATGTTTCTATTGTAATCAATAGCATTTTGTTGGATATTACACTAACTGGGTTAATGTGTAGCTTATAAACTATTTTCATTGGCAAAGAACTACCAACTTCAATTGTGCCATCAGGACATCGGTCAGAGTATTGTCAGGTTATCCCAGATCTGAATGCTTCTGAATACTTTACGATAGGATCAAATGGATTAGGAAAAGGGCTATGTGGTAAAGTGAGGTCCGCGGCTGATTGTCATTTTATAAAAATAACTAGCAGAATACCCGCGCTTCGCAGCGGAGAAGTAGTGTGTTAAAGAAGTTATGAAAAAGAAAAGGAAACATTTTAAAAATAATGTAACATGATTGTCAAAGTAATTGTTTTGTGTATTTGGCGGCAGCGTCACGAAGTTGTTTTTGGTAGCTGCATCAGAAAATGTACCACGACGTCTGACACGCCTCCTTTTTACTGTTTTCTCACAGCTTGGATTGCTGCTGTCATATATATACACACATACACACACACACACACACACACACACACACACACACACACATACACATACATATATATACACACATATATATACACACACATATCTTCATATCTACATATCTATATACAGTACATATCTACATATAAACATATATATATACTGTACATGTATCTACATCATATATACACACACACAAATTATATATATGTGTGTATGTATGTATGTATGTATGTATGTATGTATGTACGTACGTATGTATGTATGTGTGTGTGTATATATATATATATATATATATATATATACACATACATACATATATACACATACATACATATATATACACATACATATACTTGTGTGTATAGCTTTTATATATGTGTGTGTATAGCTTTGGTCACTGAGTGCAAGTGAGAAATAATAAAATATAGTTATTAAGTTATTAAGCAGTAAAACATTAACGTTTTAAGAAGTACAGGTACATTGAGCACTACTGGAGTGGTTGCGGGTAAACTACATTTTAAAGACTGTGTAACACAACAGGTAAGTAACTAACAGCAGCTAAAATGTATATGGATCATCTCTCGGTAGTAGATCCCTTTTGAAAGGCGCTACACGACGGCTGTGGTATAGAAATTACATTTTCTATGTGAACGTTCAAATTTGTGCCTCTGGTAATGTGCCTTACCGGCATTTAAAGAAAATTAGTTTTGTGTCCTCTGCAGTGTTAAGCGAGAAAGGCTTTGGTTTGGGATCAAAGGAAAAAAGGTGTAAAGAAAGGAAAGTTGCCTTTTTCTTTTATATAGTATAGAGAGATGTGTTCGCTGACGTTATGATCGCTTTTGGGGACAGTCGCGTGGGTCTTGTGTAGACTGGTGAGCCGCCCCTGCCATTAATCGGCTGTGATGGCACGTGCAAAAGAAAGTGTGAATTGCCTTAATATTATTTTGCCGTGGTGTAGAAAAGGGGTCCCGTGTTTGCACTTGTCTGGGCTATAGCACAGGGGGAGGATGAAAAAAATTAAAAGTGCTCACTTTGACTTAAGGCAGAAGCACAGTCAGCGTCTCAAAGGCCGGCACAGCTATGCACGCGCTGGCTGCTCGACTTTTGCTGGGCAGGAGACCACAGTTTTGCAGACTCGTTCATGATATCAAAAGTCTCAGCGATCTTTGGAGGTCATTCATATATTATATGATATATATATATATATCAAAATACCCGCCTCAGCGAGAAGTAGTGTGTTAAAGAAGTAATGAAAAGAAAAGGAAACATTTTAATAATAACGCACCATGATTGACATTGTCATGAGTGTTGCTGTCATATATATGCCTGCCTAAATAAGTCACCCTCGCTTTGCTCTTACTTTTTTACCGTTCATTTAATCATGGCTAGTGGCGGAAAAATTATAAAATGGAAGGAGAATGGCTTTACCAAAACAATTATTGATGGCGAATCGATTATTTATAAAGCTTGAATTGGTGATTTGTTTTTCTGTGTTAACCTCATATTTTTCATACTTCTTCTCAAACTAAGGTGGTGCGAGGGTAAAATGAATTGGGATGCGCTGATCAATGTAATCTGCTTGTAATGCAAAGTGTGATTAAATGCATTATTTTTAACGCTTATGGAGCACATGCATAAGCTTCTCAGCTGTGCTTGTGCTAAGAAAAGGAAAGTTTTAAAAATAACGTAACACGATTGTCAATGTGACCTTTTTTAAGTAGTGCCTGGAGGATTCAGTGTGTAGAAACTCTAGAGACAGCGTGTGTATTAACTTGTGGATTTTTCTGTGAGTATTTCGTGGCAGTCTGACAAAGTTCGGAAGACGGCGTTAGCATGAGCTCAGCTCAGAGCGAAATTAGATGAATGGGAGGGATATGATGACGTGACTCCCCCACCCGCCTTAACTGTCAATCCCCCACAAACACAGTCTCTCGGAATTTGCATTAGCACACCCCTTCACCTACAATTTTAACTTAGTTACAAAGTGATCAAAACTCTCGCTTATATCCCGCGCCTCTCATTAAACTTGTATCCCGCATTACCTGTGGGCATGTGAAACGCCAGCGGTAGCCTGTCTATGAACTTAATTTAAAGTTTAGGTTTACACCTTGCTTTCTTTTCGAGGTAGCATCACTCATGAATATGGTAGTATATGTCACTCGCTCGCTTCTTATTGTTTCGCTGCCTTCTCAATTATATAATGCATGTTTTCTTAAGCGCTTTTTGGAGGTCTTCCTGGTTTTCTACGCACTGCGTTGACAGTCAGTTCACGTGATTACGTGGGAGGCGTGATGATGTCACACGAAACTCCGCCCCCCCACGTCATTCCAGCTCAACTCCATTACAGATAATGGAGAAAAATACCTTCCAGTTATGACCATTAGGCGTAGAATTTCGAAATGAAACCTGTCCAGCTTTTGTAAGTAAGCTGTAAGGAATGAGCCTGCCAAATTTCAGCCTTCTACCTACACGGGAAGTTGGAGAATTAGTGATGAGTGATGAGTGAGTGAGTGAGTGAGTGAGTGAGTGAGTGAGTGAGTGAGTGAGGGCTTTGCCTTTTATTAGTATAGATTGCCGCAATCACGTCTTGGTAGGAGGGGGCATGGTAGAGTGTCGAGAGTGGTTCCTGGGCACAATGTGGGAGCAGACGGCCCTACAATAAGTGCAGGTGTAGGATCATTTATGAACTCAGCTGGCGCTGGGTGCTACTAGTCGACACATCTGTGCCATGTCCCCATTTTAAAAGGGGAAGCACGAGTATGAGGGGAGAAAAAAGAATGGAAGAAAAAAGAGTGTTAAATGACATAGAGGAAGGCAAGAGTGGGAGTAAACTGGCACTTATTGAGAGAACCGGGTGGACAGGGATGGTGCCCCAGGAGGCAGCCGAGACCAGCACTCAGGAGGGGGCATGAGGATCACTCCTGCTGAGCAGCCAGGAGCAGGAGTGATCGCTATGCTCCGGTGTGTTCTCTGACTGGGTAGAGCCTGGATTGGGAGCGGTGGGAGGATGGCAAGCTTTCACTGGGTGGAGCCTGGATTGGCAGCAGTGGGTGCAGGAGCACAGTCCAGTGGTTCCCTGTGGAACACTGTGGATCAGGCGGCGGGGACACAGGCCAGGTTTAATGGATGTCTGTGACTGTTAGTGAACATCTCTCCATGCTCTAAGGCCCGGGAAGGATAAGCCGGAGAGATGTCGGTTTTAAGAGGAAAGCACCGGGGAATGAGGATTTTAAAGACTCCTGCCATTATTATAACCTAGTTTTTATTGGATTTGTTTATTTGGATTTTACCTCCACGTAGATGTTTTTAGCACTGTATTTTCTTTTTAAATATGTTTTTGTTGATAAGTTTTTAATAAACTCTGATTCACTTTTACACCATCCCCTTGCTCGAAGTGTGGTAGGTCCTCATCTGCCATGCTCATCTCGGTTACGGTACTGATGGTGTCAGGTTCAAGAGGCTCCCAAAAATGAAAGGGACAGACTCGCACCATCACAGGCTTATTTTTTTTATTATATTTTCATTTACTTTTCTGCAGCCATTTTTCTTGACAAAAAATCCCTTATTAGTATTAAGGTAATCAGGAAGATGTTTCAAAAGTAAGAATTGTTATACTCATAAATCACAGCACTGTAGGGTAGCAACATGCTGCACATTCATTAGCTTATGCAAGTTGGAATTTCATGTGACAACAATGGCCCTATAAAATAAGTCTGTTAATTATAGAATGTACTAAACTCACAGTGCCCAATATTCCTTACATTAAACAATCCTCGACTAACCTATGCCTCCTTAATACATAGATGCCCCTCTGGTCCAAATGTAACCTGTCACAGCGGAACAGGTCCTATTTGTTGTTCCAATGCCCCAAAAATCTATACCCTTCTATCTTCTACTAAGATTTGAGCCACACGAGCCTTTTAACCTCCTCAATGCTAGTATTTCCAATGCTAGGACATTGCATGTAGAAAGCACTTCTTGATCAGGCAGAAGACAAACAAAATAGGACCTGTAATCCCTGCAGCTCCCACTGATAGCACCCACAGAACCCAGCTAGGTTGTCCCATAAGACATAGGACTAGAGCTCCCAGCAAAGACCTGCAGGTGTGCCTATGGATACCCTGGCCCAGGAAAGCTGCCATCTAGTTTTTTGGGGGACCATACAGTCCTGTCCATCCATCATATTGGCCTCCCGCCCAGGTAAAGATCTTTGGTTTAGACCTGCTGGGATGCCAATGTACCCACTTCAATTTTCATATTGGCACCTTCTGTCAATCATCTTGCTGAGGTATAGAATACCCTTCCTTTCTTCATGGCCACTCTCTACCTTCGCCTCTTGGTCAGATAAAGAACTAGAAACCATCCTGGCAGAGACGCCAGCCCATGCCTGTCTCCTATCACATGTCTGTTTATATGTATAATTATATTATATATTGGTGAATCCACATGAAGGCAAAGGGAGTGCATTTTCCATACAGCTATGCCAATACCATGCCTTCCACACATTCTGGGTTTACTGATGTGCTGGATTGCATTTCATTGCTCTTAGCTGCTGTTTGAGGGATAGGTACAGTTGTCAACTGATATAAATGAGAAAGATGTGTCATCCAGTAGCGGTCCACCAGTAAACTTGTCGTTTCTTGCCTTTTGACACACTGTGAACTTGGCTTAGTAAAGACATTGTGGGTGCTGCTAGGGTGCCTTGCATCAATATCTGTAAAACGTTCAATCAATGCAAGGAACCTTTATGGTGGGTGTGATGGCATTCCAAGCCCACTGGTTTAATTTAAATAACATGTAAGTATTGAGATTATGACTGGTGATCAGAAACACAGAATGCCATGGATATGCTTCCGGATTGGCTTTCTTTACTGCAGCCATATTCTTTCTATCCAGATGTATAAACCCTCAATTCACTTTCTTCACTTGTCTTTTTTCATGCGTTACCAAATTACCTATTGCAACACAGAAAATGCCTACATGAAAGTACAGGTAGCTACAACATCAGAGCACAGATTCTTCAAAACTTTTAAAGAATATGAAAATATTAACTTAATACAGTTGTAATTATTTAATGGTTTAAATTATTAAAATAAATTGAAAAATTTGTAAAATATGACACTATAAATGCTTTATTGAATTTTAACAGCATATTTTAATCTCAAAACAAATCTTAGTATTTCAAATGTCCTGAGAGTTGTCATAATGTGAAATTCATGTTTTCTGTGTAGTGACTGCTGCCTGTGGCTATTGTTGGCATAGTTATTAATAACTGGGTCGGACAGCACACAGAATGAAGGATTTAACATTGTACTTTAGTTATGATGGGGTCTGAGAAACACTTGCGAATTAACAATTGATCTTAAGATGGATTTATCTATGTTTTTAGTAATTAGGATGTTTTCTGAGAATACAGCCCAGTTCATTACTGGTTTATATGACAGCCATGGCCAGTGTGATAGGTAATGCTGCACAAGACAAACCAAATTTTTGCCACCCCTATCCTTAATTAGACATAGGACAACATACCTACTTCACACAGTATACAGTCATATAAAAAAGTTTGGGAACCCCTCTCAATTCTTTGGATTTTTGTTTATCACTAGCTGAGCTTTCAAAGTAGCAACTTCCTTTTAATATATGACATGCCTTATGAAAACAGTAATATTTCAGTAGTGACATTAAGTTTATTGGATTAACAGAAAATATGCAATATGTATCATAACAACATTAGACAGGTGCATAAATTTGGGCACCCCAACAGAGATATTACATCAATACTTAGTTGAGCCTCCTTTTGCAAATATAACAGCCTCTAGACGCCTCCTATAGCCTTTGATGAGTGTCTGGATTCTGGATGGAGGTATTTATCACCATTCTTACACAGAAAACCTCTCCAGTTCAGTTAAATTTGATGGCTGCCGAGCCTGGACAGCCTGCTTCAAATCATCCCATAGGTTTTCGATGATATTTAGGTCAGAGGACTGTGATGCCCATTCCAGAACATTGTACTTCTCCCTCTGCATGAATGCCTGTGTAGAATTTGAACTGCGTTTTGGGTCATTGTCTTGTTAGAATATCCTACCCCTGCGTAACTTCAACTTTGTGACTGATCCTTGAACATTATCCTTAAGAATTTGTTGATATTAGGTTGAATTCGTCCAGCCCTCGACTTTAACTAGGGCCCCAGTCCCTGAACTAGCCCCACAGCCCCACACATGATGGAATCTCCATCAAATTTGACAGTAGGTAGCAGGTGTTTTTCCTGGAATGTGGTGTTCTTCTTCCGCCATGCAAAGTGCTTTTTGTTATGAGCAAATAACTCAATTTTTGTCTAAACAGTCCAAAGCACTTTGTTCCAAAATGAATCTTGCTTGTCTAAATGAGCATTTACATACAACAAGCGACTCTGTTTCTGGCGTGAAGTGCAGAAAGGGCTTCTTTCTCATCATACTGCTATACAGAGGTTCTTTGTGCAAATTGCACTGAATTGTAGAACAATGTACAGATACACCATCTGCAGCAAGATGTTCTTGCAGGTTCTTGGAGGTGATCTGTGGGTTGTCTGTAACCATTCTCACAATCCTGAGCATATGCAGCTCTTGTATTTTTCTTGGCCTGCCAGACCTGGGTTTAACAGCAACTGTGCCTGTGGCCTTCCATTTCATGATTGCATTTCTTACAATTGTAATTGACAGTTTAAACCTCTGAGATAGCTTTTTGTAGCCTTCCCCTAAACCATGAGACTGAACAATCTCTGTTTTCAGATCTTTTGAGAGTTGCTTTGAGGATCCCATGCTGTCACTCTTCAGAGGAGAGTCATAGGGAAGCCCAACTTGCAATTGACCACCTTAAATACCTTTTCTCATGATTAGACACACCTGTCTATGAAGTTCAAGGCTTAACAAGCTAATCCAGCCAATTTGGTGTTGCAAGTAATCAGTATTGAGCAGTTACATGCATTCAATTCAGCAAAATTCAAAAGGGACACACATTTTTGCACAGCCAGTTTTTCACTTTTGGATTAATTTCATACAACTAAATACTGCTTCACTAAAAATTTTTGTTCGGAAAACACCCCAGTAATCAGATGTTCCTAGGAAATGAAAGACATACCACCGTTATCTTTTTTGTTGAAAGTGAATTATGAGGCAGGCTGAGACTATTTCCCAAACTTTTTCATATGACTGTATGTATGTATTGCGAAACAGACCTAACAAGAAAGTACTCCCATGATACAGAGTTTCATCGTAATAAGGAACAAAATAATAACTGACTAACCAAATAATACATATTATTCTGGAAAATATGAAAAACACAAAACAATGCATCAGTCAGGAGACTAAAGTATTTATCAGTCACATTGGGGCCAAGAATTTGCTGTATTACTGCAGAGATGAAGGTTAAGTGCAACCTGCGTGAACAGAAATTCATTTGAATGACAGTAGCTGAATGGAGGGGCCGAAGTACCATATACATTGGAATGAATTAGGAGGCAGGAGTATGTTGACATGTGGGAAAATGTATCAAGAAGAAGTAGGCACAAGTTGGCAGGTGCATGATCTAAGAACAGCCAGCAAGATGAGGCACTAACTGTCACAGTGTTTAACAGTACATTTGTCATTTTGTGTGACATGGTCCATAACAGTGGGGAGCCTATTTCGTGTTGTGATGTAAACAATAAATGCACACAACCATCTGGGGGCTCAGACCTGCATATCCTACATGGTGTCAGTGTGTGCCTAGTCTTGCTGAAGCCAGACATATAATACATACGAGAGGGGACCCAAAAATAACTGGAATTTTGTTGTTGGTACTTGTAGTACGTGGTTGGGCCGCTAGGGCGATCTAGTTACACTCCTCATAAGTCAGTCTGCCAAGTGCCATTAGTCTGGAAGGTTGTGCTCGTGTGCAGTGAATTTTGTAAAAGTAGTTTTGTGCAAGCGTCATTTTTTTACGATGGCCGATTATCGTGAGCAATGCGCGGCAGTGAAATTTTGTTTTCTTCTTGAAAAAAGTGTTGCAGAAACTATTGTTATTGAAACGGTATGACAACCCTGAACCACCCACCCTACTCACCGGATTTAGCCCCGTGTGATTTCTTTTTGTTCCCTCGGATGAAAAAAGACTTGAAAGGAAGACGTTTTGCTGACGTAGAAGAGGTAAAACAAGAAACGACCAGAGCATTAATGGGCATTAATTCAGACGAATTTAAAAAATGTTTCGAACAATGGAACAAACGGTTAGATAAGTGTATTTCCGCCAATGGAGAGTACTTTGAAGGAGACTAATTGTAGTTTGTACAGAAAATTAAATTAATCACGTTTTAAAAATATTTCCGGTTATTTTTGGGTCCCCCCTCGTATGTATGGAGACAACCATGCATGAATTTTGCTTAAATGTGAGTGGGAGCAATAATAAGGCTCATAAAGTTTCAAAGTTTTTAAACCAATCCAATGCCTCATGAAGGCAGTGCTTAAAGTAGGGGCAATGATTACAAACTGCAAAGAGCAGTGTGCTCTTGTAAATATGGTCTGTCAGGCAGCACACTTCCGATTACTCTGAACAGTCGAAAAGTCACCTAAAATACTCTATTAACCATATAAATGTGTGTTGCATGTGCTGAGCACATTGTGCTTGTTAAAAATAAACATAAGCTGTTGAAGGTGAAAAACCTTTCTGTAACATCAGATTATACACTGGCATTTGAAGGACATCAATGGACAAGTGGCAAACATGAACAATACATTTTCGCAGGTGCTGTGTGTGCTCTCTGTTGTTCACTGTTACAATAGTTTAGGAGTCAACTAGAATTTGAAAGAACTGCCAGCCATGCTTGTGAAAATATGATCTGCAAAATATGCATTTGAAGTAAACAGTGTGTCACACCCTGTCAAAAGGATTGCCAACAGGAAAGCTGATAATGAATAGTCACAGAAAAAGCAGATTTCAGTACTCAAAATACCCGGATCAACAAATCTGCCTTACATTATCAGTAAAGCACAGACGAGACTGCACAGCTCCTACCTTCTGAGTGCAAGTCTAAATAAACACCTAAACCAAAATGCTTATCTAAACTCTGTTTGCTGCTGTAAAGCCAGATAGAGATGCAATAATCAAAATAACAGAAAAATATCGTTGAAAACAGAGGCACTTCTCAAATGTGTGTAGTTGAGGGGGTCTATGTATGTGTGTATGTGTCTGTCCCCTCTGTCATTACAATGTACAAATTAATCATTAAGCTTCAGTTACCTTGTGCTACTGTGGTACTGAATGAATAACAGCAGTTTTGGCTTTTTATTTCCTGATGTCAAGTCTTTTATTCAGTTTCTTTTGCTCTCTTCTTGATCCCCAACAGATTTGTTTAGTACATGGACTGAAGAAATTAGTGGCAGTTGTTTTAGGAGCCCTGTAGGTGTAGCATTTACAGCACCAGATTTTGCCGCTGTTTTGCTACAGATTTTTTGACTGGTTGTTCCCGGTCATGTATTCTAGTGTGTGCCTGTCTCTTCTGTCACCATGCATTGCATTACAAACAATAAGAAAATGGAAAAATTCTTCATTATAGGGCAACTGAAAAGCACATATTTCTAATAACAAAACACATACATTGAAAACTTAAGAGACATTTAACAGACATTGTATATGTGACTAACATCGCATTCCAGAAATTAATAGAATTCTAGACAATTACATAATCAATACACAACACTACAATACTTGAACATCAAGAAAATGAATGGCAGTATCAAGCCCAGCTTGACCTCTGAAGTGTGCACCTGATCTGATTCTTTGAAGATTGTGGTGTGGTGAAATCCATGCGGTTGCCTTATGTGCAATGTGAATCTTTTATAATGAAAAAAATGTTCAGTTTTTAAATACAGTAAATATATAAGGAACAGTGTGTAAGATTCATGCATGAAAATGCCCCCTTACCAAAGTGTCACTTGAGGCAATTGCTTTGTAATGTCACCCCATGTGCTGGCTCTAATGACAGCCTTGCTATATTCATTGCAACAATAAATTTCAGATGGCATGTACATACTGTATACTAAACAATAATTACACGTTTTTGTGATTCTGTTAATAACTAAAATATGTAGCTGTGCTACATTATTATTACATATTGTTTAGGAAACAATTCTTCCAAATTGGTAACAATTTGGGGAACTGAATTTTTTAAATCCTAACAATTTAGAAAATGTTAGAGTATAAAAAGTTCATCATTAATTGGTAAAAATAAAAATTTAATTACAAGCAAAACTAAATCTGTCACATATGTTAGAACCATGCTAAGAAAGCAGCAGTTTAACTACTGATCTCAAGATGCCATGGGAATATTCTGAAATGCAGAATGCAGTACACAAAAAACAAGACACAAACATTCCAGTTTATTTTCACTAATAACAATACCTTTTAACTTTTTTCCATGTTAAACATGCATTTCTGCAGGGAAACACACTTAAAATTATCTTCCTTTCTCTAAATTTAGCACATAGCTCTTTAAAAAGAGAATTTTTAGGAAAATTACTTACCACTACCATTCATCCATGGTCTCATTTAGTCCAACTGAAGGGTCATCCAAACAAGCACAGATCCTTGCACTAAACATTTTACAGTAGGTAAATGTGTAATGGTTTCATAATAGATAATATATATATAGAATAATAATAATCCTGAACAATGAATTTCTGAGACAGGGAAGTTATCTATTTTCAATAACTAAATTAAGTGAATCTTCGATTTAATTGTCATGAGTGTCATAGGCAAGAGCATGGATGAAATGAAATATATCAAATACTGCATCATATTTCTGTAATTCATTTTCAGTAATGTGAAAAGCTTTTGCCATAACCATAAATACATAAGTGTCACCATCATAGGTTAGGTAGGGTTTGATTGTATCATTTAATTATTTCAAGGAAATAATGGACACAAAATATTTCTGTCAAGCCAAAGTGAAAGACTATATTGCACTGGACTTTATATGAGAGAAACAAGGATTGAATCAAGATGTTGCATTTAGATTTTAAAAAAAGGTTAATTGGAAGACATTCTTCCTGCCCTAAATAGTTTGATTTAAAGACATGAGCAACACTTTTTAAAAATAAAACACATATTAAACATGTCAGTGAGTGGAATCAGTGTTGATTATATGTCCAAATTTATACTGGTTCAATTTTAAACAAAAGCCTTGAGGGAATTGAAATTAAAGTAAATTAATGCTATTTGGGTACTAAGAATTTCTTGTGCTAATTTTCTAAAATTGATGAAGACCTCCAAAAGGTTTCAAGAAATGCCAAAATAAAGGATACGGTCACCAGAGACAACATTTCTCTGCTTAGATCCGTGATACTGGACTCTAGGGAAGCAGGATGGTATAAAGGCTAAATTCTCCTACACAGAAGAGAAATAAATGCATGGAGGTCAGAAGCAGGCTTATTAAAAGTATTTGTGGCACTCTGATAATTAGCTATGTTACCCTTAGAGCTAGATAGGAATACTTGTCCATCATATTGTGATTTTAGGAATGATTTTGTTTATTTGTTTTGCATTTTGCTTTCTCGGCCCTTATATACCCTTGCAAACAAAATGAGAGCTGTTACTTTGGAAATTTGGAATTTGGAATTAGGAAAAAAAATGGTAGGTTCTAAAAATTGATAATATATAGTACTTAAGAAAGCATGATAAATAAGCTTTGCTGGCTTGCAAATTGTATATGATGCTAATTTATTTGAATGAAACTAATACTTTTACATAAGACATCAGTAAAAATAAAACATCATTCCACCATACCAGTTACTGAAGCTCACGATGACCATATTCTCTATAAAACTGGACATTTTAAGCAGTGCATGTGAATTCTGGAACAAGCTTCATAGACAATGTTGGTAAACAATAACTCCATTCTACATTTTTACATAGAAGAAATTTAAACTCATACATGCACAAGTACCGCTGCTCACAAGGTCATTCTTAAGAAGCCCTCAAGCTAACTTAGCCCTTTTTATGATCCCTGGGTAGACTCGGAGGATGTTTGCCCTACGGTTAGGTGCTTAAAATCGGGGAAAGGGTCGACCAGGTTACTCCCTGATCACTACTGTACATCCACTAAGGAAACTGCACCTTAAGGTCATGATAGCAATCAGCACAAGAAAAAAAAAATCTTTCTGGAAAGCAGAGGGCAGCCCTTAATGGATTGAGTAAATTGAGACAGAGGCTTAAATTGAAAATTTGAATTTAAGCACATTATTTCCACCTTTCCGGCTATAACTTGCAGCTTTGTCTACAGCGTCTTTCAGACAGAAAGCAAGTGGTCTTAATGGCAGGTTCTCCTGAGTCTTGTGTGAAAGCATATTCTTTTCTTATAACTAACTTTCATTTTTCTAAGCAGTTTTATTACCATTTTGTTTCACACATCAATTGCCGAATTCCACAATTCCCAGTAGCACGTTTAAGGTTACGTCCTCTCTCGTTAAGCACAAATAAAAAAGTGTTTCTATGGCAACTCTATAAGTAGCCTAGAGATGCTGCAGCACAAGGTGATCTGCAGAAGCATCACACAGTGAAAAATTCAACATATACATAGTATGTTACTTTACCAAGTCACCTTCAGGCAATTCACAGATGTGAAACAGAAAATATATTTATTCAGCCTACAGAGTCATGTCACCCAATAAATGAAATTTCAGTGCATGCTTAAAAATGAAAGAATGTCTACTGTGTATAAACTCTCTGATCTATTAAAACTGGGGAGGCTAGAAGAGGTCCGAAGACGGTGAATTTGTAGCTTAACTTATTTAAGGTGGCAAAGTAACTTGAAAACTGAGTTCAGTCAGACTGAAAAGGTTTAAAACTGTGAAATCAGCCAGGATCTAAATGTGCACCAGAGGACACTGTAGTCTGAGAAGTAAACTTTGCAAAATTTCTAAAGATTGAAATACCAAGAGACTCTTTAATGCTACACCAACAATATGTTAACATGGAGACTGAACAAGTTACTTTACTATTACATTACATTACATAACATTTAGAGGCCATCAGTGAAATATAAATTGATTTCACTATGTAGGAAGTATTTAACCCATTGCTTGAGGATGTAATCTTTAAACACCTATAGACAAACCACTTAGGACGTTATGTGATACTACAGTCAAAGAAGTGTAGTATCACTGCCAGTTTCAATGTTTCCTTCAGATGAGAGTTTTCCACTGCAAAGTCACTGGATTCTCTCGGACACCTGAAAGTGTCTTTTAATTGTTCAGAAACCACATTTTGTCTCAACCTGGAGAGATACATTGACAGTCTGAAACACATTTTGCTCTTAATTAAAACATGCACAACAATGGAATTCAACACATTTAGTTATCCAAGATGACATTATGGCTGTAGCAGGGCATGACAGGATGGTATGGGGTGATGCCTCTCTATTATTAAAAAAAGTCTTGAAAGGCTTGGAAGGAGACGTCCTACGAAAGAAGGCAGTGAGACAAAAGGACAGCTGCTGTACAGGCTTTTAAATGTTCGAAGCGCTGCAAGACATGCAGATCACGCAGCACGGCAGCAGCAGCAGCTGCAAGCCAGCAGCTGAGTAAAGAGGAAGTGAAAAAAAATGTATTTGTTTCCCATTGTATCACTGTTTAAGAGGGGGTTTCAGAGCAGCAACCACATCTCCTTAGCGTGTGTTCAGCCCCCCTCTTCACAACGCAAGCAGCGTAGCCCGGCTCGGGTTTGTAGGGTGTGGAAGAGTGAAGCGAGCAGGGGGCAAAGCCATCCATCCATCCATTACCCAACCCGTTATTTCCTAACTACAGAGTCATGGGGGTCTGCTGGAGCCAATCCCAGCCAACACAGGGCGCAAGGCAGGAATCAAGCCCCGGGCAGGGCACCAGCCCTGCCCGGGGGGACGAACCCTCTAGCATATATAAAATAACAACATTATGCACTTTAACAGAGTTATGACATGGTTAATGCAGGCCACCATAAAAAGGCCAGGTCCCCATTGAATGATGAGTTACTTCTGCAAAGTAAATGTATTATGGAATATAAATCAGTCAGAAAATCTGGTAAAACGATATACCATAAGGGCGTCATAGGCCTGCAGCATCAAACTGTCCATGTGTCTACTTCACATACACCTGGCAAGCTGCTGAGGTATCTGGACCAACAAAGAATTATTTACAAATAAGACTTAAACCAGAAGAATAGAAATTTTTGTAAGGAGGCAGCTGTTTGGACTCCATATATCCCAAGGTAGATGGTGTCACATTGTGAGTACAGAAACACTCTAGCATACACCCAAGGTACTAGTTGGGTAATCTTGCCCTTAAAATAATCAATAATGCTATTACAGATTTGTACTTTAGAAACATTTCCATAAGTTAAATGAAGAAAATAAGAAGATAAAAAAAACACAAAAACAACAAAATAAGAAAAAGAGTAATTCATCGCCAAATGGGTTTAGCATTGACTCCCAGCCGTTTGTATAGCCACTACTCATGTCCCACTGTACAAAAAGCAAATCATACTGAGACAAATGAGGTGTAATAGAAATTATCTCTAGCACCAGTGCTTAAACAGAAAGCTGTGAGGAAGCAGCCCTCTGTGACTATTATCTCAGACGCAGTGAAGCAGGAGGCCTAATGTAGAGCAATGAGAAGAAATTAAGCAGAACCTCTCTAGGGATCAGACGACTAGACTTTATAGTAATTCCCAATGAGCTAAGAGCTACTGCAAAGAATGCACAAAATAAGCATATTTCAAGCAAGGGAATCCAAAGACCTGAAGTTATGAATTCAGACTGCTGGCTGTAATAACATTCTTCTGCTCTTTCCCTATCACCTCATACAATGTGTACACATCGTAATGGGAGCCTAGACATTGGTCACCTTGTCACAATAAGAAAAGCTAACAAAGCTACAATCAAAAAAGTCATGTAAGAAAAGTTCTGTCTTGGTATCTGGCCAGGAAATAAAAGGACTGCTGGTAGGTACAATTTGTGGTGCTATTCCTCAGGCTAGCAGGAGACCTCTTCAATTAGGCTTGTTTCACGGACTCGTTTGAAGTTAGCAACTACCTTCTGTTTACGTAAGAGCTAGAGCACAGGATTGGAGTGATTTCTAACCATTCAAAAATACATAGGCACCATGGGTAGAATGGATTTAAGCATTTTTAAATGGCAATGCTGCATGGTGGTGAAATGGGGTATAAAATTACAGTCCACTGACAGTGGTAATCAAAAGGAGGTGACAGTTGCTATAGTTTTTAACATGTGGAAGAATAGTTATTGAGACAAAATGTCAACAATACTAACATATCTACTACTGTATCTCTACTATTCTCAAAAATACAAGTGTTAGTTTGGGATTGGGAAGCAATTTGCAAATGATACAATTGCAATCACTATTTCTGGGTCAACATAGCAGCACACTGGTTATATACGCCATCACTCTTCTGGAAAGGCTCTCCACAAGACTTTGGAGTGTGTTTGGGGGCATTTGTACACATTCACCCAAAAGAGTATTTGTGAGATCAGGTACTGTTTAACTTAAGGTTCTCTGCAGGCCACTTAAGTTTCTCCCTGACATTGTGCATAATGCTGTTAAGCGTATGTATAGCCGCTTGGCCATGGAAACTCATTTCATGAAGCCCATGGCGCAAAGCTCTTGCACCGATGTTTCCAGTGGCAGTTTGGAACTCTTCTGTAACTGATACAACAGAGGAGAGGCGATTTTTACACACTTTATGCTTTAGCACTTGGTGGACCTGCTCTTTGAATTTTCATGGCCTATCACTTTCTGGCTGAGCTGTTGCTGCTTCTAGAGGATTCTGCTTCACAGTAATAACACTGGCAGTTGACCAGCGCAAATCTAGCACAGCAAAGATTTTACCAACTGATTGATGGTAAAGGTGGCATCCTATGACAGTGCCATGTTTAAAATCACTGAGCTCTTCAGTACGACCCATTCTATGGCTAAAGGAAATTACATAGTAATGTGCTTGATTTTTTGCACCTGTTCAAAATGGATGAGGCTGAAACACCTGGGGCCTTATGTATAAACGGTGCGTACGCACAGAAATGTTGCGTAAGAACTTTTCCACGTTCAAATTGCGATGTATAAAACCTACACTTGGCGTAAAGCCACGCACTTTTCCACGGTACCTCATACCTTATCGTACGCAAGTTCTCCGCTCGGTTTTGCAGACTGGCGGCACCCAGCGTCAAAGCAATGCTACTGTTCCTGTGTGATTACTCCTTATTTTCATGACGCGGCTTTATAAATACACCGAAACTAACCGCATATTGTTTATTAGTGTAACGCATCTGATTGTAATTAACTTGTAACAATATAATGGTCCAGGGAACAGCCATAGTATTCCAAATACCATAACTGCTTTAGCGTTGTTACTCTCACTGCACCTTCCTCTTCTTATTTTTCTTCTTCTTCTTTCAGCTCCTCCCGTTAGGAGTTGCCACAGCTGATCATCTTTTTCCATATTTCTCTAACTGCACGACTCGGAGTATTTATATCACTGTATCTGAGTGTGAATCACAGCAGCAACTGATCAGAAAGAGAATTATCGGTATACAGCTTTAAGGACACGCTGTCTCAGCCACTGCAAAACGTTTTAAAGCATTTCCTGTACGGACCTCGCGGTTCAGAAACAGTTTAATCCCAAGAACTTTAAATGCACTCAATCAATTGCACCTTGTAGAACTGTTTGTACTTATAAATACAACCACCCCACTGTTAACTTGCACTAATTATAATATCGCACAACCTGAGCCACTTTATAAAGCACGTATTTACATATGATGACAATATCATTTTTAAGATGAAATGCAGCAAAATATGTTTATTAAATTATACAGATAAAACTTTAACTTCATTTAAATAATCTATATTCTTCACTGGTACTCGTTAAGGATAGAATAATTAAACATGTACTACAAAGATATTTCAATGTTCTTTAAACATTTTGAAGAATCGGCGCTAAGCTTACAGATGCCTTAACTTCTATTACAGAGCTGATTGCATGCCGATCAGTTACTTGGGGAAAGAAAAGAACTGACTGCAGTGACGGCTACGCCAATATATATTGAATATAAAACAGAAAGAGAAAATAACACAGCTAAAAACGCAGCGACAAATTTCGGCAAAAGTTAAATGCTTGTGTCATGAGCACGAGGTGGCTAAGCAGTGTCTGCAACGGACGAGGCCATCCACCGTGCATAAGCTACCTTACTGATGGGTGGGCAAAGGAGCCACCGATTCTTCCTCTGCCCAGTGCCACCACAAGCCTAGAGCCGCCCCTGAGTACTGCTGCAATAAATTATTTCATCAAAGTGAAACACATGTTTAATAACGTGCTTTAACTCCTATCATCATGAAAATGATATCACGTATACATCTCAGTGTTTGAGTTATTCAGAGAGCTGTAATATCACGAATATAATGGATTCTGTGTCCAGTTGGAGGAAGAGAGCCAGTTTAAGAAGCAAGTAGTGATTCCCACACATAGGCACATAGAAGATCAAATACAAAACAAAGCATTTACGTGCTACTTTAATTACGATGTGATTTGAGAAACTGGTTAATTAAACGATTTTAAGATGAAGTTTATGATGTTCTACTTTAATGACAAAATAAACTACGTGATTAAAGTGGAAATGTCGAGATTGAAGTTGACATTTCGTGCTTTTTCCCCACTGTGTGCCTTTTTTCTCTGTACCCTAATAAGCTTTCATATGACACTCAGACAGTGGGCTACAACTCGGCTTTTCACGGCGACTTTGATATGTGACTTCTTTTTTATTTCCGGCACTGTGCGATTTTGTGAACATGAGCTTTCAAGTTTCTCCAAACACGCTATGTCACTCGATCAACTTCCTTTTGTTGATTATACTACGGTTTATTTGAACAAATAGTATGCTTTTCCTTTGCCTCCACTTGGTATTCGCTGAAATTCTTATATTTTCCCCCGTGCTTTTCCTATTGTCTTTTCACAGAAGGCTGCGCTTAAGGGCGATTTATATTGATTTGCATATTCAAAGAGGCGTAATTCTGGGAGGAGTAGGGGCGTTACATAAAGCTCGTGCACGAGCGTTAGTTTTCACGCTGATCGGGATTTATGTAGCGGAAGAACGTGGCAGTTGGAGTACGCACAGATTCCTGCATCTGAATTTTTCTGTGCGTAAGCACATTTTGGCTTTTGTGCTTATGCCATGTTATAGTGCGAGTTCTACGCACACCGTTATACATTAGGCCCCTGAACACAATAATTTGGAGGGGTGTCTACATACATTTGGCCATTTTGTGTATCAATGATGTGATTGTTAGATTACCTGGCAACTCTCAATTAAGTCAGGGAGGGTTTGTGTGTGTGTGTGTGTATGTGGTGCCTCAAACAGATCTAGTATTAATGTGTATTATTTTAGAATGTGGAAGTAAGAGGGAGCATAGGAGGAAAAACCCTGCTTATACATAGGGAGAACATGCCAGCACCACACAGGTGATGATTAGACTGGAATTTAAATCAAACAACACAACCAATCTGCTTCTGGGCAACATTACACCTTAATGGTAGTGTAATCTATAACATGAAGCATGCCACTAAAATGTGTTTCTTATATCAAACCATGTTGATTATGACGATTTTCTTGAATTCACATTTTATACATTTTTAATTAAATTTATGCTTTACCCTGGCCTTGTTCCGCTGAAGTATTCTTAATTTCTGTACCTGCCAAATAATAAAAGGAGTACACAACACATGTTTTGCCCTAATTGGGGCTCATCAGACGTTTGCACTTTTTGTTTCCCCTTGTTGGGCGAGGTTTCTGAACTCTTTTGAGAAAATGGGACAACAACTCACCAAGGCAAATACAGGTTCACAGCGCCACAGCACAACCTCACAAAAACAACTATGAGCAGATCGCCTACATGCTAATCGCTGCTGCACTATAAACGGCTGTTGCCAATGGGTGTTTGTTCTGTCTGTGTATAGGAAAATGGTAGCTCCTGCTAAAATAAATAACCCTGCTGTTCATGTTTCAAGTTTAATAAAGCTGGTTTTGTTAAAGGATTGAGACTCAGCCTCATTTTTGGGGTGCAAGACAGCGTCTCTCTCTCTCTATTTATATATATTGTGACAGATAGGGGGCGCTGTTGTCCCCTTGAACTCTCAGACCAGACGCCAGACACCAGATAAAAGTCCAGAAAATTATTTTATTATAATAATAATGTGCACAAAGCACCCTCCACTCCACAATACTCATAAACTATCCAGTAATCAAATCAATAATACAAATCCTCCACTCCCAAATACGTTGTTACCTTTCCTCCAAACTCAGCTCCCAAGTTGGGGTTTCCCACAGTCTTTTATAGTCCTTGACCCGGAAGTGCTTCTGATCCCTCAGTCCATGTGATTACCTAGCACTTTTCAAGTGAAAACTCCTCTTTTTCTTCAGCCCGGAAGTACTTTATTTCTTCCTTCCTCGTGACAGGGAAGTACTTCCGGGCTATACGGAGACTACAAATCCTTGAGCCTCCCTGCAGCGTCCTCTGATGGCCCCCATGGTATCCAGCAGGGCTATGAAGGAAAACTCCAAGGTCCATGATGCCCCGCTGGAATTCGGGGCATCTCCATGTTGCAGGGAGGGCTCCACCTGGCTTGGGGGTATTGGCCAAGAAAAACTGTCGGCCATAGTCCACTATATATTTTGTGGAGGTTCCATCATGCTGTGGGGCTGTGTGGCTGGTTCAGGGACTGGGGCCCTTGTTAAAGTTGAGGGTCAGATGAATTCAACCCAATATCAACAAATTCTTCAGGATAATGTTCAAGTATCAGTCACAAAGTTGAGGATACGCAGGAGTTGGATATTCCAACAAGACAATAACCCAAAACACAGTTGGAAATCTACAAATGCATTCATGCAGAAGGAGAAGTGCAATGTTTTGGAATGGCCATCACAGTTCCCTGACTTGAATATCATTGAAAAATCTACGGGATGATTTGAAGCAGGCTGTCCATGCTCGGCAGCCATCCAATTTAAATGAACTGGAAAGATTTTGTATGGAAGAATGGTCAAAAATATCTCCATCCAGAATCCAGACACTCATCAAAGGCTATATGAGGCGTCTGGAGGCTGTTATATTTGCAAAAGGAGGCTCAACTAAGTATTCATGTAATATCTCTGTTGCGGTGCCCAAATTTATGCACCTGTCTAATTTTGTTATGATGCATATTTTCTGTTAATCCAATGTCACTGCTGAAATACTACTGTTTCCATAAGGCATGTCATATATTAAATGGAAGTCGCTACTTTGAAAGCTCAGCCAATGATAGACAAAGTGATAAATATATATATATATATATATAAATATATATCTATCTATATATATATATATATATATACTAATAAAAGGCAAAGCCCTCACTGATTGACTGACTGACTGACTGACTGACTCACTGACTGACTGACAAACTCATCACTAATTCTCTAACTTCCCGTGTAGGTAGAAGGCTGAAATTTGGCAGGCTCATTCCTTACAGCTTACTTACAAAAGTTAGGCAGGTTTCATTTCGAAATTCTACGTGTAATGGTCACAACTGGAACCTACTTACATACATATATACGGCCATAGCCTGCAGCTCGGTCACCGTGTGAGGCGGAGTTGCGTCCCTCATAGTCATGCCTCCCATGTAATTAAGTGCCTGCCCATATAAGGCTGTCTGTCAGCAGCAATCCAATAGACACGTTGCCGCTAAATATTCGCGGGTGAAGGACCGTGCTTATGCAAACGAAGATGAGATGGTCAGGGATAGACTAGTGTTTGGCACAAACTCAGCGAAAGTGCGAGAGAAACTTTTAAGTGCCGGGTCTTAGCTAACATTAAATAAAGCTGTGGACATCGCAAGATCACACGAGATGCATGTACTCCGAGCGGCTCATGTGAACTGACTGTGAACGCAGTACGCAGAGAACAAGCAAGAGCTCCAAAGAGTGCTGAACAAAAAACGCATTACACAATTGAGAAGGCAGAAAAAGAATATGAAGCGAGTGACACATACAAGCTTATTCATAAGTGCAGCTACTGTGGAAACAAAGCACAGTGTAAACCTTAAGTTTAAATTAAGTTCATAGGCACGCTGCCGCTGGCGTTTGTCATGCCTATGACTAATACGATATTTGCGAGATACAAGTTTAATGAGAAGACGCAGGGTATAAACAAGACTTTTGATCACTTTTTAACGAAGTTAAAATTGCTGGTGAAGGACTGCGCTTATGCAAACAAAAAGGAAAGCAAGGTGTAAAGCTTAACTTTAAATTAGGTTCATAGACATGCTGCCTCTGGCGTTTGTCATGCCCAAGACGAATACGATATTCCCGTGATACAAGTTTAATGAGAGGATGCAGGGTATAAACCAGACTTTTCATCATTTTTTAAAGGAGTTAAAATTGCTGGTGAAGGACTGTGCTTATGCAAACGAAGATGAGATGATCAGGGATAGAATAGTGTTTGGCACAAACTCAGCAAAAGTGCGAGAGAAACTTTTAAGTGCCGGGTCTGAGCTAACATTAAATAAAGCCATGGATATCTCAAGATCACATAAGATAGCACAAGCACAGCTGAGAACCTTCGATGCATGTATTTCGAGCAGCTCACGTGAACTGACTTTGCAGGACTGGGAAAGGTAAACCCGTGCATGCAGTGTGTGATGTCTCAGATAAAGAGGAAGACGAGCTGCTTATTGATGCAGTAGGAAAGGAACAACCCTCTGACGCTGAACAAGCCTTTGTAGGCATATCAATAGGAAAGCAAGGTGTAAAGCTTAAGTTTAAATTACATTCATAGACACGCTACCGCTAAATATTCACAGGCAAATCCACAACTTAATACCGGGAATGCCTGTTAAACATCTTAGATTCACGAGTACCAATTTGGATAATGATCACTTCGATGAATGAAACCTGTTATCTTTACAACGGTTGACAACGAAGATGAGATGGTCAGGGATAGACTAGACAAACACGGAATGTAACTTGAACACAACACATTCTCCAAATACGAACCTGACTGAAAGAAATAATGATAATCAAATTCTTGATGACAGCAACACTCATAACAGTCACAAAACAATTACATTGACAATCATGTTACATTATTTTTAAAATGTTTCCTTTTCTTTTTCATAACTTCTTTAACACACTACTTCTCCGCTGCTGAAGCGCTGGTATTTTACTAGTATATATACTGTATATATATATATATATATATATATATACAGTGGAACCTTGTTCACGACGTCTCGTACACGTACAAATCGGTTTATGACCAAAAAGTTCGCCAAACTTTTGCCTCGGTTCACGACCACACACTCGGTATACGAACAAGCCAGCTTCCCTTTCGGTTTGTACATGTTCAGTCTCTCCCAGTGCATTTCCTGTGCAGCGAGCGAGCAAGAGAGCGCGACACGTTACATTATTTTTAAAATGTTTCCTTTTCTTTTTCATAACTTCTTTAACACACTACTTCTCCTGCGCTGGTATTTTGCTAGTATATATACTGTATATATATATATATATATATATATACAGTGGAACCTTGGTTCACGAACGTCTCGGTACACGTACAAATCGGTTTATGACCAAAAAGTTCGCCAAACTTTTGCCTCGGTTCACGACCACACACTCGGTATACGAACAAGCCAGCTTCCCTTTCGGTTTGTACATGTTCAGTCTCTCCCAGTGCATTTCCTGTGCAGCGAGCGAGCAAGAGAGCGCGACACACACATAGAGGCACGCGAGAGAGAGACACACACAGGCGCGGGATAGAGATAGGCACAAACACAGCCGCGTGAGACAGAGGCACACACACACACGCAAACACAGGCACGCGAGACAGAGGCACACACACACAGGCACTCCAGGCTTGCGAAAGAGACACACGCACACATGAAAGAGAGAGGGAGCAAGCGAGCGAGCAAGTAAGAGAGGGCGGGCTGGACACAAGGTAGAAAAGGCTTGTTTTTGTTTTCACTTCTGTTTACAGCGATTGGTTCATAGCGTGCATTGTAGCAATGTTACTTTTCTTGGTGGTTTATTAAATTACGGATTTTTCAAATGTTCATTTTTTCCTCTGTGCTTAAAACTCATTAAAAAAAAGTGTTTTTAGCGAGCGGTTCCTAGCACTATAGCGTAAACTATTGCAGTGGTAGTTTTTTCTGTTGTTCAAGGTTTTCTCAGTGTTATTCAATGTTTTTACATTTAGTTTACTGTTACGCTGTGCATTCTATGGTATAATTAACTATATTTGTGCTTAAAAACTAAAAAAGTATATATTCACATACAGTTCATACAGTCTGGAACGGATTAAATGTTTTTACATATAATCCTATGGGGAAAATTGCTTCGGTTCACGACCAAATCGATTTACAACCAGAGTTTTGGAATGAATTATGGTCGTGAAACGAGGTTCCACTGTATATATATATATGGGCAGCATGGTGGCGCAGTGGTAGCCCTGCTGCCTCGCAGTTAGGAGACCCAGGTTCACTTCCTGGGTCGTCCCTACGTGGAGTTTGCATGTTCTCCCCGTGTCTGCGTGGGTTTCCTCCAGGCACTCTGGTTTCCTCCCACAGTCCAAAGACTGCAGGTTAGGTGGATTGGCGATTCTAAATTGGCCCTAGTGTGCTTGGTGTGTGGGTGTGTTTGTGTGTGTCCTGCAGTGGGTTGGCACCCTGCCCAGGATTGGTTCCTGCCTTGTGCCCTGTGTTGGCTGGGCCTGGCTCCAGCAGACCCCTGTGACCCTGTGTTCGGATTCAGCAGGTTGGAAAATGGATGGATATATATATATATATATATATATATATATATATATAGGGTGGTCCACATCTAATTATGCAATTTTCATTACGCCATAACTTATTAAGTTTATTACATAGAAAATCACCTGACAAAATCCCAGACCATTGAGAAGTGTACAAACTGACGACATGAAGAATCGTCTTTGCGCTGAACTGGAATCATCCTCATATAAATAAAAATAATTAGATCTGGACCACCATGTGTATATATATATATATATATATATATATATATATATATATATATATATATATATATATATATATATATATATATATATATAGACATGGCCAAAATTATTGGCACCCCTGGAATTTTCCCAGAAAATTGTTGCAATTATAAATGTTTTGGTATACACTTGTTTATTTCCTTTATGTGCATTGGAACAACACAAAAAAACAGAGGAAAAAAAGGCAAATCTGTCATCATGTCACACAGAAATCCAAAAATGGGCCGGACAAAATTATTGGCACCCTCAACTTAATGTTTGGTTGCATGTCTTTTGGAAAAAATAACTGAGATTAAGTGCTTCCTATAACCATCAACAAGCTTGTTACACCTCTCAACTGGAATTTCTGACCAGTCTTCTTTTGCAAACTGCTCAAGGTCTATCAGATTTGTAGGGTGCCTTCTCCCAACAGCAATTGTGAGATCTCCCCAGAACTGTTCAATTGGATTTAGATTCGGACTCATTGCTGGCCACTTCAGAACTCTTGAGCACTTTGTATTTAACCATTTCTGGATGCTTTTGGAGGTATGTTTGAGGTCATTGCCCTGCTGGAACACCCATGACCTCTGATGTAGACCCAGCTTTCTGACACTGGGCCCTACATTGTGCCCCAGTATCTTTTGGTAGTCTTCAGATTTCATGATGCCTTGCATACAGTCAAGGCATCCAGTGCCAGAGGAAGCAAAACATCCCCAAAACATCTTAGAACTTCCACCATGTTTGACTGTAGGTACTGTGTTATTTTCTTCGAAGGCCTCACTCTGTTTTCTGTAAACAGTAGAATGATGAGCTTTACGAAAAAGCTGTACTTTGATCTCATCCATCCACAAGACGTTCGCCCAGAAGGATTTTGGCTTCCTCAAGTACATTTTGGCAAACTCTTCAGTCTGGCTTTTTTATGTTTCTGTGTCAGCAGTGGGGTCCTCCTGGCTCTCCTGCCATAGCGTTTCATTTCATTCAGATGTCGACGGATAGTTCAAGCTGACACTGTTGCACCCTGATTCTGCAGAACAGCTTGAATATGTTTTAAAGTTGATTGGGGCTGTTTATCCACCATTTGGACTATCCTTCGTTGCAGTCTTTTATCAATTTTTCTCTTCCGTCCACGTCCAGGGAGATTAGCTACAGTGCCATGTGTTGTGAACTTCTTGATTATGTTGCGCACAGTGGACAAAGTAACATGAAGATCTCTGGAGATGGACTTGTAGCCTTGAGATTATTGATATTTTTCCACAATTTTTGTTCTCAAGTCCTCAGACAATTCTTTGCTCTTCTTTCTGTTCTCCATGCTTAGTGTGGCACACTCAGACACATAACAAAAAGGTTGAGTCAACTTTTCTCCATTTTAACTGGCTTCAGGTGTGATTGCTATATTACCAGCACCTGTTTTTTGCCACATGTGAGTTCAAACGAACATCATATGCTTGAAATAAAACAATTTACACACAAATTTGGAAAGGGTGGCAATAAATTTGTCCGGCCCATTTTTGTAGTTCTGTGTGGCATGATGTCAGATTTGGCTTTTTTTCTCTGTTTTTTGTGTTGTTCCAATGCACTTAAAGGAAATACACATGTGTATACCAAAACATTTGCAATTGCAACAATTTTCTGGGAGATATGGTGCATTTTCTGGGAAAATTCCAGGGGTGTCGATAATTTCGGCCATGACTGTGTATGTGTATATATATATATATATATATATATATATATATATATATATATATATATATATATATATATATATATATACACTATCTGTATGTATGTATATATGTATATATTTATATTATATATACTGTATAAACACTTACTGAGCCAACTATTTCGAACACCTGTACAGTATCTTATCCATACAATTATCTAATCAACCAATCATGTGGCAGCAGCGCAATGCATAAAGTCATTCAGGTACAGGTCAAAAGTTTTAGTTAATGCTCACATCAATGACCAGGATGGAGGGAAAATGTGACCATTGTATGATTGGCAACTGCTGGTATTTTCATACACAACAGTTTCTACAGTGAGCTCAGAATGGTACAAAAAACAGAAAATTCAGTTCAGTGGCAGGAAACGCGTTGTTGATGAAAGAAGCCTGAAGAGAATGCCAGACTCGCTCAAGTTGTCAGAAAAGCTACGTTTACTGAGGTAGCCACTGAGATACCAATCTATACAACTGTGCTGAGCAGAAACTCATCTCAGAACCTTGAGGTGGATGGACTATAACAGCAGAAGACTATGTTGTGTTCCACTCCTGTTAGCAAAGAACATAAAGCTATGGCTCCAGTGGGCACAGACTAACTAAAATTGGAAAGGTGAAGGCTAGAAGAATGTAGCCTGATCTGATGAATCTTCATTTCTGCCTGAAGCACACAGATGGCAGGGTCAGACTTTGGCACCAATGAGATGAGTCCGTGCACCCAACTTGTCTTGTGTCAACAGTCTAGGCTGGTGGTGGTGGTGTACAAGTGTGGGGATTGTTTTCTTGGCGTACTTGGCCAAACAGTTATCACTATTTAAGTGTTGTTGGTGGAATTGTGCTAATTCGATCAAGTATGTTTTTCTGAAATATACTCTACAATCATGTGTGTGACTTCATCAATTTTATTCTTCTCCAAACCAAAAAATCAAGTTTTTTTATTTAATTTTATTAATATTATTTGAAAAAAAACAATATTCCATACATTCATGTTAAACTTAACAAGCCATAATTCAACCCCCACTCA
Source organism: Polypterus senegalus (assembly GCF_016835505.1). Lineage (NCBI taxonomy): Eukaryota > Metazoa > Chordata > Cladistia > Polypteriformes > Polypteridae > Polypterus > Polypterus senegalus. The sequence continues at coordinate 125,844,331 of NC_053164.1, read as the reverse complement.
AGAAATCAACGGGCTTGTTAATAAAAAGACTCATGTTAACAGGCTTTTAATCAGCAACAAGTACAATGGCACATGCAAAACTGCATATTTTTCCATGACAGTGCACCTGCATGCACCACATTGTCAAAGAGTTTTTAATTCAAAAAGAATGTGGTGGTTTCTGTGCACACACACCCTAATCCAATTTCACCCCATAACAAATTCATTACATCTTGCTCTTTGTGACTTCTTTTGAAAGGAAGACAACTCGCTACAATGAAATCCAGAAAAAAAGAAAAATTACAGGATGCTCTAGACACAGTAGGAAAAGATAGGTACACGTAATGTTAACAAGAATGGCATAAGGACTGAAACAAGTTTACTGCACCTCAAGGGGAGTGTTTTGATGGTAACTAAAATGGAGTAGTTTAAAGATTTTTAATTTAGGAATTCGGGGAATATTTGGGTCTCACCTTGTGTGTGTGTGTGTGTATGTAAATGCATGTATGTATGTATATATATATATCCACTTTATTAAAAGGACAATTGTCTGTTTGTTTGTCTGTGTGTAAGTCTAGTTGCTTTAACACTGTAATTCCAAACGATGGTGCATCACAAACATTTTTAGTAATAAAATGTATTTTATTTGTCATTCTAATAGATGGCACATCACAAACATTAACACTGTTTTTACAAATTCCAACAGAAGGAGCATTTGTAGTAATGCAAATTATTACTACAAACATTTGTGATGCTGTTGAGGATGTCAAATATCATATTATGCTTGTTTGCTCAATGACGGGAATCCAATTGCCACTCACCAGCACCGAACTTAAAGAAAGAGGTCTTACGTGTAATTAGCAAAATGGTCTCAATATCTGAAGTGTTACTCTGAATATCTTGGATAAGCCATATATCTTTTTTTATTAATGCCATTTAAATAAAATTTTAATGTGCTATAAAATATATAGGGCATTGCAGCGGATGGTGTTGCTGCCTCAAGGACCCAGAATCCTGAGTTTGAACACTTAGCATGGTTGCTCTACAAATGAATGCTTTTGTTTTCTGTCAACATTCCCAAAGACATACAGGTTTAGTTGATCAAAGAATCCAAATTGGGTTCTGTGCGAGTGTATGCGTCAATTATCCTTGCAATGGACTGGCACATTGTCCAGAGCTGTTTTCCTGTCTCATATTCAGTCCTGCCAGGATAGGCTGTAGCTGACAACCCTAAAATGGATTAAGTGAGTTTTAAGTGAGTTTCAGAACCATATAATATGTACTATCTGAAAACAGTTCATAGAACATTAAAAATGCTTTATAAATTATAGAAGTATATTTATATTTTTGCCAACTGAATCTTTATAATTTTCATGTTATAACACAGCATTCTGAGACCTGCATAATGAAATTCAGGATCATGGGGAATTACAGCCAATCCCTGTGGCACTAGACATGAGGCAGGAAATGGGAGCCAATCCATCAAAGAGCCACACTTACACATTATCAGTCAAGGTAGCCTGTATGACTCCAGCGATATGGTAAGAAAACAACACACACAGAAAAAGGGAGAATATGTAAAATCCACACGGATAACAACTGTATTTGGGATTCAAACTCGGGACACTGGATTAGTAAGGTGGCAATGATACCCACTGTGGCACTGTGCTGCCTTGAATTTCTGGTAATATGATTATTTTATTTAACCACTATTATTTTAATGTGGTGTAGACGGTGGCGCATTATTAGTGCTGCTGCCTAGCAGTTAGGAGACCCTGGTTCACTTCCTGGGTTCTCCCTGCATGGAGTTTGCATGTTCTCCCCGTGTCTGCGTGGGTTTCCTCCCGGCGCTCCGATTTCCTCCCACAGTCCAAAGACATGCAAGTTAGGTGCATTGGTGATTCTAAATTGTCCCTAGTATATGCTTGGTGTGTGTGTGCCCTGTGGTGGGCTGTAACCCTGCCCGGGGGTTGTTTCCTGCCTTGTGCCCTGTGTTGGCTGGGATTGGCTCCAGCAGACCCGGGTTGGATAATGGATGGATATTTTAATGTGCCAGCAACATTCTTAGTAGTTTTCTTATATATAGTAATTACTGTACATGAAGTTTTTATGCTGTAATTAAAACTTTTATAATAGCCTTTTTCCCTATTTTAACAGCTTAAAAGCAAAAACAGAAGAATAACAAAAATAAAAAATATAGTTTAAAATAATTTTTACATATGTTTAAAAGATGAATGTGCCACCAAGAAAAAAACATAACTGACAATAAGTATTATAACTTTAACATCACGGATGTGACAACTTTACCCAGTGACATCACTCCTAACATGCAGCATTCCAGTCTGAAAAATGGTAGAAAATGGTGACACAAGTGTGGACTTTTAAACGATGTGATTTGTCTGTGTACCGTAGTGCCACTCTGGGCAGGCAGGTATGAGACAGTGGTAGCTTTGGAGGAGTTATGGTTGGTGGTCCTCTTTTAACATTTTGTATTTTCTTTGAGAAACTGAATGTGGATTTTTTGAGGCATGTTTTTAATTTAGCCAGGCACTGCACAATATCATATTTAGTTATGTTTGTATATACATTATGTATGTTTGTATGTTCTGTGCAAGAGACAAAAGGCATTTACTGTACTGTCTATGTAGGATATAAAGTACCATGCAGGCATAATCAGCACTTCAAGGAGGAAAATTTAACTAAAATGTAATTTTGTATTATCATAAGCAGCTTCTTTGTAGGATTAATTTCTTATCTATTAAATGTCACAAATGGAACGTTACTTGAAAATAACACTTATTAGAGGGGAAACAAATCCTGTAAAAATCTTGGACCGATATTTACTAATGGATTCATTCATAAATAAATAAGGCGAAGGAGCAACTTGAAAAATTTGCTCACACATCTCTCCCCATTCAAGACTAAACATTCTGGTATTTTTGAAGAAGCTCTCCCTGTCTTTTTTTTTTTTTTGCAAACTTTCACCTTTTGTCTAGTCTAGAATTTCCTAATTATCAGTTTAAAATCTACCAAATTTATTTTGTGGCTGATTTGCTCCTCTCACCCCTAAGTAGAGATTGTATCAAAATGCAATGCTGAAAAAACCCACCCCATCTGTTTCAGTGTGCTATGATCAATGGCTGATTAACATTCCAAACACTTCCATTCCTTATATAACTACCAATTATCCCTTTTTACTGGGCTCTGTCACACACTTAGCTGTGAAGTCTGTGTGAAGAGCAGGACGCAATCTGTGAGGCATTCTATCTGGGCAGGGATGGCTGTGCAGTACACAGCGAGCTTGAGAACCGGCCAACAGCAGGTTTGGTTGTTCACAGTATTATATCACAGAAGGGGGGAATGGTGGTCCATTTATGGGGGGAATCAACCTGAATAATGCCAGGAAGTTTTCAAATAATTAGGAACCTATCTTAAGGAGTTCTGGCAACAGTATTTTCTACAAATAGTTGTTTATCCTCTCTTAACTTCAATCAACAACTTTACTCAACATAAAATATTTAATTCTAAAGCATTTCTAAACCTTCAGCAATCTGTTAACCAAGATGTTTTGACCCATCATAGACAGCAGTTCATGAAGGATGCTAGATACGAGCAAATGTTTCCCTGGGCCTAGAACATTTTTCTTTCCATGTTCCAGACTGGACTTTAACTTTGTGTTTCAATATGGTGACATGGTGGCACTTCATACCTGATCTCTCAACTTTTCAAAATGAATATTTATGAAGAATGTGTTGGTTACAAGTAAAACGAAAAGGATTATTTTCCTGGTTGAACTTATTTGTAGCAATAACTATTACAGTGTTGTAAAGTATTTAACCAAAATCTCAACTTTTCCCCACTTTAATATATCAGAAATGAATGGTGGTCCAAAACAATGTTTTCTGGTCCTGAAGTACAGAATGTTATGTATATACACAGGTATTCCCAGAATATTTCTGTGAATAGTGACAGTTGAATTAGTCAGATTTAATTGTCTCCCCAACAGACAAGCATTAATGATATCCTTTTATCAAGAAACTTCAATATTCCCAAAGCAAAATGTTGGTCATGAGATTATGGCAGCCTGAAAAGAAACGGTTTGGTTTTAAATGACTTCAACATGTTACTTTTTTAATGGATAAGTGCACTTGAATTGTCTATGTCCTTTTCCATGGCTATAATCCCTTCTTTCAAGCTTTGTTTTGTTTCTGATGTGTGTGTGCATCAAGATGAATACTGCTGATTAATTACAAATACAGTGTATTGCAGAACACACAGGAGAACATGAGAAAATAATAAAAAATATATTTTGCACAGAATTTAAATTATTTTAGAGCTGATCTCCAATTCTTTTGAGACGGATGTGCATTCCTAAAACTTAACTCATATCCATACTCTGGAGAATATCCATCCATCCATTATCCAACCCACTATATCCTAACTACAGGGTCACGGGGGTCTGTTAGAGCCAATCCCAGCCAACACAGGGAGCAAGGCAGGAAACAAACCCTGGGTAGGGTGCCAGCCCACCACACACACACCAAGCACACACACACACACACTAGGGACAATTTAGAATCGCTAATGCACCTAACCTGCATGTCTTTAGACTGTGAGAGGAAACTGGAGTTCCTGGATGAAACCCACACGGACACGGGGAGAACATGCAAACTCCATGCAGGGAGGACCTGGGAAGCGAACCCAGATCTCCTAACTATGAGGCAGCAGCGCTACCTACTGCACCACCATGCCGTCCCTCTGGAGAATAGTTTCTTAAATGTTAGGTCACGGGTTGCCTGCTTTTGAGTCACACAGAATCGTGACTCACCATTGTATCATTGTACCATTGTCACCATTATACCATTGTCACGTACAGTTTGTGAAGTATCTCTTGATGAGTCGCTGCAGGCAGTATAGGCAATCAACATTGCTCCACTATGACTGTTGGTGTTGATTCTCCAAGGGGGGCACCCCCATCTCCCCTTGATGACTGTCAGCAGTGATTCTACATAGTCTGACAGCCGTCATGGACTGGGTTTTAAAGACACTAAGAAGGGCAAGATTGGGTGGCAAGAAAAAAAGTTTAAGAAACTGTTTTTTGGAGCATGCCAAGTACGTTTTTAACATTGTGATAACACTGTTACTTAGATCATACATACTATATTTCATTCAAAGCCAAATAAAAAAACAAGCGATGCATGTAAATATTTATATTACCTAATGTAAGAAATAGAAAAATACAGATCAACATACATATAACCAAAATTAATCTTCAGTAAAAAATGGCAGAGTTGGTGTCCCTAATTAAGAACTCACTTAAGAAGGATGATGCCAGTTCTTCCGTATATATTCTTTCAGTGTGGTGCTCTCCAGATCTGATATGACAATCTTACATTATGTATTATATATAGTTTGGGCTCCACTGTGAAATTTACACTGTGGTGACATTCTTTACAATCATTCTCCAGCCTTTGGCTAGGTATTTTATAAGCTTTGACTACTGGATCAGTTTGGTTACTAAGAAAAGCTGGGTACGTAATGAATAATAAATATCAACTCACTCTATATTATCTATGTACGTTGTAATTGAGAAATGAATTAAAGCAAGACTATATCAAGACTCCCACACGTATATATTTACACCTTATGAACATCACATGTAAAAATAAAAAAAGGCCAGGGGATGGTCTCCCTCTGAGATTTAACACAGTGGTTACTGATATATTAGATCAAGACAGCAATATAATGTACAAGTAACCATGTACATGTATTGGAAGAGCGTGAGGGACCACTGAAACAGAAAAATGCTCTCATTACTTTTTTCTTACATATCCCAAGGCCTCAGGGGTGAACATCCAAGTTATCCTGATGGTGGATCCACCCAGGAGTTAAAGAGAAACAATTATGTCTCAGATATGATTCTACTAATGTTTACCGTTTGTCATTGTTATATTCCATATAGGGATTGAGTTCAGGGTCTTCTCATATGCTAGAAATGAGTATATATTTACAATAATGACAGCTGCACTCATTTTGATCTAATATAGTTTAATGATTGCAATTATTAAAAAAAGTTTACCTGAGATTGTACATTTTCCCTGGGCTATGTTCCTTTAAATTGAAAGGAATGTGTAGCTGCAAATCGTTAATTAAAGAAAGGGTGAGATGTTAATTTCCAGCCCTCAGCCATTAACGAGTAGGCAAAAATCCAGCTAAGCAAACCGAGGAGCAACACGAGGCCAAAACAAGATTAGCTGGAGAGTCATGAAACTTGGTATTGATCTTGTTTCGCTGTTCACTATAACAGTACAGAACCACATATTCTTCCATGATAAAGTGTGCTGCCATGTTAGTAAAATTTGGATGACTAAGGTAAGACTGTACAATAATTCAAAATCGTCTTGTCCTACAACATAACTGTCCCTTTCTAAACAATATTCTACAGACAGAAAATAGTCAAATAAAAAAATCTAAAGCTGTATCTAGGAATTTCTACAGATTATCAAGGGCTTTTAAAAGATTTACGCTAGAGTTTGTTTCTGACTAAGATAAAGCAAAATGTGTGCTAATGTCTAATTAGAGACAATCACTTTTGAGGCTGTGCAAGCATGTTGGTAGAATTTGCTCCACAATATTATTCTGTCACCACACACAAGATTTACATAAAACATTTTAATGTGCAAATAATGCAAAGACATGTTTGGGGTTAATAAGTACCACTTATGTTGTCCAAAAACTATGACATGCTCCAAGCCAACTCTGAGTAAACATTTTATGAGGACTGACAAAATGGCCAAGAAAGAGATTAATTCAGGGACAACAAAACAAACCCTTTGAAGCAACCCATAACCTGTAGATGATGGGCATCATCTGTGCATTACACAATAGTGTTTGTATGTAATAATGTAACATGGGAACATGGAGACACAGAAATTATTCACAAAATGTTAAACAATGGAAGGAAAACAATCAAATACAGATTCAACCCTAGGTTTTCCAGGCCACCCAATAAGATAATACTAAACATAAATGGAATCATCATTATTATCCAAAAGTTTAAATTATATATGAAATCAAGATGGCATGAAAAACATAACTTTAAAGTTTTCAATTGATTTTATAGATATCTAGACTTCAACAGACAGAGTCAAACATCATATTCTCCCTACTAATGGAAGATATAATGGCTCTGCAACTCTAAATGTAGACACAAAAATAAATACAGTTAGGTCCATAAATATTTGGACAGAGACAACTTTTTTCTAATTTTGGTTCTGTACATTACCACAACGAACTTTAAATGAAACATCTCAGATGCAGTTGAAGTGCAGACTTTCAGCTGTAATTCAGTGGGTTGAACAAAAAGATTGCATAAAAATGTGAGGCAACTAAAGCATTTTTTTAACACAATCCCTTTATTTCAGGGGCTCAAAAGTAATTGGACAAATTAACTGCAACTAAAATGTTAATTTCTAATACTTGGTTGAAAACCCTTTGCTGGCAATGACAGCCTGAAGTCTTGAACTCATGGACATCACCAGATGCTGGGTTTCCTCCTTTTTAATGCTCTGCCAGGCCTTTACTGCAGCGGCTTTCAGTTGCTGTTTGTTTGTGGGCCTTTCTGTCTGAAGTTTAGTCTTCAACAAGTGAAATGCATGCTCAATTTGGTTTAAGATCAGGTGACTGACTTGGCCATTCAAGAATTTTCCACTTCTTTGCTTTAATAAACTCCTGGGTTGCTTTAGCTGTACGTTTTGGGTCATTGTCCATCTGCATCATGAAACGCCGCCCAATCAATTTGACTGCATTTAGCTGGATTTGAGCAGACAGTATGTCTCTGAACACCTCAGAATTCATTCGACTGCTTCTGTCCTGTGTCACATCATCAATAAACACTAGTGTCCCAGTGCCACTGGCAGCCATGCAAGCCCAAGCCATCACACTGCCTCCAACGTGTTTTACAGATGATGTGGTATGCTTTAGATAATGAGCTGTTCCATGCCTTCTCCATACTTTTTTCTTGCCATCATTCTGGTAGAGGTTGATCTTGGTTTCATCTTTCCAAAGAATGTTTTTCCAGAACTGAGCTGGCTTTTTTAGATGTTCTTTAGCAAAGTCCAATCTAGCCTTTCTCTTCACTATGGAAATGATTCTGCGATCATCCACCACTGTTGTCTTCTTTGGACGTCCAGGTCTTTTTGCCTTGCTAAGTTCACCAGTGCTTGCTTTCTTTCTCAGGATGTACCAAACTGTAGATTTTGGCACTCGTAATATTGTAGCAATTTCTCGGATGGGTTTTTTCTGTTTTCGCAGCTTAAGGATGGCTTCTTTCACCTGCATGGAGAGCTCCTTTGACCGCATGTTGTCTGTTTACAGCAAAATCCTCCACATGCAAGCACCACACCTCAAATCAACTCCAGCCCTTTTATGTGCTTAATTAATAATCACATAACGACGGACTTGCCCACACCTGCCCATGAAATAGCCTTTGAGTCAATTGTCCAATTACTTTTGAGCCCCTGAAATTATAGGATTGTGTTAAAAAGATGCTTTAGTTGCCTTACATTTTTATGCAATCTTTTTGTTCACCCCACTGAATTAAAGCTGAAAGTCTGCACTTCAACTGCATCTGAGTTGTTTCATTTAAAATTCATTGTAGTAATGTACAGAACCAAAATTAGAAAAAAGTTGTCACTGTCCAAATATTAATGGACCTAACTGTAGTTTATCTATGATCTGGCAACCCCTGGAAATATTTTATTTCAGCAACTTTATGACAGAAAAGAATTTGCAGGAATCAGACACCAAATGAGCAAGCAGCAGATAAGGAGTAGGCGGGAACTCAGGGAACAAGAAAGAGGCATTTTGGAGTTTGTTTCACCTGTTTTGATTCACTGTACTAATGAAATAATAATATGGGGAATTGTATTTTCAGCAACAAATACTCTTTCACATTATTTATCTCTCTCTAGCTTCCAGGTTAAAGTCTCCCACTACAGCCTGCTCACTCCTCTGTTCTGCCTGATAAAAATAATGCTTTATGATTGCCTGCATTTACCTTTGACTGCCCCATTCATTTCTGGTATAGAACTTATTTTCAGGCACCCATCAATCAATCAAATTTTATTATATATTGTACCTTTCGCAGAGAATGCAATCACAAAATACTTCAGAAAACACATATGAAGAAAAAAAAATGTAAATAATAAAATCTGTAAGCAGAATAGTGGCTGGATTACTCTACTATCCTAAAAATTTACTGCCAAGTAGTGGGAAGTCCAAGCAACTTTATTTTACACTATCAAATTTACTTTTTGGACTGCAGTGTTTGTTGGTACTCATTTCAGCCAATCCTTTAAGCATAGCATTGTGGCCTTCTTTAACTGAATAGATATTTTAAATCAAAGTCTAATTTCTTTAATTTGCTTCAAATTATCCAAAACATTCAGTTTTTACTTTTCAAAAAATTCATTTGTTCATTAATTCTCTTCAAACTACATTTTATGTTTAAAAAATTATTTGGTTTAGTGCTTTTATTTTAACATACACTAGTCTGACTTCTGTGTTTAGAAGCTTCAAAGCAAAAACCCACTTAATCGGTGACAAGGACATGAATGTTTCATTCTAAGATAAGAAAAACAGCTTCAAATGATGCCTCCTCAAAGTAAGTCCAGAAAATTTCTTATAAAATAAGCAATTATTTTGATTAGATGAGATAAACTTTATTAATGCCATGGGAAATTCAGATGCACAAAGCAGCTGAAACACTATAAAAACAAGTATACAGACTTACAGGACAACTAATACAGTCAATCAATCAATCAATCGATAAGTAAATAAATCCATCCATCCAACCATCCATTTTCTAACCCGCTGAATCCGAATACAGGGTCACGGGGGTCTGCTGGAGCCAATCCCAGCCAACACAGGGCACAAGGCAGGAACCAATCCCGGGCAGGGTGCCAACCCACCGCAGAAGTAAATAAATAAATTCATAAAAATAAAGTTAACAAGTACATCGGGTGGAAGCATTGAGTTGCCTGATAGCAGTGGGCAGAAAAGACCCCCAGAAGAGCTTCTTAGCACACCATGGTAGAATGAACCTGTGGATTAAAAGTGGTCCAACAGGATGCCTCCATGAGGGGATCTTTCATGATGGCATCCAAACTTGGTTGTGCCACATAGTTTTAAGGATTTTACATTTTTCTGCATTTTTTGTCCCACCCCAATGCTGACATTACATCGGGGATTACTCCATTATTTATGAGTTATTAAGCAATATGTTCCATGGTAACAATATGAGCAATTGAAAACCATGATAGAACGATGAAAGCCTGGAGTCAGACTAAATGTTAAGTACACACAAAAACAGGTGAAAAATGTGTGTATGCAGCATTAAGCAGAGACTTACTAGCTGTGCACAAGCATACCAAATGGTTGTCTGCAGACCTGAGGTGCCAATCCCCAAAGCTCACCACTCTGCTGCTATTGGAAAATGTCATTTCCTAAGCTGCTAACCCCTATAGGAATAGGGCAAACACCTACAACAGGTGTACTTATCACTATACCTTGACCCAATTAAACAGTATAAAATGAATATTATTATAAAGCAACATTAATAAAAACTCAATGGTAATGAAAAGTGGGTAATGTATTTGAAAAAAGATTTAGATTAGGCAATGTGTTTTAAAAAGAGTTTAATTGAGAATACTTATGCAGAAAATGAAGGTGACAGAAGATGAGTCTTTTAAAGTCTGGGTGCAGAGGAGCTTCAGACTGGTGTTCAGTCCGCAGAGGTCCATGTCAAATTCTTTAGGGCTCTTCTCCTTCTTGGCTCTCCTTGCTTTTCTTTCTGCTGCTCTGCTCTGCCTGCTGTCCTTCTCTCTTCCTGAAATGCCCAGAATGCACCCAAACTTAAAGGCCTAACTTCACTTTGAATTAACAATGATTATAAGAATAATCAATCAGTGTTTGCCTTTCTTAGGCAGTTTGTCCATTTCGATCCCCAGGTCTAATAAATTGACAATTTGCTTAAGTATTCTAATAGGATGATCTAAAAGATACCAGTAAAGATACAGAATTTAATATTGATCTATAGCAAATGTTTAAAAATATACATAGACTGTGTTTAACATGGGACAAAAGAGCCCATAGTTAAAAAGTTGCCGTTCAAATAAGGTCAAAAGGTGCAGGTTTTCCAGTTGCTGGCTGTTTACTCACGTGTCCTTATTGCTAGTAGGTTAACCAGTCTTAGCTTACACAGGTCACATTTTGAGTTCTTTTTTTCAGTCCATTTTCTTATTTTATATATTGATTAAAGAACAGTCCAGTATTGTGAGTTTTGAACATTAAAATGGCTTATTTGTATAGCAATTCAGCAGCTTTCCATGCAAAAGTGGGGATTATAAAAACACTTGACAGAAGAATGTGCATATATTTACAGGAACTCTGACCTATTTTTACGCAACATTTTGGAGAAACTAGAAAATGACAACACACTTGATCAAGTAGAGAAATGAGCCAAACCAGCTACATGACTCATGTGTATAATAATTCATGCCACTGAGCTGTTACTAGAATGTACATCAATGTGGCAAACATATAGTATTACACCTGAAAAGTGATAATTACAACGTATGGACTGTTTTTAGTTCTCTTTTGTGAGGATCAGTGCTGCATGCCTACATTAAAGAACTTTTTTTTTGCTTTTTTGTCATTTTACATTGACTACCTGTTGTCACTTTCAGGAAACTGGCCAACAAGTTTGGAATGTCTCAGCCAAGGTTCCCTCCATCATGCTTGCTGGGCTGGAAGCCATTAACTGACTGGCAAGGCATTACATTTAGCTTTCATATAGTTTGAATGTACATACATAAATCATAACATGTTTTTGCCAACATAAAAAGGCAATGGGCAGCAGTTCTCCTAATTTAATCAAAGCACTTTACTGTACTCATACTGCATTAAGGGCATCTAGTGAGAATGAAGCAGCATTTGTTAACTATAAGCAGTTACACTGCATTAATGCACAAGTCATTTATGATACCAAGATGAGAATGACAAATATCATGGCTTGGTGGACAGGACCAACCTGTGATTCATGTATTTTGTGGCAAAGAAGACTTGTTGGTAAGGTAAATTGTGGCCTGTATTATTCATCGTAACAGCAATCGTGTCATTACATGTGCAAAAAATAGTGGCTACCTACTCAGACTCTTGCAACTTACACCTTTACAAGACGTCCAGAATGCAGAGAAGAAGCACTATAATACTAGTATGATCTTGCATGGCCAAATACTCTTGAATGCAGGTGGCAGCATTTTGACATGTCAGTATGGGAGCTGGTCTACCAACCAGTGAAGTTCTTCTGCATTGTGACTGCATATGCATGAGGTTGATTAGCAAAGTCCATGTATGGTTGTTTTAGGGCAGCAACCAGGAGGAGTCTGAGGCACGTTTACCTATGCATATTTACAAGATAATTGTGATTTATAGAGGTAAATCACATGGAAATGTGCAAATGCATTTTCCTTGTTTATTGGCTTTCGCTTGTTGTCACACTCAAATCCATGAAAAGTTTATAAATGAGACCTCTGGTGTGTATGGTACCTAACCCTCTAGTCCCTTTTTTGGCAATAAACTGGAAAAAGATGTATATTATATCCAAATTTGTGATCTTCTCATCACAAAACACTCTGTCTATGAAATCCTAATGCTACCAACATTTCAAAAAGATTCAAGATTGCCTTTTTCTTTAATTCCTGCCTATACCATGTAATCTTCACTTGCTTTCTCTTTATACTGTTAAGCACATGTGTTTTAATATATTACAGAGTGTGGGTTAATAGTTAAGGAGTGTAACACACGTGTGCATGGGAGGCAGTTAAAGGGCTTACGTGATCATACTTCTACTCATGGCGAGGGGGTTGCAATGTATACAAACTCGTCTCTTTCCCCTTTTACCCATAATCTCGAAAGAAGGACCAGCCTGACATCACTTCCGCTTCTGGCTTTATAAGGACACCCCTTTCTGTCTACTCTCTATAAAAGCCTACCTGTTCTCAATATACAAGTCAGTTCTAATTGGACTTGTCCAATAGTCCCAAGTGTCTACTCATTGCTTTATTTATAACACAATATGTGGGGTGGCCAATCCAACCCTTTTTCTACCTCTGTGGTGTTATGGGTCCACAGCTCGCTCAGCAAAGGCCATTTTTTTAAATAAATAATCACCGCACTTGCGCCGACTTAGTGAGGGGTCGTGGTGGCCATAGCAAGCCACGGGGCGATCTGCGGTGTGGGTGTTTCTCACCTAGTGCACAGACCGAAGTCAGGATCGGGAGGTCTCCAGACTTCTCTCGCCTGCTGCAAAGCCTAGTCGGGAGAAGCAGGTGAGACGCTAACAGAAAAGAGGCACCAGGCTTGTCATTGTTGTTGTTTTTTTAAAGACTGCTTCCTAAGGAATGTTTTAACCTCGTTTTAAAAGGATTTTGTTTTGTGTATTTTTACCTCCACGTTTTTCTTTTAATGGCTTATTTATTTATGGAACTTTGATGCACTGCACTTTATGGACACTTTGTTTTTGATTTGTTGACTGTTTTAAATAAAAGCACTTTTGCACCTTTTGAACCATCCCCTTGCTCAATTGTTATTGCCTCTACTGTCTAGCTCATCTCGGTGACATTATCGACGGTGTTGGGTTCAAGGGCTCCGGAACAGCGAATGGGAGTATGGTGCAGAACTCGCATCGTCACATTTGGTGGAAGCAGTGGGATGAGCTAGCAGTGGGGCCAGAAGAGGAGACAGAGCAGCAAGCGAGACTGGTACCAGACGTTAAGGAACCCACGTACCCAAGCCGGAGGAGGACATTTTTATGGACAGACCTTTTTATGGACATTTATTTATTGCTGGTTTTTAATTATCTTTTAAAAAGTTCTTATTATTTTAATGTCCTTTTTTTATGAAGGGGGCTTAGGTTGGTTTTATTGTGGGATCGTTTTAGTGCTTTTATCGTTTTAGTGCAGTGTAGAGTGGCCGAGCTCTGGACCTGAGCTCCAGTTGCACTGGGTTGGCAGTGGCGTGGAGCCTTCACTGGGTTGGCAGCGCGTTGAGCCTTCCTGTGCAACTGGAGTCTTGGGGGGGTGGAATGTGGTGTTATGGGTCCGCAGCTTGCTCAGCAAAGGCTGTTTTTTAAATAAATAATCACCGCACTTGTGCCGACTTAGTGAGGGGGCGTGGTGGCCATAGCAAGCCATGGGGCGATCTGCGGTGTGGGCGTTTCTCACCTAGTGCACAGGTGAGGAACTGCCCACATCCGTGATTGTTCCCGTGGCTAATGTGCTGCAGCTTCTATGGTCCCTCGCAATATAAAAAGAAGCGCGAGTCGGTTGAGAAAGATCAGAGAGAAAAACGAAAAAAGACAGTAAAGGACGGGGGTTACAGGAAGCGAGGGAGCAAGTTGGTGCAGAAGTGAGAGAGAGAGAGAGAGACAAGGAACGTGTGGGCGAGCAAGTGAGCGCTCGTGGGCAGCTGCGAGGAAGCTGGGTGTTAGGCTGACACCCAGGAGTTGAAGTCACTCCCGCTGAGCGATCAGGTAGCGGGAGTGACCAGGGAAAGGCGACTGGCCGCAGAAGACCGGAAAGGCAGCGGGAGTCGTGAGGCTTGGTGTTGTAGTCCTTGGTGTGAGCGTCCTGGAGACTAAGGAGTCCAAGTCTCAGGCCTGGGATGAGTGCCAGACCGAAGCCAGGATCGGGAGGTCTCCAGACTTGTGTGTGTGAGTTGAAGAGAGCAGCTGCAGAAAGTGTCTCGCCTGGTGCAAAGTCTAGTCGGGAGAAGCAGGTGAGACGCTAACAGAAAAGAAGCACCAGGCTTGTCATTGTTGTTGTTTTTTTAAAGACTGCTTCCTAAGGAACGTTTTAACCTCGTTTTAAAAGGATTTTTTTTGTGTATTTTTACCTCCACGTTTTTCTTTTAATGGCTTATTTATTTATGGAACTTTGATGCACTGCACTTTATGGACACTTTGTTTTTGATTTGTTGACTGTTTTAAATAAAAGCACTTTTGCACCTTTTGAACCATCCCCATGCTCAATTTTTATTGCCTCTACTGTCTAGTTCATCTCGGTGACATTATCGACGGTGTTGGGTTCAAGGGCTCCCGAACAGCAAATGGGAGTATGGAGTTGAACCCGCATCATCACAACCTCTTGTCCCTCTTTTACAGGAGATAAAGTGAAACTTATCTAAACACATTACAGTATGTTCAACTTTGAAAATGTCATTCTGTGAAGTATATTGGCAGCGAGATCATGGTCCGGAGGAGCCAAGCAGTCAGTGATGTTTTGGGTCTGGTCAAAATGGATGGAATGATTACCACTGAGAAATATAAACAGATTTCTAACTGACATGCTGTATCTTTGGGGAAAAACTTAATCTTTTTCAGCATTATAATGATTCAAAACACACTCCAAACAAACATAAGACCTTCTTGGAGCAGAAGTCTGCAAATGAAACAGTAGGAGTGGTAGACTGGCACCTCAGAAACCAAACACAGCATAACTGATGTTGTGTAGGAGGACATGGACAGGGCAAAGAACATATATAGCCAAATCTGAAAAGGAAAGCTAAGATACAAAAGTTACATAGTATTTTTAGAAGCAAATACATGCATGTACAGTATATATAGTGCATTCGTAAAGCATTCAAACGCCTACACTTTTTGCACACCTTATACTGTAGACTTAATTTTAAATGGATAAAGTTGCAATTTTGTAATCAATCTACTCCCAATAATCCATAATGAGAAAGTGAAAAACCTTTCCAGAAAGGTTTGCAACTTTATTAAAAATCAAAAACTGAAATATTTCATTCATATAAGCATTCAGGCCATCAATTCAGTTTTTTTTATAGAACCCTCTTCGGCAGCAAATACAGCTTTGAGTCTTCTTGTTTAAGTCTCTACAAGCTTCGCAAAAAGGTTATTATCATAAATGAAAACTGAAACAAAGATGAAAACTATTACTAAAACAACAAATTTTCATAAACTAAAATAAAATAATTAATAAAACTGCATCTGCCCAAAATGATTACAGTCGTTGAAAAGACTAACTGAAATAAAATAACAATTTACAAAGATATGTTTTAGTTTATATCATGGCCAGACTTATTCAGGGACTCTTAACTTGCCTGTGGTGCCCTGGATAAAAGCACAACCATTTAATTAATTAATATGTAAATATAAAAATTTGTCTAGTTTTTCAAATAAATATTACTGCCACTAGACTTGTCAATCATGTTTTCTTTAACTTTTTAATCGTTAAACTTGAGTGGATTGGTCCATCGCTATTTGCAAACACGTTGTAGCTTGTCTCCTGAGAACAGTGGCTAGTGTGTCTTGTTGACTACAAACTACAAACAAACGCGAAGAAGAAAGAGATGTATAGTGTTTAATAGTGACCATTCTTCAGAAATAGCCAGAGACCAGATGATAGCTTATACTTTTAGTCATAGTGAAGGATACAGACATAATGATTTTGCTCAAAATAGGATGTCACCTCTGCAAGTACATGATGTGACATGAACTTTCAGAGCTGCCATTCACAGGATCTGAAGGGCACAAGGCAGATATACTGTATCAGGTACAGATGATTCTTTACAGAATTTCAAGCTGTTCAGAAGTGATGACATGCAATTGTGACTGAGAACACCAGACATGCATAGTAAGTGACTACAGGCCACAGGCCTGTAAATTAAATGGCACCACAACTATTCCTCCTGACTCATGCCTGATATGTCCACCGGTCACAACAAGCCATACTTACTGTTCTTATGTTATGCTCTGATGGCTATCCAGTATAATTTAAAGCTCTGATTTTGCATACTCTTACTTTCTCTTTATATATCCCATAAGATGAGTTGCTCTTTCTGTGTATTTTGTGGCTGTCCATACATCTAATGCATGCCGCTGTTCTCCGTACATGGACCACTTACTCTTCTTGTACAGTGGCTACTCAAATTTATGTTACTCTTGAGCTTTGACATTGTACACTAGTTTTTCCATAGTTTCCTCATTACAGCTTGCTGAGGCCACATTAAATCCCAGTTTTTTGTTAACATACTGTATATGTTAGAACACAATTAAATCTATTTTCTGATTTTTTTTACTTTTCAGGCATTTAGGTGACAAAATTCTGTAAATAAATGTTTCTCTTTGTAAGACATACAGAAGCTGGTACAAAATGACAAAGCCCTGTACAGGAGCTTTTGAATACAGCATTGAAAACTGCAATACTAATTGCATTTTTTTCAGAGCAATTCAATAATAATATCTGAAAAAATTACAGAGTCATGACACATTAGCCTATACTGTAGCTGAAAATACAGTATGCATACTAACTAAAACTAAGCTGAATCTCCAAGTAAGATCACCAGTAACATAGAAATAAAAATATAAAAAAGTATAAAAAGTCAAGACTACAATAACCTTGCTTTGAACATCTGGAATTGAGCAGTTTATCCAATTCTTCCAGATAGATCCTATCAAACTTTCTTAGACTGGATAGGATGCATCTGTAAACTGCCATCTTCTGAAGTTCTGTCATAGTGACCACTGGGTCCTTGGAGACCTCCCTAACAAAGGCCCTGTTTACCTGGTTAGTCAGTTTGACTGAACGGTGTGGCAGAAGACCGGGGATCTTGTCCCTCCAGGACACCCCTGTGATGGAAGGACCAGGGGGAGGCGACATATTAGGGACAATTCCTCTCCCGAAACAAGAGTTGGCGACCCCAATGGAGCACGTCAGGACCATGGGCTTGGAGCTTGGAAGCTCAGCCCTGTTGGGGAGCGTGGTCAACGCCAAGTGGCCCCTTGACAAATCCAGAGCCATGGACTGCAGCACTTCCGCCACACCAGGAAGTGTCCGCAGGTCCTGCGGGTGCTGCAGGAGATGATCGGGAAGTAGGAGGAGAAGCCGGATGGGCCCCTCAAGGCTGTACAAGAGTGGCTGAGGTTGTGCGGTGCATGGAGGAAGACTGGGTCTCTGAACAGGGTGAAACATGAGTACGTCAAAGGGTCATTATCCCCACAGATGGAGAGAGATCCTGAACTCGGCTGGGCAGAAGTTCCCATCCTGTTTTCACGTCCAGAGGGCACAGGTGCAAGGAGAGTGCTGGTGTTAAGGGACAGGAGCCAACGCTGTCCATATAACAGTATGAGGGGTACTTTGGAATGGAGTCGGGGCAGCGTCTCCCCACCATCTTCTTGGTTTTGTTTTTCAGGGTGGAACCGTGGACTGGGGTATTCCGGCGCTCCATCTTGGAAAAAGATAACCCTCGCTGGACGAGCCACTTCACCATACAAGCCTTAGATGAGGGAGAGGCAGTGTGGCAGATGATCGGGGATTAGCTTGCCCCACCAGGACGCCCCTGTGATGGAAGGACTGGGGGAGGCAACATATTCGGGGGCTCAGCCCTGTCAGGGCCCATGGTGACCATCAAGGGGCGCCTGGATAATTAAGGAGCCCTGGACAGCAGCACTTCTGCCACACCAGGAAGTGCTGTCGGAAGAGAATCCGGGTGCACCTGAAGTGCTTCCTGGAGCCCATGCAGCACTTCTGCCACACCAAGAAGTGCTGCAGGAGGAGCATCTCTAAACACCTGGAGCACATCCAGGTGCAACTTAAAAGGGGCCGCCTCACTTCATTCGTGGAGCCAGAGTTGGAAGGTAGAGGATGGAGCTTGCGGGAGAGGAGTGGAGGCGGCAGAAGAAAAGAAGGAGAAAGAAAGGACTGAGCCATTATTGTGGGTGATTTGTGCACTGTGAAGAAAAGAAGTGTATTGTGTTTTGGGATTTCTGTGTGTCCTGAGTCTGTCTGGGTCCGGGCTAATTCCACAATGGCCAACTCTTGAAAGAGTCGTGGTCGCTCCAAACTATTTTATTTCAC
Source organism: Polypterus senegalus (assembly GCF_016835505.1). Classification (NCBI taxonomy): domain Eukaryota; kingdom Metazoa; phylum Chordata; class Cladistia; order Polypteriformes; family Polypteridae; genus Polypterus; species Polypterus senegalus. The sequence goes on along the minus strand of NC_053164.1, from coordinate 125,825,411 downwards.
AATTACTGTGCTCCTGGGAACACCCAAAGCTTTAGAATGATTTTCTACATTTGCCGCTGATCTATGCCTCACCACAGTTTGGTTGTGAAGGTCAACAGAGAGCTTTCGTGGACTTCAGGGCTTGCTTTTTCTCCTGACATGCAATGTTAAATGTGTACCTTATATACACAGGCGTGAGCCTTCCTAAGCAATGTCAGCTCAGTTAACTAAGTGGACTCCAATCAAGTTCTAGACACATCTCAAGGATAATTAAAGCAAACACAATGCACCTGGACCACAATCTAATGTATCAAAGGGTCTAAATACTTATATGAATGAGCAATTTCAGTTTTTAGTTTTTAATAAATATGTAAAACTTTCTAAAAATATGTTTTACTTTGTCATTATGAGTTATTGAGTGTAGATTGATGGGAAAAATGGCAAATTTATCAAATTAAAATTAAATCTGTAACACAATTACATGTGAAGAAAGTGAAGGGGTCTGAATACTTCTGCATTCACTCTATAACTGAAGACATCTTTAACACCACTGATCTCTAACAGGAGATATGTAATATGTAATATGATAAGAGTATTTTGTTGCATAATAATAGTGCTGTGTATACCCATCATTTAATGCTGAAATATGAAAGTAAGAGTATCTTGCTATTAAAACAAACAGTTGTTTAATGATATAAAGTCCCATGATGTATTTTTCAGCTTTGCCAGTACATTGCTAATACAAACATAAAAAAATCATATTTTATTCAAGGTATCAGCCATCACCTGAAGTTTGGATTATTACAGTCATGGCATAAACAGTGTGACTTTATTGTCAAAGGCCACTGACACTAAAAATGCTTGCTATTAGCATAACTCCAACACTAATGAAACACTGATCTCACTAAAAGTCGATATGTCATAAAACATGTGCCACCTACTCATTCAGTCATGACACACCAAGCAGACACTAATGCTCCAGCATTGAGAAGATAAAGTCAAGTGTGTTGCATCACTAAAACTGATTTACGACCACTCAGTATGGCTCTGCAGATTCTTAGTGATGGGACCTGTTTTGAATGAGTACTGATTTGTTGATTTATTTGTGCACTACAGAATTTGGCATCCAGAGATAGAAGCATTAAACAAAAGAAAATCTGCTTGTTCTGTTTACTATGACTTCACTGGCCAAGCTGTTATCTCTAAATTGGGTCTATGGCTCACTGAATGACGTAGCAAACAAGGCATATTTCAAACAGTACAAGGCAGGTTTTTCAGAGGAACCTGGGAAATCCCACCTGCCTTAACAGAAAAACAGAAAAATTTCACAATTGTTTGCCCAAATAAGAAAAAGATGTACATCTAAAAATTATTCAAAAAAGACTAAACGTAGGCTCATACATTTTACTTATTAGTATGATAATGATGATGAACTAATGTTCAGTGGGCATCCTTATTACTAAAATGAGCATCTGCTAAGGAAAAAAAAGTGTGCTTTAAATACATTCTGTAATTCCAAATTACATTTGCCCCTTGAAAAAATTGGAAAAGTGCCATTAATAGATGTCAACAGGCCAGAGTCTTATCTTATATAATATATCACAAAACTTGGTCTCCAGAGGACAGCAGGGCAATGCACTTGTTAAGGTCAACAAGTGAACAGTAATTGAAACCTGTCTGTTAAAAGCTGTCCCATTCAATCCTGTGAAGAAAAGTGGAAATGCCATTTTCCATGTTGTTATGACATTAAAGGAGACTGGCACTTTGCCACTGTTTAAAGGTGACACTTCCTGAACTTGAGGTTACCCAGTTCATGAGTTGGAATGGTCTATGACTTCATGAAGATTAGATACAAGCCTGATTTCCACTATTCCCAAATCACCAGATATAAACAGGTGCAGACAGCTTCTTGAACTTCACTGCCACCTTCACAGACCTGACTGATCAGCTCTTATAAAGGTTTTTGGAGCTTAGAGATTATTTGTAATAAGGTAACAGAGAAAAATCAGAATGTAAATATTTTTTTCAATGACTTCAGCCTAGATTTTGTGATAAATGAATGTCCTTAGAGCATATTGAGGTCATCAAGTTTCCTCTGATCATGCTACTATAGCAAATTTTATTATTAAAAGCTTAAAAGATTTTCTGAATTTGCTTAAACCATTTCGGGTAGCTAGACAGATATCAGATAACAACTCTGTTTATTGCAGGGAACAGTCACACATAATTCCACATTCGTTATCATTATTAGATATTTACAATTTTCATTGGTTACGTCAATCACTCAAGTACAGCATTTCTTTTCATGTTTTCTGTCAGTTGTACGTAGTCCCCTTTTAAAACCTGCAGATGTAAATGTATATGCAAAGCCATGCTTGAAGCAGATATGTACAAGTGCCAGTACCCTATGTGTTATACTGGTGTATTAACATTAGGAGCAATTTCTACAGCTTCCCCATTAGAAATTCAAGTGTCACTGTCTGAGACCAGTGCTGGGGTATTGTGTGTTTTAAACCCTGGAATTTAAGAGTGGGGAGAATGGGGGGATTGGAGATTTGGGGGTGAATGGTGTTTGGTGTCACTTTTCCTGTTACCAGCGGCACACTCAAAGGCTGGAGGTAGATGGAGCAGAATGGATAACCATGATGAAAGGCAGTACCCTAGAAAACTCTGCTGGTGTGCATCTAAGAGTGCTGATAATTATTAAGAAAAAATTGAGAAGTACAGGCCCGTTTTAAGCACAAATGCAAAGAATTTCAGAAAGCAGGGGTGTAGGGCATCTCTGTTCAAAGTAGGCACACATGCAGGTTATATTACCAATTTCGATGTCCATTTTCAAAGTCCTTAGATGTGAATGTATGTTACAATGAAACAGCTTGAGGGGGACAGGTTAAGTATAAACTGATGGTGTTGGTTCAGGGGCATTTAAAGGATTTGCAGCTATAAGGGTCTTAGCCGATTCTGTGATTGTCAACTGCAGTCTTACATGTATATAAAAAAAGAAGAGTGGAGGGGGCTAAGTTTGGGTCTCTTTGGGCTTTTGTGAACATTGATATAATGGTGTATCATTGATCAGGGGCTATATTTTATACGATGGACAAAGTAAGAAGGGCTTATCGTTGTATATAATTGAGAAAAAGATCAGGGGCTTGGTGCAATAGATTTGGGGATTAAGCCTCTGAAGCCCACTGTGTCATTCATAACTTTTCTTGTATTCGAAGGACACTACTTCCACCGCTACTTCTCTCTTACTCCCTTTTTAATTCTACTAAAGCAACACCTACTTAAAGCCACAGAACCTGGAACAGGGTACTCAATAAGGTTTATAAGGCTTGCTAACCATTGACCTTCTTAACTTTCTTGAGCTTTGCTGAAAATTTTCTTTTCATTTCACATCTTCCATTTCATACCATACCCAATGTTATATTGAAAAAGGTGTTTAAAGAAAAGTAAACTGAATGCAGAACTGGTTTACATGATCAAGCTTCTTTTTTCGTGCTCAGGACACCACTTCTTCATCTGTTGTCACTGTCTCACTTTACACATTTACTCTTTGTCGTGGTTCTCACGCTAGCACTTTTGTCACATGAGCAAAGCCTAATTGACCGATCAGATTAGTCAGAAGAACTGGACACACATGCCTTAGTGTTACAATATATACAATATACACTCACCAACCACTTTATTATGTACACCTGTTCAACTGCTTGTTAATGCAAATATCTAATCGGCCATCACAAGGCAGCAACTCAATACATTTAGGCATGTAGACATTGTCAAGATGACCTGCTGAAGTTCAAATTGAGCATCCGAATGGGGAATAAAGACGATTGAAGTAACTTTGAATGTGGCATGCTTGTTGGTGCCAGACAGACTGGTACGATTATTTCAGAAACTGCTGATCTACTGGGCTTTTCACACACATTCATCTCTAGGGTTTACACAGAACGGTCAGTGAGCGGCAGTTGTCTGGGTGAAAATGCCTTGTTGATGCCAGATGTCAGAGGAGAATGGCCAGACCGGCTCAAGCTGATAGAAAGGCAACAGTAACTCAAATAACCACTCATTACAACCAAGGTATGCAGAAGAGCATATCTGAACACACAACATGCCAAACTATGAAGCAGATGGGGTACAGCAGCAGGAAACCACACCAGGTGCCACTTCTTTCAGAAAAGGACTGGCAACTGAGGCTACAATTTGTACAGGCTCACTAAAATTGGACAACAGAAGACTGTGCCTGTTCTGATGAGTCTCAATTTCTGCTGCAATATTCGGATTGTAGGGTTAGAATTTGGCATCAACAACATGAAAGCATAGGCCCATCCTGCCTTGTATCAATGGTTCAGGCTGGTGGTAGTGGTGTAATAATGTGGAGGATATTTTCTTGGCACACTTTGGGCACCTTAGTATGAATTGAGCATTGTTTAAATGCCACAGCCCACATGACATTTGTTACTGACCACATCCATCCCTTTACAATTGTAGTCTACCCATCTTCTGATGGCTACTTCCGGCAGAATAAAGTGCCATGTCTGCTCAAATCATCTCAAACTGGTTTCTTGAACATGAAAATGAGTTCATTGTACTGAAATGGCCTTCACAGTCACCAGATCTCAATCTAATACAGCACCTTTGGGATGTGGTGGAACGAGAGATTCGCATCATGAATGTGCAGCCGACAAATCTGCAGCAACTGTGTGATGCTGTCATGTCAAAATGGATAAAAATCCCTGAAGAAGGTTTCCAGCACCTTGTTGAATCTATGCTATGAAAATTATGGCACATATATTGTCACACACATGCGAAAGGACTTGAGTAATTGTAATTCTACATCAGACCAAGGGGCAGTGGACTGTGCTGACTGTCTCTCTCAGTTCCCTGCAGACTATTCCCGGGAAATCCCACTGAGTTCTGGCGCCTCTGATGACATCACTTCTGTTTCTGGCGGACCTGATGACGGCACTTCTGGTCTTGGCGTAAATTATATCACTTCCTCTACTGGCCTTTAAAGCCGCCATCTTACCTCCACAGATTCAGTTCTGTTTTGGACTCAAGTCTTGTAAACAGCTTGCTTCAATTCAACCTTTTGCAGCCAGGGCATATTATACGGTGGCTGCCCAAACCTTTGCAATAGTCTTGTGTCGTTCTTGTGACTATATATATATATATATATATATATATATATATATATATATATATATATATATATATATATATATATATATATATATATATATACACATACACACATATGTGCATGGGAGGCAGCTAGAAGGATCAAAAGAAGGTAATTCCATGCTAGATCAGGGGGTGGCGGAGTGCAGTAAACCTTTCTCTTTTATCCATACAGACCAGACACGGGAAATTCTGACTGGTCTCGATGACTTCACTTCCGATTCCAGTCCAATGACCTCACTTCTGGTTCCAGCCCCAAGGATATCACTTCTGGTTCCGCAACCCCCCCCCTACCCCTGTGCCCCCATACCTCCATATGAGTGTCACCGATGGCTGGGGTGGCATCCCGGCCGGGACGCCTAGGTTGGACCAGAGGAGGGCTTGCGCCTTCCCCAGACCATGTTTGGGTGACTGCCCTGGTACTTTTGGGGGCCATGGGTACAGAGCGTTGAAGCTCCACTCTGTAGGGGCCCGTGGTCACCGCCAGGGGGTGCCCCTATGCCTTTGGAGCCCTGGACCTCAGCATTTCCGCCACACCTGGAAGTGCTAGGGGGAAGAAGACTGGGGATACCCGGAGTGCTTCCGGGTACGCAGCTGGCACTCCCGCCACACTGGGGAGTGCTGGTGGAAGATTGCCGGGAAGCACCTGGAGCACATCTGGGTGGCTATAAAAGGGGCCGCCTCCCTCCATTTGATGACTGGAGTTGGGAGAGTAGCGGACAGAGCTTGGTGGAGGAGGCAGCCTGAAGAAGTGAAGGCATTGCGCTTAGTGGCCAGGACTTTGGGGACTTGTGTGGTTTGTGGTGTACTTTATTCTGTAAATATGGTTCTTAATAAATGTGTGTTGGGTGACATGATTGTGTCTTGCTGTCTGTGTCCGGGCCAGTCTCCACATGAGATATTTGGGATAGCAAAGCAAATCCTAATCAGTTTAGAAATTGGTCCCTATGGTAAAATGGGTGCTAGGCATTTGAAATATGCAAAAGGAGCACAATAATATTTGTTATTATAATTTATGAGTAACAACTTTAGAAGGCAAACAAACTAAGTAGTTGGCATTAAAAATGTACATATCTGACCTTTAGGAATATAGCATCAATAAAGTATAAAGATCATCGTTTCTCTTTAGGCTGTTTTCTAGTTTCATTATACTCAGGCTGGGAGTTCAGTCAGAGCCAGATCTCTTACTAAATTTATCTTGTTATTTCTTTAAACAGTAGTGCGCAAGGGTGTTTCAACATACAAGAAAGACTTGGAGAGAGAGAGAGAGAGAGAGAGATTTGAATGATTCTTTAAAGTAACAAAAAATGCAGGTTTTGGCATATTTTATGAAAAGTCAAAATGCAGACCATTTCTAGTAAAGGTTGCAGACTTTGTAGCTAACTGTGTTTGATCGACACGGACATACTGACACAGTACATGAGTACTGAAGTGATTTTAGCTGCAGGTGGGAGCTCCTGTCGCACCCTTACGCATCTCTGTTTGATCTTATTCAGGAAAAGATCCCAGTCGTCCCATGGGAGAAAGACTTTCCGAGGCTAAGGTCATAAAGCTTATGAAACTATTTCTGGACAAAGACAGAACTGTAACAACAGTTGTGTTGAGCTTCCACTTGCAGCTGAAGTCACTTCAGTACACATGCACTGTTGTCAGCGTGTCCATGTCGCTCAAACACAGGAAGCTCTGCAAGTTTACTTATGACTTTACGTTGTAGGAAAATATGTAAATAAATCAAGGTAAATAACATTGCTTTTTCTTTGAAGGCAGGATGATGCTGGACCTCTTGCTGCATCCAAACGGTGCCATCTTTCACTTTTACGCCTGGTGCAGCTGCGTTGTACTTATATGTAAGAGGATGTTTCTTTTGGGGAGGACTTCTGTTCTCTCTCTCCGATGAAGAACCCTCGTCCTCATCTGAGTTCACCTCATCAGTGTCAGATCGGGGGGATGGTGAACGAGACTGAGAGAATAAAACTGAATAAAAAAAACGCTAACCTTTACACGTACCATACATTTACACCGGCTGTTACAGACTCAAATTAAATATATGCTTTTATTGTATAGTAGTAACAATAACAGCAGCTCACTACTCAAAACGTTTATTTTGTGACATGGCAAGACTCGAACCCACGACCTGTTTATTATGAGTCAGCAGTTTTTACTGCTGTACTACCAAAGCAGACGTGACACCGAAGTACACTAACCCAATTTCTTTTTCATCTGTTATAGTCTTCAATAAAAGTGCACTTGTTTTGTTATCCTTGTACCTTTTGTGAAAGTGCTTATTTGATATTTGGACTTCAGTCTTCATATATTATACACTTCATGTCAAAATTTTGTTGTTATTACTAAAACATGAAAAACGTTTGGCTTTTAGGTATGTGTTCAACATTTCTGTCATGCTACACTTACATAGATCTTTGTAGACACAGAACACACATGAACACACAATGCATTTGTTCCAAATGACGATATATTATTTACACTATACAGCTCCTGGTACTCCACTCCCAGATAAACAAAGCTTGAGCAGGGAGAGCTTTTTCGGTTTCTTCGGTGGTGGGAGGATGGGATAGTAGGCTGCTTGCTGCTTGTACTTATCGACACATTTACAAAACAAAAGATGCTGATGGAGAGGTGCAAAAGAATTTAAGGTGGACCGGGTTTAAGAGTTTTTTCGTAGGCTTTGGTAATTCTAGTGTTAAGCCACAGTGGGACTTTTTAGTCAAATTATCATGCCTATCATGAGCAAAGTACAAAGAGAGCTGATCTCTTAAAGACACCAGTTTTGCAAGGACAGACTACAGCAAGTAATTCCACTTTATCTTTAGTGTTGCATAGTAGTAAGCACTCAAGACAAGTACATGCAGGACAGAATACTAATATAGCATCACTTATTTACATGGAACAGAATTTATGTATTTGATCACAGATGAGTAAAATGTTTGAACATATTTACAAAGTTATTTTTAAATAAAAATGGAAGAAAAAATACAAATAAAAGCCACCACAAAAAAAGAGGGGACCAGTACTCAAAACATACAGCTTGACATACACCTCAGTGGAGCTACAGTACATCAGTAATAGTCTTTCTGACCCTTGTGGATAAGCACAAACACGCAAAGTGATTCTTTTAAAATAACAAAGATTGCTTACTGTACCAGCTCCTTTCAGATGAAAGCAAGAAGAAGCTAATGTTAAATAAAAGATTCAAGTAAATGACAGTATAACTGAACTATGAGTAAGAAATGCATAAGATAAGCTGAGTTGTGTTTCCCATAAATAAAATTAAGTTATGCAATTGAATACATTTTTATCATGGTGCCAGAAACTGGTGAGATGTTGCATGTTGGTTAAACATTTAAACAAAGCTTTTACTACATTTTGTACAGTACACATGACAAACAACTACTACCAGTAATATTAGTAAAAATTTGCATCCTTAGATAGATAGATAGCATGTTCAACTGCCTTTGTATAGTTGTGTGTTGTGATTTGATAATAATGGTTATTTATAGAGATGGATAGACATGTATTTTGTAACTATTACTAATGTAATTCTATAACTATTACTAATATATATCCCTGAGATTATAAAAGCTTCATAGTGTTTGGTACCATACATGATTAAACCAGGTAAAGCTCAAGCAGCATGCTAACATCAGTATAGAATACTGTGACCAGCATCTGTAATTCCTAATGACTACCATTAACATTTATTACACTTTATTTTATTTATATTTTTGGCACTTCAGGGTTGCTTAAAATAACTTTCTCATAATATCTGTTTGCTAGTACTCTTCCAATAACAAACCATCTTCTAATAAGCAAAAACAGATAATCATATTCTATTTCTGTGTTTACTAGTAAGGTATAATTTGTCCATCCTGCAATTGGTACATATATTTGTAGCCCCTAATTGCTTGTTCCTCCATTGTGTGAAATTAGATATCAAATTAAATGTATTTGTGGACGCCAGGCCTTTTGCATTACATATACGCAATGAGCTATGTAGGAGTATCTTAAGTGGAACATCGTGTTAAATACAATAAGAAAACATGAAGAAAATAATGATTTGTGGCAGTTTGAGTTTTTGCTCATTTTAAATTTTCAACATGATGAAAAATGAAATCATTCTGTGACCAAAAAGTATATGCCTTATTTCATCTTAACATTGCTCTTAAGGCAGAGTAAAATGGGTTGCTTCCTAACAGATTGAGAGAAATACACAAGAAAAACAATTTGGCAAGAGACGTATAGATGGAGTGATTTTTGACCTTTACATTGTTCAGTTTGAGAGTATAATTAGTAAACTTCTTATACGTTATTTTAGCAATAAGAAAAAGAATACACTGTAATTTTTGCACAATGAAAAATAACTATTCAGTCCATCAAACATGCTTGGCTAGAGTGTAAGAAAGTAGTCCAAGTATTTAATCTTATTTCATAAAAGGCAGTCTCTTCCAGCAGTTTCAAAAGGTGGTTAATTCAACATTGTATGTAAAAAATTCTGTTTTTCTTTTTAAAGACATACCCCAAAATTAGCACAATTGGTGTCTCTGGGTTATGACCAGTGACAAGGAGGCAGTCAGGAGCAGAAATGTTGGAGTACCACCCTGGTTACCCCATTTAATATGCTATAAGCATACTCTCTTCCAGATTACGTGTCAGCAAGCTGCTTTGTTTTTGCCTCTGATACCAAAACAGACTAGCAATGGCATTTTTCACCCAGTCGTTTCAAGAGGTGTTCAGACTTAGGGTAAACAGGTTATGGTGAATATGTATGTGAGCTTAATATATAGTAACATGAGTCCGCTCGACATCTTACCTTGTAAAAATGTGAATGTCTGAATCAGCAAAACAGAGAATGCCAAACTGCTGCTTCATAGTAAGGCTGTCAATTTGTTTCCTCAGGCAGAGGATCTCCGCTCTGAGAGACATGTTATCATCCAGCGCTAGGTCAACAACTGCTGGATCCAAAGCCAAAGCATACTTGAGGTCCTCAAGGATTTTATCATCCTTCTCCTCGCCCAGTATGTCACACTCCATCAGTTGTTTTATCCTCTCCCAAACCCCCGGTCTTGAAAGTAAAATGGAGAAACTGTTACACTCAAACAACACAGGAACCATCCTCTTCTTCAACAGTCGCAGCTCTTACTCACACCCTAACTCATAAATATCCTTTTTCTTAAAATACTGGCTACAAACTCAGGTATGGGAACTAACAGTAAAGCTCTCTCTCTGGATAGCAATGATCCATTTAGATTGGGTTTCCATGTCGAAGGGAAATATATAAAAACTAAGTACCTTTTTGTATTTGCTGGAAGCTTGATATTAAGGTACACAACAATGTTCAGCTGTAGAGCTATCTGTACACTGAAACTTCTTTTTCTCGGACATTCACGTCACTAAAATAAAATCACAATTGCAGTATAGAAATGACTGACCTGGCTGGGGTTTCAGTGGAAGTATTGAAACATAAATATTCCAAAACCAACATAAATTAAAAGGATGTGCATGAGACACACAAAAACCTTGAAACAATGTCAGCTAGTCAGTTCTTCATCTTTTTCACTCTGTCAGTTACACCACATTTGGCCCCTGATTGGTTCTGAGATACCACTTTTCTGGATTGCCACTTTTTATGGTGAAATAACTGGAAGGGGCAGGGTTTGTTTAAGACGTCATAGACAGGTGCACGTGCCCTCATGGGGTGTCTTCTCTGGGCTGGTATAGTAAAGCATAAAGGAACACAGTGTAAAGTGATCCCTGAAAACACTGAGGGGAATCACGTAACACTCACTCTAACAATTTTGCCAAAAAGACATTGGGTCATGGAAGCTGTTACCCAAACCAGTAAAGCCTGAATGGGATAAGAGATAGGGACCCAGTAAAAAGGGGCCCTGGCAATATTGAAGGAAACTGAGTCACACTTGTCCTACAAGGACAAAAGATATCAGGAAAAAGCATCTTCGTAATGTAATAAAGGCCAATGGAACTGCAAAAGTCCCTTCTTTAACTGATAGAGGGTCCTAAAGCGTCCAAAGGCCACAAAATAAAATATAGAGTCTACCTAAAATTAAAGACTCGTCCAACAAAATTGAGGTGACCAATCAAGGATGCCTGCCAAGGTTAAGTGACTTCATACACTCACTAGAGCTACACTTAAAAACTATTTTTTCATCGATTACTCTAGTCATTATTTTTTCGATTAGTCGACTAAACTAATAAATTACTTGTCAGCCAAAGTAATAATTTTGGATTACTCCATTAAAAATCTAACAAATGCCAAAAAGCAAACATGAAAAGCTTTTATCATTAGAATATCAACAATTTATTATATGATAAAGTGAAAAAAGGAATGTAAACTCAAAATCTTTCCAAATAAAAATAAGTTCAGTTCATAAATAAACAATTGATAACAAAGGTAGTGCAGTTTGAATTAGATATTACATATCAGATCTGCTTAGCAGTACAACACAAGTGCAAAAATGCAAGATCAAGTAACAGTGGACTTTGTTTGAATCAGATTTCTATAATACAAAAACATATAATCTGTTTAGCAGTCCAACATTAGTGCCAAGATCAGTTTAAGTAACACTTGAGCACAACGTATCAATTCAAGTAACACTTCAGATTATATAAGAAAAACTTGGGATCTAAATCAGATCAACACACAAACCATTTTTTTCTCTTTCTTCATCAATCTGTCTCTAAATATGACACAAAAAAGCTATCCTGAGCCACAGAGACAGGAAGGGTTAAGTTATGTATTTCAGTGGAGGAGAACTGTTCCACCTAACTGCTACATCTTGTTATTAGTTTATGTTCAGGTGTTCCCCAGTGCTGCTGTTTTTCTTTTCATCTGCTATTGGCCAGCTCTCGTTTTTTAAAATGTTCTACAAGGCATCTTGAAGCCTGCAGTGTCTTGCTGATCTGAGAATTCTTTAGAGAATGGCTGACCACTAGTTCAAGTGCATGGCCAACACAACGGTGAGAAGCAACTTCATGCTCTTCTTCCAAGATCCTCAGAGCTGCTACAACATTAGCTGCTTTACCATGTACAATAATCAATACACTTTGAGAGAGAAACCAGACTGCTTCACCCAAGCAACAATATTTTTTGCTGTGTGTCATTCCTCAAGTGGCTTTGTGGTCAGGCTATATGAAGTCAGCTCTCGGTTCTAATTAATGAAGTTGCAGGTGACTACTAAGTATATCTGTGTGGCAATACTTATCCAAGCATCTGTGGCGAGTATGATTTTTGATTTCACTTTTTACAGTGCTGCTTTCACACTCTCTACAGCATCCTGATATTTTTTTCCATCAGATTTGTAAAGTAGTGCCTGGGGGGTAGTATACACCCTGTCTGAAATGTGTTGATCATCTGATGGAAACCAATACCCTTCCCAGTCGCAAGAGATTTTTCAAGTCCTTAATAATCACCTGAAGGATGTTGTTGGAGAGCTCAGCAGCAACGTGTGGTGTGCATATAATTTCTTTTTTGGAAAAACTCAACCACACTGCTTTCTCTTGCCCTTAAAAAAGAACATAATATATTAGTGGCATATGTTACAGTTTCTGTGCATGCCTGTGTCACTGGTGTCATATAGAGCATATATGTAAATGTTATATTATCATCATCATCATCATATCATACATTAATAATGGCTAACTAACTAATATAAAGTCAGAGTAAGTTAAAGTTTCATAAACCGCACGATAATCACTAGCTAACAATATGTTATCCTGCTTATTATACTCTATTTTTGTCACACACCACATTTCTTTTAGATCACATTTTACTAATTATAAGCTTCCTCCAAAAAAAGTCTCAGTGCTGTAATGTGCTATGTAGAACACATGAGATGTGTGTTTGGTCTGTATTGTTCCTGCTAGGCACCCACAATGTGTGTTTGGGGAAGTTCACAATAAAAAGGAAGTAGTTCTATAACAAATGGCTTCCTGGTGGCTTATTATTATTGCTGCCTAAACATCCAATATATTATAAGCACTAGCCTACTACTGCATTGTTGCCAGGGTGACGGGTCCTTTATGAAGTCCAGCACTCAAAACATAAATGACTGCAGAATGCAGCTATTGACCAATCTTACTTAACAAAAGCAATTAGAACTTACGCCGCTATCTTGGTGGTCTCTTCATAGAAGACTCTGGAATGCTCCCATCTTAGATGCTCCTGCATAGTTGTTATGCTGCCATGAAATGCCATTACACAAATACAGAGTGTACAGAATATAATATTATTTGGCAAAATGGGAGCCATGTGAGGGCCATGGAAGAAGGACAGGCATCCTGGCCCAGATAAAGGTTAGATTCATTTTGGACAGGAGGCCATTTATTCACCCAGATGACAGGTGGTAGTGTTCCCCAGGGCTGAACCCAAATAAGACACCCGCAGGGTAGCATGGGAGTTAGAACTCTGTTGGGCTTTTGGATACTGTCAGAAGGACATGCCTGGGGAGGACTGCTCTGGTTTAAGCACAACCTGGAGGTGCTCCGGATGTCCTAGGCATGACTCCAGAAGAGGTTTACAGGTCAGAGTTAAAAGACAGCCTAGTGCCTCACTTAACTGAGTTAGAGTTAGGAATCAGCAGGCAACACTTTTTCAGAGGTGGAATAAGATGATTTATATTGGTGTATTGTGACTAGTAATTCTGTAAAAAAAATGTGTTGGAAACAAATAAAAATCCTTTATTTAAACCCAGAATTGTGCTCGGGCATTACTCTGTCTGTAGTTTTGGGTTTAGTGGCACCACCTTGTGGTTAAAATGGCCTTTATGACATGACATGTTTTGTGTGAAAATTGCTGTATCAACATATGCAGACTTATTTCAGCAATGTTGACAACCACCTCTGGAATGCTGACAGAAGGGTTTCTTGGGTTTTTGGTGCATTGCTCACAAAAGCAGTAGCATGACACTTTTTCACCAACTGCTAAGTTGTGCACTTCACAAAAACCATTGCAATGGGATATTGTTCCATGAATTCCTCATGCATCTACATGTACAGTAGGAACTCATATGAAGATGCAGCTCCACACTCCAAACACACTGTACCAATGAATACAGAAAACCATGGACCTCATGTATAAACGATGCATACACACAAACATGTCACATAGGCCCATTTCCATGCCCACTTTGAGATGAATAAAAACTAAACTTGGCATAAAGCCATGTACATTTTCATGGCAGCCTCACACTGTGAGTATGGCAAGTTTCTGCTTGGTTTTGCAAATTGGTAGCACCTAACATCAAAACAGTGCTACTGTTTTTGTGTGGTGTCCCTTTCTTTTTAGATTTGCATGCACGATGCAGGATTTAACAAATACACCATAATTAATTGCATATCGTTTACAAATTTAATTCACTTGATTGTAACAATATAATGGTGCACAGAATCGCTAAACTATTCCAATGCTGCTTTAGCGTTGTTAGAACTTATTGCAAATGGAAAAATTAGAAGAGAGTGTGTATTTATAGATGATGATGACTTGTTTTTAAGTTGATTTTGATTTACAAGAGGTATCCTCTTGGAGCGGTGTGCTAAACTGGCACTGGCTTTACAAAGGCAGACTTTAAGGAATTGTGCTCTACCTGCTCCTTTGCAAGTTCTGTCCACCCTTGGGTTTTTAGCCAGAGGAGCTATTCAATGTGAACATGCTGGCCAATCAGGTATTTCACAATTATCACTGAGTCGCACCAAGCTAGTTGCATGGAATGGTATTATCCAATTGTCATACAGATATATAAGATTTCCTTACACTATGGTTGAACTGGCAAACATCAAAGCTCAATTCACCACAACGTTTGGTTTACCAAATTTAATCGGAGTAGTCAACTGCACGCACATTGCTATTGCAATGGCGCTGGACAAGTTACATCAGTCATGGATGAATTACCAAAAGATCGAGCCAATAAAAATGACAGCTCCCCCGCAGTCTCAGGTGCTTTTTCCAACTTGTGCAGCAAAAGGCAAGCAGTCCTTTTAAGGATAGCAAGTCATCTCAAAGAGCCATGTAAAGAGAAGAGAATCTATCTGTTGTAGCTTTTGGCGCCAATGCTACACTATAAAGGCACCTTCAGAGAATGAATTTGCTTATGTAAATTGAAACATTTCCATTCTAATAATGTGCTGCACTGTAGTGAACAGAAAGTGTGTTCCACTGTGAAAGCATGTAGCATGCTGTATAATGTGGCACACAATCATGCCTTGCCCGTAATTGGAGAACCTGGCCCTGACACACCAAATGGTCAGCCAAATCGGATAGTGTTACAACTGTTTAAATGTAATTAGCAGAATATAAAAACAGGTAATCAGATGCAGAATTAATTTTTTAACCTATTCATTTAATTTGTGGCCAATAACACAAAGTACAATCCTTATATTCCTTAGTTCCTTAGCCACATCTCTTACAGCATCCACTATTGCATTTTGTGACTCCAGAACAGTGCCTGTCAGCACACGGCCAGATGGTCGTCTGGTGGTTTCCAAGTTATGTGTGCAGCCAGGGCCCAAAGATGTGTTGGGAACAACAGCACCATCTTTGCCTAGAGTCGCTTCCTCGGCACAGGGGTCAAGTTTTGTAATTTTTCTGAAATAGAATAAACAGATGGTGGGCTGCGACTGGCTTTTTTACATCAACTTTGATATATGACCACTTCTTTTTTATTTTGGACACGGTGCAACATTCTGAACTTGAACTTTCAAGTGCCTCCACCAAGCTGTAATTACTCCATCAGCTTCCTTTTGATGCTTATACCTTTGCTTAAGCCCACAAATAGTATATTTTTTCATGCCTCCACTTCACATTAGCTAAAATTCTCCTTTTTTTCCACATGCTTTTGCCATTGTCTTTTAACAAAACACTGAACGGAAGGGGCTAGTTAAATTGATTTGCATATTCAAATATGTGAAATTCAGGGAGGAGTTGGGGTGCGGCTGTAGGTGTGTGCCTTTGTGTTAAAATTCACATTGAGTGGAATTTATAATTGGTAGGTACATGGGACTCTGCTTATGCACAGTTTTATGCATCTGAATGTGTTTGTGCATTCGCACATTTCTAGTTTTGTCCGTATGACATGTTTTAGTGTGAATTCTACGCACGCCATTGTACATGAGGCCCCTTCTCTCTAACAAAGAAATAGATAACATAATTATTAAATCTAAATGCAACATGCACAATAAGACTTTCTGCCAGCTTCACCTAACTATATTTGCAAATGTTAAAACAAGGCCAAGGATACCTTTTCATGTACCATGCTGTATTTATATATGCATGATAATTTTCATTTTATGAGAACAATAATTTGTGTTTTTTTGGTTTTAAAGATTTTTACTTATTGCATCATGAGCCGAGCTCTTAAATGGAAGTGTGCTTAATGAGAACTGAAGTCTTACAATTTGAGAGTTTAATTAATTTAAGAAACAAATATCCCACCACCCATTTCATAGCTCACTTATCAATAAAGAATGAAAAGCAAGCTTGCTGAAGGTCACACAGTACATAAGTGGCACAGACAGAACTAGAAGCCTAGCTATTTAAACTGCAGTGCCTTAGCCACTAGGTTACAGAGTATTATAGACGTACCTTAAGATGAATTCATAAGGTACATTTATTTATTTATTGCACATGTTTTATGACATATAACTTGTATGTTATAAATGTAGACAGGAAGTATCAATTTTGAGATTCAAGGTGTAAGACAGTTCTGCACAATAAAAGAATGTGTGGCAGGAGGCTGGGGGTCAGACCCAGCCAGGACGCCTGGAAGGACCGGGAGGCAATCTATATGTCCACCGGGCCACGAGGGGGCAACCGCCCTGGATAATGACTGGACCACCAGGAAGAAGCAGGGAGGCTCAAACCTGTTGGGGCCCATAGCTACCACCAGGGGGCACCTCAAGCCTCATAAAGTCCGGGAGATCTGCACTTCCACCACACCTGGGAAGGAGGAGAAAGGACCTTCCAGAGACGCCCAGAGTGCTTCCGGGTGCTCATGCGGCACTTCGCCCCACCAGGAAGTGCCGCCAGAAGAATGTCAGTGAGCACCTGAAGCACGTCCTGGTGACTATAAAGGGGGCCCCCTTCCTACAGTCAGGGAGTGAGAGTCGGGTGCTGGAGGAGGACGAAGCTCCAGTGGAAGGAAGAAAGGCAGCCCACGGACGTTTGAGAGGCCCGTGATTTGGGGTGATTGGTGCGGTTGCACTGTGCGGGACTGTGTTGGGACTTTTGTGTGAATAAACGTGTGTTTTACAGTAGAGCTGGTGTCAGTCTGATGGTGTTCGGGCTAGTTCTCAAAAGTGATAAATTATTTGGAAATGATATTTGCTGTATGATATGGTTTTAGGAAATAGCATATTTTATGAATGAAAGCATATATTATGATTTACTAAACAGTAAATATTCTGTACTTCTCTATGCATGGCAATTTTTTAAAAACTGAACAATGAAATGACTTTATACAAGAATGCAGATGTACCTCTTAATGAGCCACACAGGTGTTTGCTGAACAAAAGTATACAATATTTTGAAAAAAAAAGACTTTATAGAGCTTACAGAGTTTTTATGCTGTCTTGTGGTGAGAGCCAAACTAAAGTCAGAAAATGATTTACTACATAAGATGCCAGTTTAAAAATCAGCAGATATATCACATTTTAAATTATAAAACTGGGTAATAAAATTACTTTTACTTTATCAAATATATTCAAGATGAAAGATGAAGAAATGTTTGTTACTTCATTATTGTCAAATTCCTATCAAGGCTAGATCAACCTAGGCCCTCCACATTTGAGAATAATATGTAAAACACAGAAAAAAAAGAACTGGGCAGATTGTCTGTGACACGTGCTGGCAATCCAATTATCATCAATTTGAACAATCTGTTGTGAGCAGTCTATATTAGTGCAGGTAAGGGAGGTCGCACGTAAGTGTATCAGTGGCTCAGTTTGTGCTCTGTGATAAGCATTCCCTTAACAGCAATTAGAGACTTCTTCAGCACAGGACTGCACTAAAGCTAGTTGTTTCTTAAAGGAACAGTGTCACATTTTTTGCGACTATCCATTGCTTTCATCCACTAAAACAGAATATCATTTTGATTTGAAATGTACTAAATCATAAGTATCAGTTGTTAGTATACTTATGGTCAGGGACTGTATTAGAAGGTGATGGGTTACATCTGTCTTAGAAAGTATGCCAGACAGGAACAGAGTCAAGAGAGTCCCTCAAATTATTTTTCCAGGGAACAGAACACAATGGAAGGAGAGCAGGGAATGTACAATTATTCATTCCCAACACTTGTAACTAACTGCAAGCAGCAAAAGGTTGCTATTGAGGCCCCTTCAGAGATTTTTGGTCTGTTTAGTAAAAGTAGGCCAGCTGACTGTCAGGAATTCCAGGAGCTGACAGTGGGAGATATGGCAGGTGACACTAGGGGTTTTGTAGGGCCATGTCAGGCTCAGAATTACTTCAGAAGAGATCTGAAAATTCCTTTGAAATTCTCTGAGACTTAGACTTTCAGTAAAAGGGGAGAATGGTCACTGCTTCAGTGAGCTTTGAAACAATCGGAATGCTGTTTGCAAAAGCCTCTCTGGTGAAAGAAAGAGTAGTCAAAGTTGTTGTTTAGGTAGGGAGGTAACCAGGACTTGTGTAAATATCTATGGCAGGTGCAAATTATCCATTTCTCTTGCTTTAGGTAGGCCCAAAAAGGCTCTAGTCTTGTTATTTTGTATATTTTGTCATTATTATTTTAATTGTATTTTATTGCCTAATCCTGTGTGATTTGCACTGAATGACACCGTCCTGCAATGTTTAAATGTACCTCCCTGGATGTTTTTCAAGGTTCGGGGTTTGCTGTTGTGCTCCCTGCAATTGACAGAATGTATGCTGTTTCTTTCTCCAGTTTATTACCTATTACTATACCGTTTGTTTTTTTAAAGGGTTTAGCAATTGTTTCCTATACTCTGTTGGTCTTTGTAGTTTAATTTTCACTCAAGCACCTTTGTAGAGGAGAGGTTGGGTGCATGTGCTGATAGCGCATTACCACACCCACCACACGACAAACCGCCTTGATTGGGACCAGAATGCAGCTGATGGCACCTTCATAACAATCTAAAAAATACCCATTATGCAATACAGCGACTGAGGAAATTGATTTAAGAAGAAAAAGAATCAAGAATTGTTAAACATTACGTAACATTTTTGAAACCTGCTTAATCCAATTCAGAGTCACAGGGGGCAGAAGCCTATCCCATTAGCATCAGGCAAAAACTAAACAGGGGCCCCTAGTCCACTGCAGAGCTCACTTCCTCACACAGGTTAGCAATTTGGAATCAACAATCAACCTAACACATACTGTACATCTTTGGAATGTAGGAGGAAAACTTGAATACCTGGAAAAAGTCCTTTTGGACATGTGGGTGACATATATAGTGAAACACAGGCAATGGACAAATGTGGGATATAAGCTCTGTGCATTCTACTTTTCAGGAGGCAGTGACAATCACTATATCATGATGCTGCCCAGAGGAATATCAGCATTTTTATCAAATTTGACAATTTAATTTCTGCATGATTAATTAAATAGCTCCACTTGTTCAGTACTATACAATTCCTAAAACGTCACTGTAAAATTGTTTTTTGGTAAAGAAGATTATACTTCTATGGAGACCCAATTACTATGAGCATTGAAAAGTTGCAACAAGCATACTCTTTAATTATCATGAATTTATAAACGACTGTTGGTGCATAAGTGACTTGATACTGCATCATCGTTCCTGTCAATAAATATCCTGGCAACGGTAAGGCATAGTAAGTAGGATGCAGCCAGCCACATTTAATGTACTGATAGAATGGGAACAACTAAAGGAACACATTTACAATAAAGAAACATTTTTAATTGGTGTGATTCACAAAAAAGTTAACGTTTTACTTACTTTGCATAGTTGTCTATTATTATACATGAAATAAGTGTGCCCACTAATTCTTTTTGGTTGTATATCTAGTTTGAATAACAAAGTATATGTGATCCTCAGCAGTCTTTTTGGAAATAAGTTCTCATATTGTCACACATATTGCAAATATGCTGACTATAGCTTTTCCAACATACAATACCTCTGAAGTACCCACTATATTAGACAATTGATGAGGTATTGATTAATAGTAAATATTGTCACTTCTGTCCATCTCTGATGACATCTTCCTCCTCAGAACCCACCTACCGAAGACATCACTTTCTCTTCCAGCTACTCTGATCCAACCAATTCCTCTATCCTCTATATAACTGTCTTTGTTTCTCCATCTGTACTCAGTCATTAACTCATTGTCCAACCAGCTATATCCTAACACAGGGTCACGGAGGTCTGCTGGAGCCAATCCTAGCCAGCACAGGGCGCAAGGCAGGAACAAACCCCGAGCAGACTGCCAGCCCACCGCAGGGTATACATACACCCACACACCAAGCACACACACTAGGGACAATGTAGGATCACCAATGCACCTAACCTGCATGTCTTTGGACTGTTGGAGGAAACCGGAGTACCTGGAGGAAACCCACGCAGGCACGGGGAGAACATGCAAACTCCACGCAGGGAGGATCTGGGAAGCGAAACCGGGTCTCCTTACTGCGCGGCAGCAGCGCTATCACTGCACCACCACTCCGCCCTCTGTACTCAGTTCTGTCTTGAACTCCATTTTGTATTAACATGGTTTTTTTTGCTGCTTTTCAGTATATCGGGTGGCCATCCCCAAACCTTTTTAAGTCTCTTGCTCTTCTTATTACAATAGTAAATATAGTAAATGTAAATAGAGCTATAAATTCGAAATCAAATGATGCAGATTGCTAAGAGGGTTGGGTTGGATTAGGATGAGAGATTGAGATCAGTTCTTTCAGCCATCTATTGAAGAATCTGAGACTCTGGATTAAAGGAGAAACTGAGGTTATAAATTTTCAAATGCTATGTTGGACCTAGATGGGCATTTCTGTTTTTGCTTTAGTTTTATAATGTCTGCTCAAATTAGAATGTATTGGTGACTTCTTGATTAGTTAAGAGAAGATGTGTTATAATCTTTAGTATTTTGGATTATTTCTTCAGCGCAATACAATTTTTCCTGAGAGTTACTAAATGTTACTAAATGTATTAGATTTGGGGCTTTGCTTATTTATGTTTTACTTTTGAGGTATTTGTTTTTGTTTTAAGAATTATAAACTACACCATCTTGTTATCCAGTGGCCACCGTTTTGTGTTCCTATCATCAAGATATGATTGTCTGCTGTTAGGGGTGTGGCTGTGGAAATTACATCTTATAAAATAATTGGTGCAACAGCATATAGTTAAGCAATACCATTCACAAGTGTTCCTAAGTTAGTTATTTTGTTGTAACAAATCTTTCTGGTAGGATTCAAAACTGATTTTTAGTTTAGGTACTGCGTTTAGGGCGGCATGGTGGAGCATTCGTTTCCCGGGTCCTCCCTGCATGGAGTTTGCATGTTCTCCCCATGTCTGCGTGGGTTTCCTCCCACAGTCCAAAGACATGCAGGTTAGGTGCATTGGCGATCCTAAATTGTCCCTAGTGTGTGTGTGTATGTGTGTGTGTGCGTGTGTGCCCTGCGGTGGGCTGGCACCCTGCCCAGGGTTTGTTTCCTGCCTTGCGCCCTGTGATTGGCTGGGATTGGCTCCAGCAGACCCCCGTGACTCTGTAGTTAAGATATACCGGGTGGGATAATGGATGGATGGATGGTACTGGGTTTAATTGCTGCATCCATTTGATCCCCAGTGTTCACTGCATCTAGTTCTAGTTCTCATGTTTTAAACGAAGTCCAACACTCTGATATGTCATGAAATGAACCCGGTATTTCTTGACTTGATACCTACTGTTATGCATGTGTGGAATTTTTTTCATATTTTGCAATCTTCTAATGAGCATTTAAAACTTGTGGTTTTTATGAAAGATCCTAAGCATAAAGAACATTGATTAACCATTTGGTTTTAATATTTGATTCTGTATCTCAGTTTGTATCATTTAAAGTAACCTGAATCTTCTATAATAATGTTTAGAGGAAAAAAGAAATAGCAGTTTTTCAATGCACATTATTTTAGCTCTTACATTTTCCATTCTTTTCAAGCATTTATATCCAGCACCAGCAATGCTGAAACTGACACCAAGTGGCCAAACATGAGGTTTCTTTTAATATACAGTACTGTACAATAAGTTTCAACTCAGACATACAAATTTATAGGATACCTGAAATAATTTGTCCATTCTGTATCAGTGAAGTCATACATTTATTAATTTCCCAAACCTACTTATTTCAGTAAAAGAACATAAGGTGCTGAAAGGAATGCCAGTAGCACAGTGCAGGAATAAGTTGTGGAAAGGGCACAAGCTTATTGCAAGGCAGATAGAAATGAATGTTGAGAAATGTAAATGAAGAAATCTGGGATTCCATATTTCAAATTAAGACATTCAGTACAGAAATAATATAATATAATATATCATACACGTTTTGACTGAAAGAAAACAAAATAACAAAATGCCTACCAGTGGTTTATATTTAATTGTACCTTAGTAAATGAAATTGTAATCAGACTACATGACTAGGCTGATCAACAAATAACATGACTATGTGAAGAAAATTAACCTCAAAACCAAAATTGCAAATAATGCTGTACAGCTTTCAAATGATTTAACAAACATGCAAATCTAGATATCTTTGTGAAAACCCCAATCCTGTTACCCAATTAAAATTTAAGACTTAAAACTCAGCAAGCGTTAACAATCGAAGCAAACATCTCATGGGGATGAACTTGCAATATTAAACAAATGTAACAGAAGTAGTTCGTCATGTGGTGGATGCAGCAATACAATGTATCAGTGCATGCTCCAAACCTTTCCTCTCTTTCCTAAGA